>NC_044557.1:31859641-32169284 GCF_007565055.1 Rhinopithecus roxellana
ACTGTACTCCTGAAAGAAAAGCAAGATCAGAAGATACTGCTGAGAAAAGTCAGCAAGACTGTGGGGTAGCTAAACAAACATGTGGGAATCATGACTATAAAAAAACACCAAAAAAACTACTTATTTATTGGTCAGAGCTACTGTTTTTGGTTAATATTTTAAAAATGATTTCTGCTGAGTTTTAGTTTTTCAAATATATTCTTTGCAAACTGCTATATATTCTGAAGTTTTTCTAGATTCCTAGTTATATATCAGACAAATATATCTGGCAGAGACCTTTTCATAAGATGGAAGAGATTGAAATTCTTTTTCATGATAAATTGAAAAAACTGAAAAACAACTGGGAACAAATACTGCAACTTTTTTTTATTGTTTAAAGTTCACAGAATTCTAAATGTAATCTTCTCACTGCTCTTGCAGCATACAAAACACGCACTAAAACGTGAAGGAGGTGGCCATTCTAAAAAAGGCTGGAAGATTCTATGAAATCAATGAACAGCACAGTCTTTGTGCAATTATTTTCACTTTCTTGTCTCAAAATGTGTAACGGGGTAAAGTTATATGTATCAACTCCCTGCAATTTACTTGAATTGAGTTATAAGTATTTTAAATGGCAAGAGAGATGCAAAACTGTAAGGATAACAAGCTATTTTACAGAAGATGGCCATTAGCATAAATTTTAAAACTTATGAACACATACTGTTAAGAATGATTTTGAAACTAAAAATGACAAGAATTTTTCTCCTCTTGTGGGTGTAGGGATGAGAACATTTTGAATATTAAAGAAAAGAAGTGTTTAGAAGGCAAAAACAACAAATTAATAAATAAATAAGTTAAACTGTTTCAAAAATATAATATTTTAAAATATCTGTTTGCTGTTAATAAAATTAAATGAGTATGCTGAAAAAACACATTTCCTATTGTTATTACCTATAAAATTATATAGCATAGTATATAACATTTATTTGAGTATATATGATTAAATCTTCAGTGGACTCATGAATGAAATTAAAGAAAGATGTGTACACAAGTTAAAGTATGGAAAAATGGTACCTGGGAAAATGTTAAACACCATTATCAGCTCAGCTATGTTAAACCTACACTGTATTTGCTCAATATCTGTATTTCGATTACTCCAAAGTGCTTTTTAACTGAATAGTATGATCCACTTTACTCATGCATAACTGGAAACTGGAACACCTGTGACTTGGCCCAGTTTACATGGAAAGTGATTGAAATTTTCCTGGTCGAATGAATTGTTAGAATCAAAATTTTTCCTCAAAAAAAAGCTGCTTGTTCTCTCTCCCTGGGGGCAGAGGAGTCACAAGAAAGATTTCTGAGCCATTACTAAACCTCCACAACTTACTTACTGCAGGTCTGAGTTCTCTACAATAGCCGACATTTTGGCTCAACAGATGTCGATTTCTTTTGCCTTTCACAGCCTGAATTTTCTGGCCTTTCACATAAACTCGTCAAAATATCAGAATTTGCTGTCATTTACCATTTGAATGCTGACAACACCTCCATTCAAAGCAGATGGGCAACATAGCTTCTGCTAGTGGAATGACCGTCTGAATGGAAGATGCCTGGAAAAAGTAGAGCCCTCGCTGCTGGAGGTGGTTGGCTTCTGGTTTCACTATTTCCGGCTTTAAACTACTTTTCGTCTTTCTTCAAGGAGGAGTAGAGACAGTTTGGCAGTTTTGTGCTCTACCAAGCAATTGTGTGCACTAAACAGTGAAAAATATTAAATACATTTAGTCAAATGCCTTGCAATGTAAATGTCATCTGAATGGGCTGAAGTGGAAGAAGAAAGCAAATTGTTTAGTGAGACAAGCATTAATAAGAAAAACAAACCACCTCTCCTTTGTTTTCTTTCTCTTTATTTTTTTGTTTTCACTAAATACATTTATTAACTTACATACAATATTCTGGACTATTTTACTATTACTTTTACCCATTTGAAAAACTGAAGGAATCAAATTGTACAGTTTTACCTGTTTTGACAGGAATGTAAGGTTTCTGCACAGCTCTCTGGGAGATCCTAAAGTACCAATATTATCCTGTATGACATGGTATCTTATAAAATAGTTACTGGAACAACTCTCTGACTGCTAACAACATTTACGGTCTATCTTATGTAAAAAATGCTTATAAAATCAGGAAAAGAAAGCACCAGCGATTTTTGCTGTGGTATTCAGTCCCTGAGGATTTGGAATACCTAAGTTGACTGTCGCTTTTACTTTTTTCCCTTCCAAAATGTATTCTCGTTGGGGTCTGTTGTGACTTATGCAATATCACCTTAATCTCTACATCACCACGTCTAGCATGAAGACTTTGCTCTTCAAAGAGAAATAACTACATTGCTATTGAAAACAAAATTACATTAGCTCGGAAGACTGAGCCCTGTGAGCCTGCCCTGGTGTATCAACTTTGAGGAAAAATCAGATATTGGTCATTCGATTTGGAATAAGATTGTTTTGGTAGAAAAAGACAATTTTAGGATATGCTAGGAAAAATATGCTACTTGTTATTTTATTTTACAATAGAACAAGTTCAACTAAAAATATAAAACTTTATAACTTAATGTATTTTATTATATTATTTTATTTATTATTTTTATTTTTTGAGATGGAGTCTTACTCTGTCACCCAGACTGTAGCACAGTGTCACAATCTCAGGTCATTGCAACCTTCACTTCCTGGGTTCAAGGAATTCTCCTGCTTCAGCCTCCCAAGTAACTGGGATGACAGGCAGGCACCACCATGTCTGGCTAATTTTTGTAGTTTTAGTACAGACAGGGTTTCACCATGTTGGCCAGGCTGGTCTCGAACTCCTAACCTCAAGTGATGCACCTGCCTTAGAGTCTCAGAGTGCAGCTTTATGTATTTGAAGGAAACATTCTAAATATTCTGATGTGTTGTAATTCAGCTATGATCATATCAGAGAATAGATTGGAAGGTACACATTAACTGAGTGAGCATCAACATACATGAGGGGTAAGTGTTGTATTTCCCTTTGTTTTCTCATGCTTCCACATAATGTCTGATATAATAGATTTTATTAAATCTATGTAATAATTAATTCATATTGGGTCTTTACTGAGTGATTGAAAATATTGAGTTTCTCACCATATCTTTGTGTTTCCTGACTCATCTCTTTGGGGATGCCTTTCCTGATTTTCCTAAGTTTCTCTATGGAAAAATTCCATTTAGCAATCCTTTTATACTCTTTTAGTTATTAAAAAATGTACAATGAAATTGTTACTGACTGTAGTCACCCTGTTGTGCTGTCAAATACCAGATCTTATTCATTCTTCCTATATTTTTGGAACCATTAACAATGTCCACGTCCCCACATCCCCACTCTTGATTAATTCCAGAACCACTAGGATTCATTTAAGGCTCCATATTTGACCACGAACCACACCATGTGCTGGGAAATCATTTGAGGTTGTAGCTATTTGTGATATGTATAACATAATAAGAAATAGAAATACTTTTTCAAGCATCAAAGAATAGGAACTTTCTATCTCCTATGGCCTATGTCCCTCAGGTAAAAAGGGAAAACGACTCATGGCTTCACATGCAGTAATGAACGCTTTCTGCAGATAGGCTAAATGCCACTGTTAGTCAACCAAAAAGGCAAGTGTATCTTCAGCAATCTAGAATGATTATCTTTATGTTGGGTTCTCTGCGGTATTAATCAATTTTCTCTAAAACTCTAATCTCTCCAAATTTGTCAAAATCAACTGTTTTGAAGTTAAAAAAGAAACTGAAAATGTTCTCCTTATTCCAATAGCAAATCTATGCTGCATGACATAACTTATTAATGTATCACATTAACACTTCATAATATATTCATGTTTGCAAGTAGGATGTTTAATCATATAAATTCCTGTCTATTCAAGTTCTGTTTATAGTGAAACAAAAATGAGAACAGCAATCACAACGAGCTTATGCAATACCATTAATATAATGATTTTGGTTATTATATTATTTATTATTTATTGAGTTCTGGATGTACCGATAATTAAAGTATGATATATAAAAATAGCAAAACTTCAGCTAATACTCTAAACTCTTCATTCTCCAGTGTTGACGCTCCTCAGGATTAAGGTCTATTTTGACAATTTTCTGAGGAAAAATAGTGAGTCTGTATCAGATTTGGTGGTGATGGTAGGAGAGAAAAAAACTGGAAATTATTTTCCTCATTGCCCTAGCCCCTACCCTATCTATTCCCTATTTAAAATTTTTCTTTTAATGCCAGATCCAGGTTTTGTAGGACCTTAACTTCATACAATTTGGGGATCCTTCTTGAAGAAGAATACTGTGTTTATATGCTGAGGCTTTCATATCAAAGTATCACAGATTGGGTGGCTTAAACAACATACATTTTTTTTTTTTTTTTCTCACAGTTCTGGAGGCTGGAAGTCCAAGATCAAGGTGGGATTGGTGTCTAGCGAGGCCTGTCTTCCCGGCTTGTAGATGGCCACCTTCTCTCTGTGTCCTCATGTGATCTTTCCTCTGTGCATGTGCTCTTTGGTTTCCCTTCCTTTTCTTTGAAACCAGTCATGGCAAATCAGAGGACCACACATATAATCTTATTTTACCTTAATCACCTTCCTATATGATTGGGGCTTAGGGCTTGAGCCTATGGATTTTAGGAGGGAAGAGGGGACACAATTCAGTCCATAATAAATACAAACTCATGAACACAAAAGTGGGTTCACAAAAATAAAAGTGAATATTTATTCAAAATAAGAAAAGAAATGATAACAAATTGCTGGAGGCTTGGAGTTTTAATGCCATTCTGCTGAGATCTCTTTAGGTAGTTGCGTTAATTGGTCTTGTGTTGTTATAAAGAAGTACCTGAGGCTGGGTAATTTATAAAGAAAATAGGTTTATTTTGGCTTATGGCTTTGTAGACTGTCTAAAAATTGTGGCATCAACATCTGTTTCTGGTGCAGGCTCAGGAAGCTTTCAGTTATGGTAAGAAAAGGGGAGCTGGTGTTCACGTGGCAAGAAGGGGAGCAAGAACGAGAAGAGGGAGGTCCTAGACTCTTAAAAAATGAGATCTTGCCTGAACTAATTACTATGGGGAGGGCACCAAGTCATTCAAGAGGGATCTGCCTCCGTGATCGACATGATCTGAACACTTCTCACCAGGCCCCACCTCTAACGCTGGGGACCACATTGCAACATGGGCTATAGAGGGAACAAGCATCTATACCATTTCAGTAGTTTTTCAGAAATAGTTATTTAGAAATGCTACCTGAACGTGACCCGTCCTCCTCCTCTCCTGGAAACTCCACAGCGGCACCCAGAGGGACTGGTGCTAATATGAGACCCGAGGCTGAAGCTGTTTGCTTCTTTGCTGTATCCACTTCTGCCTGTCAGAGATGAGCTAGTCTCTAATTTCAGTTTAGGGGAAGTAAAGAGAGAAAAGAAAACATAAGGGGAAAGGAATTAGGGAAAGTGGGATTGGGAGGCTTGTATCTGCTCCTTAGTTAGTACCATTTTCTCTAGCTCCTCTTATCTCATCACTGAAGTTCTGACTCTTACCCTAGTCGTGAATCTAAAAAACGGCACAGCTGCCATTTCCATGTTATCACGAATAAAGAGAATGGCGGTTAAGTTAGTTGGTACAGGATTCACATTTCACTTTATTTACTTTCATGTGTGACCAAAGACTTCTATTTGGTGCCAGAACTCTTTGAAGCAGCTAGAATTGTGTTTTTTGCATAATGCCAGACACTGTTGTCACTAGAAGCAGGTAAAACTTGGGTAACCCTGAAGGAATTGGCTCACTGGCAGGGCTTTATCAGAGCCACAATAATGAATGATACCACTGTGATAAATAAGTCACATTCTTCTGCTTTTTCTTATAATTATCTTCTGACTTTTATGTATTTCTTACCTGAACTACATCTGAGGAGCTACTGTTTTGCACACAATTTTTGGTTAATTTACTTGGATTATTTTCTTTCACTAAATTGACCAGTTGTTGCATAGAAATTATCAAATTGTTTAGTGGTTTTGCTGTTTTAATATATGTGTTTTCATTCAATATGAGTTTCCTTTTGATGTAAGAGGTCAGAAACCAATTCCAGCTGGCTTATGCAGAAAGTACATTGGCTTCTGGAATCTAAGGAGATTGGAGGACACTCAGGCATTTCTCTTATCCTCAAGGGAAAAGGTGGGGCTAAAGCGGGGCACACACATTGCCAATCCAAGAGACTTTTGATGCTTGTTATTTCCATTGCTCTCTATACCCATCCCGAGAAACAATTTTTTAAATAACTAAAATATCAGATCTTAAGACAACAACTGGGAGAGATAAAAGAGAAAGAGGTACATCCTGATGATTTTTATGATGTTTCAAAAAGCAAACCGACTAGTAAAGCATGTAGCCCACTCTAAGTCTTGTGCCTGTTTGTAGACCAATCGATTGTGATACTAGGGGTTGGGACACTAAGATTATTCTATCCTTTATGGGATGTCAAATCTTGATGAAACAACTGTGTTTAGGGTGGCAGTTTCGTGCAAGAATATGATAGAAAGGTGGCCAGGTGTGTGTGGCAGTATCATGGAGAGAGGAAGATAAATCATGAAAATAATAGTGAGGATGCTGGACAGATGATCATATAAATGTCTACCTCACTTTTTTCATTGATATTATAACAATATTTCATCTTTCCTTTTCAGTTTGAACCTACTTTCCTAGTACTTTTTTCCCATATTACTTCAGATAAATGCATGTTAGATTAAAAATGTTTTTTTCAGACAACTTAAGAGTTTAGTAAAAAGATATTTATAAGGAATAAGAAGTTTCTTTGACTGGTGAAGAGTAATTAATATTATGTTTATTAAAATGATGACCATGTAACTTTCAAGTTATCTTATCTCATTCTACAAGTCTGCTCTCTTAGCTGTATTGTTTTCAGGTTATTGTTGGTTTCAGTTTGTGGATTGGTTTGATAAATTAAAGAGAATGTGAAATAAATGCCTTATTTCCCATTATTAAAAAGAAGAATTTCTGTATGACTGTCTTATTATTACATCCTTGAATTCCAGAGAAAAAAATAACAACTTATTATAGAATCTTTTACAACTTGAAATTTAATTTTTGTGTTTATGTAGAACACATTTACAAAGCATACTGATAATATCACGTAAATTAAGACATGTCAGCATTGTCTTTATCTGGTAAAATGCTCACATTTCCCATCAACTTTACTCAGACACTGATTTCTAACATGTATTAAGAATAAACATGCATAAACAGTCATGTCAATTTGGTGGTTAATTTTAAGTTGCCTAATATATTCCAGAATCTCATGGAAAGAAGCAATAGGTCAGTTGAGAACTGGAATAGCCTAACTTTCCAGGGAAAATGCATGTTTTCCTTTGGTGGATGAATATTCATCAACAATTGGCCACTTATTTCTCTTTCTTTCTCTGTTTTATTAAAAAACAACAATTAAAAAAATAGACTTAGAGGGTACAAGCACAGCTCTGTTACATGGATATATTGCATGCTATAGTCTTGGCTTTTAATGTAGCCAGTACCCAAATAGTGTACAGTGTACCTAACAGGTAATTTTCCAACCCTCACCCGCTTTGCCACCCTCCTACCTTTTGGAGTCTCCAGTGTCTATTATTCCACTCTGTATGTCCACATGTACTCATTGTTTAGCTCCCAATTATAAGTGAGTACATGCTGTACTTGAATTTGCTTCTGAGTTATTTCACTTAGGATAATGGCCTCCAGTTCCATCTACGTTGCTGGAAAAGACATGATTTCATTCTTTGCTCTGACTGAGTGTGTGTGTGTGTGTGTGTGTGTGTGTGTGTGTGTGTGTGTGTAGTTCCAATCATCCATTGATGGACACTTGGGTTGATTCCATGACTTTGCTGTCGTGAATACTGCTGGAATAAACGTACAAATACAGGTGTCCTTTTATATAATGTTTTATTTTCCTTTGGGTAAATAACTAGTAGTAAGATTGCTAGTTTGAATGGTAGTTCCATTTTTAGCTCTTTGAGACATGTTCATACTATTTTTCATAAAGGTTGTATTGATTTACGTTCCTACTAACAATGCATAAGCATTCCCTTTTCTACGCAACTTGCAAATGTTTGTCTTTAGACTTTTTAGTAATAGCCATTTTGACTAGTGTGATATGGGATCTCATTGTGACTGTAATTTGCATTTCCCTAATAATTAGTGATGTTGAGCTCCTTATCATATGTTGGCCACTTTACATCTGCTTTTGAGAAATGTCTGTTCATGTTTTGCCCTCATTTTGATGGGGTTATTTGTTGTTTTTTTTTTTCTTGTTGAGTTGTTTGAGTTCCTGGTAGATTCTGGATATTAGTACTTTGTCAAGTGCATAGTTGCTAATATTTTCGCCCATTCTGCAGGTTGTCTTTTTACTCTTGTTGATTATTTCTTTTGCTGTTCAGAAGCTTTTAAGTCCCATTTGTTTATTTTAGTTTTTGTTGCATTTGCTTTTGAGGTTTTAGTCATAAACTCTTTGTTTAGGCCAATGACCAGTAGAGTTTTTCCTAAGTTTTCTTCCAGGACTTTTATATTTTCAGTTCTTACATTTCAGTTTTTAATCCATCTTAGCTAATTTTTTATATGGTGAGAGATATGGGTCCAGTTTTATTCTTTTATTAGATATGATTTTGATATCATATTCATGCCAGTGAGGTGTAAATTAGGGACTCCAAATGTCCCAAATAGCACCAAAGGTAGTAAGTCAATACAATAGATATAATTTTTCTCGTGAAAGATTACAGTCTCAATTAAGCCATAGAATGGTGGTAAATGCTCCTCCAGAAGACTAGTAATTTTTCAATAGTTATGAAGCTAGTTTCTTGGAAATTGCTATTCCTGATTTTGCAATATTACAAGGTGTACCTATAGAAAACCTTTAGACAGATATTGGGATAAAGGAAATATTAGACTTTTCAATACAATGTTTCCCAGATTTATTTTTTCTCATTTTCCCCAATTATTTTAATTGTTCTTTGCCTAATGTCTCAATTTGTTTAATAATAAAATTCATTCAAGGCTATGAGTTTTCCTCTAAATGAATCTTGGATGGAATTCCCTAAATTTGATACATACTTCTCATTATTAGCTTCTAAGCATTCTATAATTACAATTCATATACTTTTCCTCAAAAGTTAAGATTCTTATGTGTTGGTATTTTGTTTTCCCCCAGATGATTGGATTTATTTAATCCTAGATTATCGATTCTTTCCCAGACTTTCTGTGAACTCTGATTTTTCCAAGTTGTAGGTTGTTCTCATTCTTGAGAATTTTAGTGAGGAGTTTCGAGAAGTTCTAATAAGATTGGGATAAAGAAATTCTACTTAGCAGATGCTATTCTGAACTGTAAATTCTTATACACTGGCAAAAGTAATAATGGATGGGGGATAAAGAACATTAAATCAAAGGCTCAAATTGCTTTCTTTTTTCAACCATTATTTTAGATTCAGAGGGTACATGTGTAGGTTTATTACCTGGGTATTTTGCATGATGCTGAGGTTTGGGGTATGATTGATCCTGTCACCTAGGTACTAAGCACAATACCCAACTGCTCGTTTTTTGACCCTTGCCCTGCTTCCTTCTTCCCCACTCTAGTAGTCCCCAGTGTCTATTGTTGCCATCTTTATGTCCATTAGTACCCAATGGGTAGCTCCCACTTGTGAGAATATATGGTATTTGGTTTTATGTTCCTGTGTTAATTTACTTAGAATAACTGTCTTCAACTGCATCCATGTTACTTCAAAGGACATGATTTCATTCTTTTTATGGCTGCATAGTATTCATTGTTGTATGTGTACCACTAAATGCTAAAATTATGATCTCTTCACCTGGTGTAACCACAGTTACCACTAACCAATTTATCATCTTAGCTTCCTAATCGATAAAACAGGAAGATTAGAGTTCATGATCTCAAAGTTTCACTTATGTCTAAAATAAATTATCTGTTTACATATAGTGTATTATAAATTATAGGGTCACATTTTCCAGACATGGGTGACATGTTTTGACTCTGCTTTTGGCTCACAACTATTATGTTAAATTGTGATTCCAAGTGTTGGAGGTGGGGGCTGGTAGAAGGTGATGAAATCATGGGGGTGGTCTCTAATGGTTTAGCACCATTCCCCTAGTGCTGTCTCATGATTGAATTCTCTTGAGATCTAGTTGTTTAAAAGTGTGTAGCACCTCCCCCAACTCTTCCTCCTGTTCCTGCCATGAAAGATGTACTGGCTTCCTCTTTGCCTTCCTGGGTTTCCTGAGGTCTCCCCAGCCATGCCTCCTGTACAGCCTGCAGAACTGTGAGTCAATTAAACCTCTTTTCTTTATAAATTGCCCAGTGTCAGGTAGTTCTTTGTAGCAGGGTGAGAATGGACTAATAAAATAGATAACATTGACAGCAAGGCAAAAATATGTAACTTATTTATTCCCAACTCATACTCAACAAGACCACCTCAGGCAGCCAATTTACTGGCCAGGAAATCTTCCCACTTTTGAGATAAGATTTTTTAAACTTGTTATTTGTTTCTATGACACAGAGGAGAACAACATGATTCTCTCAAAATCTTGACATACTCTTATGTAAGCAGTCATCCATCCTGATGACCTCTAATAGACAACAGTGTGCATGGTATCTCTGCTTATCTTGAGAAGGGAAAGGACTAGTTATTCGTGTAATGTTGCAGAAAAGATAGCTTTTTGTCACTTTAAATAGAAAGCATCAACAATGTGATTTTTAAAATTATTGAACATTTGAAGTTTTGTACAATTTATGTTTCAAGGGGCAGAAATTCTTATAAATAAATATGTACTAAGAAATAAATTTAACATTTAAATAGATTCCTTTCCAATCTCACATACAAAGTATATTTTATTTTGGGTTGGGTCAAGACTGCAAATAAGCTTTCATCAAAGCGTTCCTGAAGTCTTCAAGAAAGTTGCTACCACTAGCTTTTCCTGTTATAATTATTAGAGAGCAATTACTATTTCAAATCTGAAGTTGTTTTTTATTACAAATAACAACCTTCTAACAAATTCAGGTGTTTTTCAAGTACTTTTTTCAAATGAGTTAATTAATCCTTTCTCTATATTTTTCAGATTTCAGTCAAGTGTAAACTTTACATATGCTTAAGAATTATAAGATACATTTTTAAAAGTTTTAATTTATGTGGGTACACAGAAGCTGTATGTATTTACAGAGTACAAGAGATATTTTGGTATAGGTATATAATGAGTAATAATCACATCATCAAAAATGCAGTATCCATCCCCTCAAGCATTTATTCCTTGTGTTACAAACAATACAATGATAACCTTTTAGTTATTTCAAAATGTATAATTAAATTATTTTAACTGTAGTAACCCTGTTGTGCTATCAAATACTAGGTCTTACTCATTCTTTATAACTATTTTTTTGGTACCCATTAACCATCCCCACCTCTCTCCCACCCAATCACTACCTTCCCCAGTCTCTGGTAACCATCTTTCTACTCTGTATCTCCATGAGTTCAATTGTTTTGATTTCTAGATCCCACAAATAAATGAGAGCGTATGATGTTTGTCTTTCTGACCCTGGCTTATTTTCTTTAACATAAAGACCTCCAGTACCATCCATTTTGTTGCAAATGACAGGATCTCACTCTTTTTTATGGCTGAATAGTACTCCATTGTATATAAGTACCACATTTTCTTTATCCATTCATCTGCTGATGGACAGCAGTTTGCTTCCAAATCTTGACTATTGTGAATAATGCTGCAACAAAAAAGGGAGTGCAGAAATCTCTTTGACGTACTGATTTTCTTTCTTTGGGGTATATATCAGCAGTGGGATTGCTAGATTGTTTAGTTTTTCTGAGGAACCTCCAATATATTCTCCACGGTGGTTGTACTAATTTACATTCTCACCAACAGCATACAAGGGTTCCCTTTTCTCTGCATCCTTGCCAGCATTTGTTATGCCTTTCTTTTGAATATAAGCCATTTTAATTGAGGTGAGATATCATCATTGTAATTTTGATTTTCATTTTTCTAATGATCTATGACCTTTAGCACTTGTTTATATACCTGCTTGCCAGTCATATGTCTTCTTTAAAGAAATGTCTGTTTAAATCTTTTGCCAATTTTTTCATCAGATCATTAGTTTTTTTTCCCTATGCAACTGTCTGTGCTCCTTATATATTCTGGTTATTAATTTCTTGTCAGATGGGTAGCTGCAAATATTTTCTCCCATTCTGTGACTTGTCTCTTCATTTAGGTGATTGTCACCTTTGCTGTGCAGAAGCTTTTTAACTTGATGTGATCCCATTTGTCCATTTTTGATTTGGTTGTCTGTGCTCATGGAATAATACTCAAGAAATGTTTGCCCAGACCAATGTCCTGGAGAGTTCCTTCAAAGTTTCCTTGTAGTAGTTTCATATCTTGAGGTCTTAGATTTAAGTCTTTATCTTTGTTGAATTTTTTATATGGCAAGAGATAGGCGTCTAATATCATTTTTCTGTATATGAATATACAATTTTCCCAGACATTTGAAGAGACTGTCTTTTCCCCCTTGTTGTCACTTGACACATTTGTCAAAAATGAGTTCACTGTAGGTGGGTGTATTTGCTTCTGCATTCTCTATTTTGTTCCACTGGTCTATGTGTCTGTTTTTTATACCAGCACCATGCTGTTTTGGTTACTACAACTCTGTAGTATAATTCGCAGTCAGGTATTGTGATTACCCCAGGGTTTTGTTTTTCTTTTTACTCAGGATACCTTCACAAACTACCTAGGTAGTTGGTGGTTATATATAAATTTGGGGATTTTTTTCTGTTTCTGAGAAGAATGTCATTGGTATTTTGATAGGGATGGAATTGAATCTATAGATTGCTTTGAGTAGTATAAGCATTTTAGCAATAATGATTCTTTGTATCCATTAACATGGAATATATTTCTATTTTTTGGCGACCTCTTCAGTTACTTTCATCAATATTTTATAGTTTTCATCAGTGTTTTATAGTTTTCAATTGTAACTATCTTCTACTTCTTGGGTAAACTTAATTCCAGGTATGTAATCTCATTTGTGGCTATTGCAAATGAGACATTATTTTACTTCTTTTACAGATTGTTCATTGTTGGCAAATAGAAATGTAACTGATTTTCACATATTGATTTTGTATCTTGCAACTTTACTGAATTTATTAGTTTTAATAGTTTTTCTCTGGAGTCGTCAGGTTTCTCCAAATGTAAGATCATATCATCGGCAACTACGGCACTTTGACTTCTGCCATTTGAATGTGGATGCCCTTTATTTCTTTCTCTTGCCTAATTGCTCTAGTTAGGACTTCCAGCACTATGTTGAATAACCATGGTGAAAGTGGGCATCCTTATCATGTTCCAGATCTTAGAGAAAAGGATTTCAGTTTTTTCCCATTTCATATGATACTAGCTGAGGGTCTGTCATACATGCCTTTTATTATGTTAAGAAATGTTTCTTCTATTCCCAGTTTTTTTCAGGGCTTTTATTTAGAAAAAAATGTTGAACTTTATCAAATGCTTCCTCAGCAGCAAATGAAATGATCATATAGATTTTGTCCTTCATTCGTCTAAGATGATGTATCATATTAATTGATGGATTGATGTAGCACCATCCTTGCAACACTGGGGTAAATCTCACTTGTTCATGATGAATAATGTTTTTAATGTATTGTTGAATTTTGTTTGTCAGTATTTTGCTGAGAATTTTTGCATCAATATTCATTAGAGATATTGACCTGTACTTTCCTATTTTAGATGTGTCTTTGGTTTTGGTATCAGGGTAATATTGGTCTTGTAGAATGAGTTTGTAAGTATTCTGGTTTCCTCTATTTTGGGGAACAGTTTGGGTAGCATTGGTATTAATTCTTTAAATGCTTGGGAGAATTCAGCAGTGAAGCTGTTGTGTCCCAGGATTTTCTGTATTGAAAGACTTTTTTATTACGGCTTTGATCTCATTACTTGTTATTGATCTGTTCAGGTTTTGGATTTTTTTATGGTTCAATCTTGATAGGTTGTATGTGTCTAGGAATGTATGTGTTTCTTCTAGTTTTTCCAGTTTATTGGTATATAGTTACTCATAGTAGCCACTAAGGATCTTTTGAATTTCTGCAGTATCAGTTGTACTGTCTCCTTTTATATCTCTGATTTTATTTAGTTGGGTATTCTCTTTTTATTTTTTCTTAGTCTGGCTAAAAGTTTATGAATTTTGGTTATCTTTTCAGAAAACTAAGTTTTTGTTTTACTGATCTTTTGTGTTATTTTCTGCATTTCAAATTCATTTATTTTTCTCCTGATCTTTATTATTTTTCTTTTACTAATTTTACTAGTAAATTAGTAATTTTTAGTCTTGCTTTTCTAGTTCTTTAAGGTGCATCATTAGGTTATTTGTTTGAAGTTTTTCATCTTTTTTGATGAAGGCACTTAGAGCTGTAAATTTCCCTCTTAGTACTGCTTCTGCTGTATCCCATAGGTTTTGGTATATTGTGTTTCCATTATCATTTGTTTCAAGAAAATTTTAATTTCCTTTTTAATGTCTTCATTGACCTATTGGTCATTCAGGAATGTATTGTTTAATTTCCATGTGCTTGTATACTTTACAAAATTCCTCTTGTTTTTATTTTTATTCAATTGTGGTGAGAGAAAGAGCTTGATATTATTTCTTGTCACTCTCTCTAAGGTTTCTACTGAAAATTCTACTGCTAGATGTACTGGAGCTCATTGTATGTTATGTGCTTATTTTCTCTTGTTGCTTTTAGGATCTTCTGCTATTAGGAGATTCTGACGTATTCTTCACTATGTCAATTGCATTTTTAAACTCTAGAATTTCTATTTTATCCTTTCTGGTTATTTCAATCTCTTTGTTAAATTTATCTGATAGAATTCTGAATTCCTTCTTGTGTTATCTTGCTTGAATTTCTTTGAATTTCCTTAAAACAGTTATACAGAATTCTCTGAAAGGTCTCATATTGCTATTTCTCCTGAATTGGTCCCTGATGCCTTATTTAGTTTGTTTGGTGATGTCATGATTTCCTGAATAATCTCGATACTGGTAAATATTTGTCAGTGTCCAGGCATTGAAGAGTTAGGGGTTTACTGTAGTCATTGTGCCCATCCTTCTTGAGGAGGCATTCCAGGTATTTGAAGGGACTTGGGCCCCAAGCCCACCACCACTGTGGTTTTTGCAGACTCATGGAGATACCGCCTTGGTGGTCTTGGATATGATCTGGAAGAATCTCTGGATTACCAGGCAGAATCTCTTGCTGTGGGATGGGAGAGGAGTGACATCCATGATTCAAGACTGTCTCTGATGCTCTTCAATGCCTCTTTCAGCAATATGAAAGAAAGTTATTATCTGTGGTTGCTCAGCTTTTACATTGTTGGTGGGAGTGTAAACTAGTTCAACCATTGTGGAAGACAGAGTGGCTATTCCTCAAGGATCTAGAACTAGAAATACCATTTGGCCCAGCAATCCCATTACTGTGTATACATCCAAAGGATTATAAAGCATTCTACCATAAAGACACATGCACACGTATGTTTATTGCAGCATGCTTCACAATAATAAAGACTTGGAACTAACCCAATGCCCATCAATCGTAGACTGGATAAAGAAAATGTGGCACATATACACCATGGAATACTATGCAGCCATTAAAAAAGGATGAGTTCATGTCCTTTGCAAGGACATGGATGAATCTGGTGACCATAATTCTCAGCAAACTAACACAAGAACAGAAAACCAAAGACAGCATGTTCTCACTTATAATTGAGAGTTGCACAATGAGAACACATGGACATTGGGGGGTGGGCATCACATACCGGGGCCTGTTGGGGGGTGGGGAGCTGGCGGAGGGATAGCATTAGGACAAATACCTAATGTAGAAAATGGGTTGATGGGTGCAGCAAACCACCAGAGCACATGTGTACCTATGTAACAAACCTGTACGTCCTGCACATGTACCCCATAACATAAAGTATAATAATAATAATACTAACAATAATAATAATAATACAGAGAACAAAAAGAAAAAGAAATCCTTGTGTTTGAACATTGGAGGAAAGCACCTAGCCCTTGGAAATCGTAAATGGTAGATGGAACACCTAGAGATCACATTTTCACTAGTTCCCCTGTATGGTTGCACTATCCAACTCTAATGTTTGATATATATTTTTTCATTTATTATGTTGTTTGCTTCTTTGCTATGGTTAGGCTATGCTAATATGGAGCTCACTAAAAAGGTGAGTTATCAAGTATTGACTGTGTGCCGAGGATGGAACACTATTCCTACTGCATGCCAGCCTCTTGATGCTGAAGCAAGGGTCTGATCATTTCCCCACTGTTAGACGAGATAACAGAGCATCTGAAAAGTGAAGTGATTTGCCCAGAGTCAAAAGGCTATATTATGGTTAAAATGAAATCAAAACCTTTCCTTTTAAGAAAAAATTCTCTTAGAAATATAAATTTTCCAGTCTAAGTCCAAAAGTTCCTATCTAAAGTATTAGGCAAGTAAGGACAAAGTGCAAGTCATTTTTTAAGACACAACTTAAAAGCCACCTCCTTCATATAACCAAGCCTGCTTAGTTTCTCTCCACTTACTGTACTTTGTAACTTTGGTGAAGGTGTTTAGCAGATTACTTTTGTGCCTGGGTTTAATATGCTATTTGTAACAGATTAACACCTTCATTTACTCATTCCCCAAAATCTCAGAGCACAGGGGCCAGGTTGTTGAAATGATATCAATAATTATTACAAATAGTAGAGTTCTCTTTGAATTCCAAGTCAGTTTATAGCTTTGTTGACAGTCAAAACAAAACAACCAAGCAAACAAACAAACAAAAAGACCCCATGAGGAGTGTACTAACCTCTCATTTCTATTTTAGCTTCTTCATTGACACTGTAACAGGATCAATAATCTAAACTAATGGGTAGGATCAATAATCTAAGTTAATATGAAGCTTCATATTACAAGTGTGAATCTACTCACCTCTAAAAATCCACTATTTTGGATCCAAACAGCATGCTCTATTATTTGAGCAAGTAAATAATCAAGTTGACTAATACAGTGCAAAGGATAAATTTGACATCCTCTTCTTTAAACTTTTTGAGGAGTATTTTACTAATGTGAGATGTAGTAGATTGAAAAAGCACTTGTAGTATAATTGCACACTGGCAGAGAAACCAAACTTTCATATGAGAGGTCAGGTAGAATAAGAGATTTCTATACACCCTTTTGGTGACTGAGCAATTGGAGTATGAGTTATTTAAGACTATTTTTCTGCATTTTAATCCATTTGCCACAAATATTTATGGAAATCTGACTATGTGCAGGAACCATTCTGAGAGAGAATACTATCTTGCAAATAAACATTCCACAGTGTGGGCCATCCTCAAATTTTGCTTTGACTCTTCTTTCTCCCACTTTTAAAGGTACTGGGGCTCTAGTGATCAGTTTAGTTTTTTTTCTTGTTATGTGTTTCCTTAGTAGAATCATTATTTCGTATTTTAACATGCTCAAAGTACTCCCATCTTCACACCCATGTACACACACATACATGCACACACATGGACACACATATGCAGGCACACACATAAAATCTCCACTTTGATTCCAAATTCCTCTTCCAGCTCCTCTTGCTGCTTCCTCAAAACAATCTTCCTATAAAACTTGTTTATGTTCTCCCACCATTACCAGTTCCTCATCTTCAACTTATTCTTCATTCCATTCCAATCTGCCTTCCCCCCACAGGATTCCAACCAAACAGATTTTACGATGGCCACTGAAGTTCTCCATTAATCCAAATCCAATGAACATGGTAAATTCTCATTTTGCTTGACTTCTCAGCGGAATTTGACATTGCTGACTACTTTCTCCTTCAAAAACTCTTTCTGTGGTTTCTTTTCTTAACCCTCCCATACCTTTGTCTATGTAACCCTTGCAAATTTGTCTTTTTTTATCTGAAATTTAAATGTCAAGTATTTTAAGCCTTAGTCTTACACCTTTTATTTTCTGTCTTGACAATCTTACACCATTTTAATTGTTTTTTATGTTATTATTTATTGATATACATTAAACTGTACATATTTAAAGTGTATGCTTTGATAAGTTTTGACATATGTACACAACTGTGAAACCATCAACAAAATCAAGATAGTGAACATATCCAACACTACCAACAGTTTCTCATGCCACATGGTAATAATCTCTTCCCATTGTACCTAACTCCACCTGTCCCAGGCAAGCACTGATCTGCTTTCTGTCACTACTGATTAGTGTGTGTTTTAAAGAGTTTTATATAGATAGAAGCATACAGCAAGTATGATTCTTTTTTTTTTTTGTTTGTTTGTTTGTTTGTTTGTTTTTTGAGGCGGAGTCTCGCTCTGTCACCCAGGCTGGAGTGCAGTGGCCGGATCTCAGCTCACTGCAAGCTCCGCCTCCCGGGTTGACGCCATTCTCCTGCCTCAGCCTCCCGAGTAGCTGGGACTACAGGCGCCAGCTACCTCGCCCGGCTGGTTTTTTGTATTTTTTAGTAGAGACGGAGTTTCACCGTGTTAGCCAGGATGGTCTCGATCTCCTAACCTCGTGATCCGCCCGTCTCGGCCTCCCAAAGTGCTGGGATTACAGGCTTGAGCCACCGCGTCCGGCCTTAGTATGATTCTTTTAGCCTGGTTTGCTTGAGATTCACCCAGGTTGTAGTGCGACATCACTTTTTATTGCTCAGTAGTATTTTATTAATGTTATTTGGATATACTAGAATTGATGTAAACATTGTCTGATGATAGACATTTAGATTGTTTTCAAAATCCTGGCTATTACAAATGAAGCGTCTAAGAGTATTTTTAAAATTTTATATGAACATAAGCTTTCTTTATTCCTGGGTTAATTCGTAGAGGTGAAATAGCTGGATCATATAGTAGGTATAATTTATTTTACTTTTTACAAAACTGCCAAACTGTTTTCTTAAGTGGTTGTCCCTTTCACATTACCACAATACATTAGAATTCTAGTTCCTTTGTGTCCTCACTAACATGTGGTATGGTCAGCCATTTAATTTAGCCATTCTAATCAGTATATATCTCACATGCTTTTAATTTGGATTTCCCTAATGACTGAAGGCAATGAATGCCTTTTCTTGTATTTATTTGCTATCTATATATCTTTTATGGTGAATTGTCAGTTCAAATATTTAGAGTATTTATGAAAATTGCATTGTGTGTTTTTTTTAAGTTTTGAGAGTTTCTTCTTCAACTATCCTGGATACAAGTCATTTATCATATATATATATGGTTTATATTTATCAGATATATGGTTTATATTTATCATTTATCAAATATATAGTCATGTATCAGATATATAGTATATATATGGTTCATATTTATCAGATATATATCATTTATCAGATATATACAAGTCATTTATCAGATATCTATCTGATAAATGTCTTGTATCCAGGATAGTTGAAGAAGAAGCTCTCAAAACTTAAGAAAATACAAAATCTAATTTTCATAAATATTCTAAAGATTTGAACTGACAATTCGGTGGCTCAAGCCTGTAATCCCAGCACTTTGGGAGGCCGAGACGGGCAGATCACGAGGTCAGGAGATCGAGACCATCCTGGCTAACACGGTGAAACCCCGTCTCTACTAAAAAAATACAAAAATCTAGCCGGGCGAGGTGGCGGGCGCCTGTAGTCCCAGCTACTGCGGAGGCTGAGGCAGAAGAATGGCGTCAACCCAGGAGGCGGAGCTTGCAGTGAGCTGAGATCCGGCCACTGCACTCCAGCCTGGGCGACAGACCGAGACTCCGTCTCAAAAAAAAAAAAAAAAAAAAAAAAAAAAAAAAAAAAAAAAAAAAGATATATATAGATAGAAAACAAACACAAGAAAAGGTATTCAATGTCTTCAGTCGTTAGGGAAATGCAAATTAAAAGCATTTGAGATATACACAGATTAGAATGGCTAAATTAAAAGACTGACCATACCAAGTGTTAGTGAGGACGCAAAAGAACTAGAGTAGATAGATAGATAGATAGATAGATAGATAGATAGATAGATAGATAGATAGACAGACAGATAGATGGAACTACAGGCATGTCACAATAGCCAGCTGATCTTGTAATTTTTTGTAGAGATGGGGACCTTGGTCTGTTGTCCAGGCTGTTCTTGAGCTTCTGACTTAAGCGATCCTCCTGTGTTGGCCACTCAAAAATACTGGGATAACAGGCATGAGGCACTGTGCCCAGCCTTCAGATTTATTCTTTGAAAATATTTTATCTATGTGTATGGCTTGTTTTTTCAGTTTCTAAGATTGTCTTTTGAAGAACAGATGTTCTTAATTTTGGGAAAAAATTATTTTTCTTTTATAGACTGCAGTTTTGGTATTGTAAATAATAACTCTTTGCCTAGCTAAAATTATAAAGATTTTCTGTTTGTTTTCTTCTAGGAGTGGTATAGTTTTAGGCTGACTGTTAGGTCTATGATCCATTTTGAACTAATTTTTGATTACTGTAACAGGAACAAATTGAATTTTTTTCATATGTATATCCAATTGTTCCAGTACCATTTATTGAAAAGGTGCCTTTCTCCACTGATTTGCCTTTGTAATTTTGTGAAAAAAAAAAAAATCAGTTGACATTATACATGTCATTTAATTATGAATTTTTGCTTTTTCCTTGATATATTTATCTATTTTGATTCTAATACCATATTGTGTGATGGTAGTTTTATAATAAATCTTAAAATGAGGCCACAGAAGCTTTCCAAAGTTTTTGTTCTTTTCTAGAGTTGTTTTAGGTTTTTTGGGTCCTTGGTGTTTTCATATGAATGTAAGAATCATCTTGGAAACTTCTACAAAGAAGTCAACTGGGATTTTTTATTGAGGTTGCTTTGACTTTGTGTACCAATTTGGGGGCTATTGATCTTAACAACATTGAGTCTCGGTCAAGGAACAAGTTATATCTCCCCATTTATACAGATCTCTTTAAATTTCTCTCAAAAATATTTCTTAATTGTTAGTGTACAAATCTTGCCCATTTTTGTCAAAATTTTTGCTAAATAATTCATACTTTTATTCCTATTGTAACTGATGCTGTTGTTTGTAATTCAATTTCCAACTGTTCATTGCTAGTACATAGAAATATAATTAAGTTATGTATATTGACCCTGTATCCTTCAATTCTTAGTTTTAGTACCTTTTTTTTCTCAATTCCATTGGATTTTATACACAGAAAATCGTTTAGTCTGTGAATAAATTAGCTTTACTTCCACTTTTCCAATATGCCTATCTTTTATTTATTTTCCTTACCTTATTGCCCTACCTATGTCTTCCAATACCATGTTGAATAAAAGAGGGGAGAGAAAAAATTATTGTCTTATTCTTGATTTGGGGGAAAGCATTCAGTCTCTCACTATTAAAATGTAAAGGTAGCTGTAGATGCCTTTTATCAAGTTGCAGAGGTCATTTTATTCCTAGTTTGCTATTCCTTCTTTATCTTCTTCTGTTTCTATTGATATGTCCTCAATTTTTACACTTTTCTTTAGATCATAAATTACATCACTGATTTTTGAACAAATGTTAAAGAACAACCTTTGTTCCTAGGATAAACTCCACTCAGTTATTATGTATTATCATTTTTGTAGATATGTTGTTGGTTTATCTTTTGTTAGCATGTTTGCATGTAAGCTCATGAGTGATATTTGTCTGTGGTTTTCTTTTCTTAGAGTGTCTTTGTCTGGTTTTCTCACCAGAGTAATGGTCACATACAACGAGATGAAAAATATTCTCATCTATGGCCATACCACCCTGAACGCGCCGGATCTCCTCTGATCTCAGAAGCTAAGCAGGGTCAGGCCTGGTTAGTACTTGGATGGAAAAATATTCTCATCCTTTCAATTCTGGAACTTATATTTTCTTTCTTTCTTTCTTGGATGTCGTGATTATTTAGTGAGGGAGGAGTGCGGGAGGGATTTGTAGGGAGGGAGGAGTCGTTCTGTGGAGGGTTAGGCGTGAGGGAGTGCTGGAGGGGCGGAGATTCGTTTTGTGGCTTCTTATTTAGTCTGTCGTTCTTTCTTTTTGACTGAGGCTCGTAGAGAGAATGCTTCCTTCCTGCGACTGTGAAGGGTAAGGAGTACGGCTTCCTCACGGCTCGTCCTCCAGCCTCCTTGCCATCCTTCAAATTCCACGACCCTCCTGCCTTCCCTCCTTCTTCCTCCTTCCTTCCTTCCTTCCTTCCTTCCTTCCTTCCTTCCTTCTCCTTCCTTCCTTCTTTATTTCCTCTTTCTTTTCTTTCTCCTTTCCTTTCCCTTCCCCTCCCTTCCCCTCCCCTCCCCCCCCTCCCTCTTTCTCTCTCTCTCTCTTTCCCCTCACCCCCCCCTCTCTCTCTCTCTCTCCCTCTCTTTCTGACGGAGTCTCGGTCTGTCATCAGGCTGGAGTGCAGTGGTGCGGTCTCGGCTCACGGCAACCTGTTTCTCTTGGGTTCCACAGATTCTCCCGCCTCAGCCTCCTGAGTAGCTGGGACTACGGGCACTCATCACCACGCCCAGCTAATTTTTGTATTTTTAGTAGAGACGGGATTTCACCATGTTGGCCAGGATGGTCTCAATCTCTTGACCTCATGATCTGCCTGTCTCACCTTCCCAAAGTTCTGGGACTACAGGCATGAACCACCGTGCCTGGCCAGAAAGTATATTTTCTAGAAGAATTTGTGTACAATTGATACTACTATTTCTTAAATGATTGGTAGAATTCACGAGTAAAGACTTCAGGGCCTGGAATCTACCTCTGAGTAGGGTTTAATGACAAATTCAATTTATTTTTTAAATATGGGTCTATTCATGTTCTCTCTTCTTGAGGGAGCTTGGAAGTTTTTATCTTATGAGAAGTTTGTCATTTTATCTAAGTTGTCAAATTGTTCATAGTAGCCTCTGATCACCGTTTTACTATCTGGAGAATCTGCAGTGATGTTCCCACATTTATTTATAATATTATTACTTTGTGTCTTCACTTTGTCTTTTATGATCAGTCTGGCCAGAAAAGCGTCAATATTGTTTATCTTTTCGCAGGAGCAAGTTTTTGTTTCATTTATTTTCTCATTGTTTTTCTGTTCTGCATTTTATTAATTTACAATTATATTTTAAACATTTTGCGTATTTTGGGTGAATTTGTCCTTCACATTTACTTTTTTTATAGTGGAAATTAAGTTCATTTATTTGAAACATTTCTTCATTTTGCACATACACATTCATTCAGTCCTTTTAATTTCCCCAATTACTAGTTTAGAAGCATTCCAGACTTTTGATAAATTATGCTTTCTGCTTTATTTAGGCTAGGATATTTTCTAATTTCTATTTTGATTTATCCTTTGTCCCATGAGTTATTTGAAAGTGTATTATTTAGTTTCCAACTTTTGAAGAGTTTCTAATAACCTTTCTATTACTGATTTTTACTTCAATTCTATTGTATCAGAAAGCATAGTTCGTATGATTTGAAGTATTTTAAATTTACTGAGACAATTTAATTTGCTGAAAAATATCTCATAGTTGTCTGTCAGTGCACAAATCTTGCCAATTTTTGGTAAAAGTCCCATAGGCTTTTGAAAATGTTGTGCTTTCTGCTACTTTCAGATTAAGTGCTCTATAAATGTCAGTTAAATTAGTTTGGTTGGTAGTCATTAACTCCTCTGTGCTTGCTGATTTTTTGTGTAATGGAGTTATCAATTAAGAGAGGTGTATTAAAATCTCCAAATTTAATTGTGGAATTGCCCATTTCTCCTTTAAGTTTTACCAGTTTTTGTTTCTTGTATTTTAAATCTCTGTTATAAAATAAATAAATCCTTAAGGTTATTTTGTGTGCTTAATGACTTGGTTCTGTTATTATAAAATTATGTTTATTATCCTGAGTTACATTCTTTACTCTGAAATCTAATTAGCCTGATATTAATATAACTACTCCACCTTTATTTTAGCTAATTTTAGTGTGATACAATTTGTATGCTTTTTTTAACCTATTTGCCTTATTTTTCAATTGTATTTTTTTTTTTATATATATATGCTTTAAGTTCTAGGGTACATGTGCATAACGTGCAGGTTTTTTTACATATGTATACTTGTGCCATGTTGGTGTGCTGCACCCATCAACTCGTCAGCACCAATCAATTCGTCATTTATATCAGGTATAACTCCCAATGCAATCCCTCCCCCCTCCCCCCTCCCCATGATAGGCCCCAGTGTGTGATGTTCCCCTTCCCGAGTCCAAGTGATCTCATTGTTCAGTTCCCACCTATGAGTGAGAACATGCGGTGTTTGGTTTTCTGTTCTTGTGATAGTTTGCTAAGAATGATGGTTTCCAGCTGCATCCATGTCCCTACAAAGGACGCAAACTCATCCTTTTTTATGGCTGCATAATATTCCATGGTGTATATGTGCTACATTTTCTTAATCCAGTCTGTCACAGATGGACATTTGGGTTGATTCCAAGTCTTTGCTATTGTGAATAGTGCTGCAATAATCATACGTGTGCATATGTCTTTATAGCAGCATGATTTATAATCCTTTGGGTATATACCCAGTAGTGGGATGGCTGGGTCATATGGTACATCTAGATCTATATCCGTAAGGAATCGCCATACTGTTTTCCATAATGGTTGAACTAGTTTACAATCCCACCAACAGTGTAAAAGTGTTCCTATTTCTCCACATCCTCTCCAGCACCTGTTGTTTCCTGACTTTTGAATGATTGCCGTTCTAACTGGTGTGAGATGGTATCTCATTGTGGTTTTGATTTGCATTTCTCTGATGTCCAGTGATGATGAGTATTTTTTCATGTGTTTGTTGGCTGTATGAATGTCTTCTTTTGAGAAATGTCTGTTCATATCCTTTGCCCACTTTTTGATGGGGTTGTTTGTTTTTTTCTTGTAAATTTGATTGAGTTCTTTGTAGATTCTGGATATTAGCCCTTTGTCAGATGAGTAGATTGCAAAAATTTTCTCCCATTCTGTAGGTTGCCTGTTCACTCTGATGGTAGTTTCTTTTGCTGTGCAGAAGCTCTTTAGTTTAATGAGATCCCATTTGTCAATTTTGGCTTTTACTGCAGTTGCTTTTGGTGTTTTAGACATGAAGTCCTTGCCCATGCCTATGTCCTGAATGGTGCTACCTAGGTTTTCTTCTAGAGTTTTTATGGTATTAGGTCTAACATTTAAGTCTCTAATCCATCTTGAATTAATTTTCATATAAGGAGTAAGGAAAGGATCCAGTTTCAGCTTTCTACTTATGGCTAGCCAATTTTCCCAGCACCATTTATTAAATAGGGAATCCTTTCCCCATTTCTTGTTTCTCTCAGGTTTGTCGAAGATCAGATGGCTGTAGATGTGTAGTATTATTTCTGAGGACTCTGTTCTGTCCCATTGGTCTATATCTCTGTTTTGGTACCAGTACCATGCTGTTTTGGTTACTGTAGCCTTGTAATATAGTTTGAAGTCAGGTAGCATGATGCCTCCAGCTTTGTTCTTTTGACTTAGGATTGTCTTGGCAATGCGGGCTCTTTTTTGGTTCCATATGAACTTTAAAGCCGTTTTTTCCAATTCTGTGAAGAAACTCATTGGTAGCTTGATGGGGATGGCATTGAATCTATAAATAACCTTGGGCAGTATGGCCATTTTCACAATATTGATTCTTCCTATCCATGAGCATGGTATGTTCTTCCATTTGTTAGTGTCCTCTTTTATTTCACTGAGCAGTGGTTTGTAGTTCTCCTTGAAGAGGTCCTTTACATCCCTTGTAAGTTGGATTGCTAGGTATTTTCTTCTCTTTGAAGCAATTGTGAATGGAAGTTCATTCATGATTTGGCTCTCTGTTTGTCTGTTCCTGGTGTATAAGAATGCTTGTGATTTTTGCACATTGATTTTGTATCCTGAGACTTTGCTGAAGTTGCTTATCAGCTTAAGGAGATTTTGGGCTGAGACGATGGGGTTTTCTAAATATACAATCATGTCATCTGCAAACAGGGACAATTTGACTTCTTCTTTTCCTAACTGGATACGCTTGATTTCCTTCTCTTGCCTGATTGCCCTAGCCAGAACTTCCAACACTATGTTGAATAGGAGTGGTGAGAGAGGGCATCCCTCTCTTGTGCCAGTTTTCAAAGGGAATTTTTCCAGTTTTTGCCCATTCAGTATGATATTGGCTGTGGGTTTGTCATAAATAGCTCTTATTATTTTGAGGTACGTTCCATCAATACCGAATTTATTGAGCGTTTTTAGCATGAAGGGCTGTTGAATTTCGTCAAAAGCCTTTTCTGCATCTATTGAGATAATCATGTGGTTCTTGTCTTTGGTTCTGTTTATATGCTGGATTACGTTTATTGATTTGCAAATACTGAACCAGCCTTGCATCCCAGAGATGAAGCTCACTTGATCATGGTGGACAAGCTTTTTGATGTGCTGCTGAATCTGGTTTGCCAGTATTTTATTGAGGATTTTTGCATCGATGTTCATCAGGGATATTGGTCTAAAATTTTCTTTTTTTGTTGTGTCTCTGCCAGGCTTTGGTATCAGGATGATGTTGGCCTCATAAAATGAGTTAGGGAGGATTCCCTCTTTTTCTATTGATTGGAATAGTTTCAGAAGGAATGGTACCAGCTCCTCCTTGTACCTCTGGTAGAATTCAGCTGTGAATCCATCTGGTCCTGGACTGTTTTTGGTTGGTAGGCTCTTAATTATTGCCTCAATTTCAGAGCCTGCTATTGGTCTATTCAGGGATTCCACTTCTTCCTGGTTTAGTCTTGGAAGAGTGTAAGTGTCCAGAAATTATCCATTTCTTCTTGATTTTCTAGTTTATTTGCGCAGAGTTGTTTATAGTATTCTCTGATGGTAGTTTGTATTTCTGTGGGGTCCGTGGTGATATCCCCTTTATCATTTTTTATTGCATCTATTTGATTCTTCTCTCTTTTCTTCTTTATTAGTCTTGCTAGCGGTCTGTCAATTCTGTTGATTTTTTCAAAAAACCAACTCCTGGATTCATTGATATTTTGGAGGGTTTTTTGTGTCTCTATCTCCTTCAGTTCTGCTCTGATCTTAGTTATTTCTTGCCTTCTGCTAGCTTTTGAATGTGTTTGCTCTTGCTTCTCCAGTTCTTTTAATTGTGATGTTAGAGTGTCAGTTTTAGATCTTTCCAGCTTTCTCTTGTGGGCATTTAGTGCTATAAATTTCCTTCTACACACTGCTTTAAATGTGTCCCAGAGATTCTGGTATGTTGTATCTTTGTTCTCATTGGTTTCAAAGAACATCTTTATTTCTGCCTTCATTTCATTATGTACCCAGTAGTCATTCAGGAGCAGGTTGTTCAGTTTCCATGTAGTTGAGCGGTTTTGATTGAGTTTCTTAGTCCTGAGTTCTAGTTTGATTGCACTGAGGTCTGAGAGACAGTTCGTTATAATTTCTGTTCTTTTACATTTGCTGAGGGTGCTTTACTTTCCACTATGTGGTCAATTTTGGAATTAGTGCGATGTGGTGCTGAGAAGAATGTATATTCTGCTGATTTGGGATGGAGAGTTCTATAGATGTCTATTAGGTCCGCTTAGTGCAGAGATGAGTTCAATTCCTGGATATCCTTGTTAACTTTCTGTCTTGTTGATCTGTCTAATGTTGACAGTGGAGTGTTGAAGACTCCCATTATTATTGTATGGGAGTCTAAGTCTTTTTGTAAGTCTCTAAGGACTTGCTTTATGAATTTGTGTGCTCCTGTATTGGGTGCATATATACTTAGGATAGTTAGTTCTTCCTGTTGAATTGATCCCTTCACCATTATGTAATGGCCTTCTTTGTCTCTTTTGATCTTTGATGGTTTGAAGTCTATTTTATCAGAGACTAGGATTGCAACCCCTGCTTTTTTTTGTTCTCCATTTGCTTGGTAGATCTTCCTCCATCCCTTTATTTTGAGCCTATGTATGTCTCTGCATGTGAGATGGGTCTCCTGAATACAGCAGACTGATGGGTCTTGACTCTTTATCCAGTTTGCCAGTCTGTGTCTTTTAATTGGAGCATTTAGTCCATTTACATTTAAGGTTAATATTGTTATGTGTGAACTTGATCCTGCCATTATGATATTAACTGGTTATTTTGCTCGTTAGTTGATGCAGTTTCTTCCTAGCCTCGATGGTCTTTACATTTTGGCATGTTTTTGCAATGGCTGGTACCGGTTGTTCCTTTCCATGTTTAGGGCTTCCTTCAGGGTCTCTTGTAAGGCAGGCCTGGTGGTGACAAAATCTCTAAGCATTTGCTTATCTGTAAAGGATTTTATTTCTCCTTCACTTATGCAACTTAGTTTGGCTGGATATGAAATTCTGGGTTTAAAATTCTTTTCTTTAAGAATGTTGAATATTGGCCCCCAGTCTCTACTGGCTTGTAGAGTTTCTGCCGAGAGGTCTGCTGTTAGTCTGATGGGCTTCCCTTTGTGGGTAACCCGACCTTTCTCTCTGGCTGTCCTTAAGATTCTTTCCTTCATTTCAACTTTGGTGAATCTGGCAATTATGTGTCTTGGAGTTGCTCTTCTCGAGAAGTATCTTTGTGGCGTTCTCTGTATTTCCTGAATTTGAATGTTGGCCTGCCCTACTAGGTTGGGGAAGTTCTCCTGGATGATATCCTGAAGAGTGTTTTCCAACTTGGTTCCATTTTCCCCCTCACTTTCAGGCACCCCAGTCAGACGTAGATTTCGTCTTTTTGCATAATCCCATACTTCTTGCAGGCTTTGTTCATTTCTTTTTCTTCTTTTTTCTTTTGATTTCTCTTCTCGCTTCATTTCATTCATTTGATCCTCAATCGCTGATACTCTTTCTTCCAGTTGATCAAGTCAGTTACTGAAGCTTGTGGATTTGTCAAGTATTTCTCGTGTCATGGTTTTCATCTCTGTCATTTCGTTTATGACCTTCTCTGCATTAATTATTCTAGCTATCAATTCTTCCACTCTTTTTTCAAGATTTTTAGTTTCTTTGCACTGGGTACGTAATTCCTCCTTTAGCTCTGAGGAGATTGATGGACTGAAGCCTTCTTCTCTCATCTCGTCAAAGTCATTCTCTGACCAGCTTTGATCCGTTGCTGGTGATGAGCTGCGCTCCTTTGCAGGGGGAGATGCGCTCTTATTTTTTGAATTTCCAGCTTTTCTGCCCTGCTTCTTCCCCATCTTTGTGGTTTTATCTGCCTCTGGTCTTTGATGATGGTGACGTACTGATGGGGTTTTGGTATAGGTGTTCTTCCTGTTTTATAGTTTTCCTTCTAATAGTCAGGACCCTCAGATGTAGGTCTGTTGGAGCTTGCTTGAGGTCCACTCCAGACCCTGTTTGCCTGGGTATCAGCAGCAGAGGTTGCAGAAGATAGAATATTGCTGAACAGCGAGTGTACCTGTCTGATTCTTACTTTGGAAGCTTCCTCTCAGGGGCGTACTCCACCCTGTGAGGTGTGGGGTGTCAGACTGCCCCTAGTGGTGGATGTCTCCCAGTTAGGCTACTCAGGGGTCAGGGACCCACTTGAGCAGGCAGTCTGTCCCTTCTCAGATCTCAACCTCCATGTTGGGAGATCCACTGCTCTCTTCAAAGCTGTCAGACAGAGTTGTTCGGGTCTGCACAGGCCTCTGCTGCTCCCCCTGTTGTTTTTTAGCTGTGCCCTGTCCCCAGAGGTGGAGTCTACAGAGACAGGCAGGTTTCCTTGAGCTGCTGTGAGCTCCACCCAGTTCGAGCTTCCCAGCGGCTTTGTTTACCTACTTAAGCCTCAGCAATGGCGGGCGCCCCTCCCCCAGCCTTGCTGCTGCCGTTTTGGTTAGATTGCAGACGGCTGTGCTAGCAATGAGGGAGGCTCCGTGGTCGTGGGACCCTCCCGGCCAGGTGTGGGTAAAATCTCCTGGTGTGCCCATTTGCTTAAAGCACAGTATTGGGGTGGGAATTACCTGATTTTCCAGGTGTTGTGTGTCTCAGTTCGCCTGGCTAGGAAAAGGGATTCCCTTCCCCGTTGTGCTTCCCGGGTGAGGCAATGCCTCGCCCTGCTTCAGCTCTTGCTGGTCGGGCTGCAGCAGCTGACCAGCACCGATTGTATGGCACTCCCTAGTGAGATGACGCCAGTACCTCAGTTGAAACTGCAGAAATCACCGGTCTTCTGTGTCGCTCGCTCCGGGAGTTGGAGACTGGAGCTGTTCCTATTCGGCCATCTTTTCAATTGTATTTTTTATAGGCAACATATAGTTGTTTCTTTATAATCAACCAATCTCTACCTTTTAAATGGGGGTTGTTTAGACCATTTACATTTAATGTGACTATGAACACAAATTTAATTCTATCATCTTGTCCTTTGCTATCTATTTTTCCTTTCTCTTCTTTATTCCCCTTTATTTCTTTTTCCATTTGATTTGGATAATTTTTGTATTATTATTATTCGTTTATATCATTTCTACTGGCTTATTAGCTTTTTTATTTTAGTAGTTGTTGTAAAGTTTAGACTATACAACTTAGTATACCCTCAAGTACTGGCATACATTACTATACTTCTGTTTCCCTCTTTCTGATTTTTTATGTTATTTTTATTCACTTTTTAAAAATTACATTTTGTTTAAAACATTTATTATCCTGTAGAAATACTAAATATCAAAAAAGGTCTTACATGTATACCAATGTAGTTACCATCTCTGATGTTCTTTATTCCATTGTGTATATTGATTTTTAAATAAGTTTTCTGCCTAAAAAATTTTATTAACTTTTTTTGTAATGCAGATCTGCTGGCAATAAATTCTTTTAGCTTTTGTGCATCTGCTATCTTTTGCCCTCTTTTTTGGAGGGTTTTTTTTTTTTTTGGTGTGTTTTTATAAAATTATATATTAAGAAGTTTATTTTCTCTTAGTATTTTAAGGATTTTACTCTACTATCTTTTTGCTTTTATTGTTACCAGTGAGAAATTTCTTGTCATCTTTATGTTTGTTCCATTATATGCAATACTGTTTTTTTCCTCTGCTTTCAAGATTTTCTTTCTATCACTGTTTTCGAATGTGTTGATTAAGATGTATCATTGCATAGTATTCTTATTTCTTGTGTGTGAAATCTGTTAGGTTTTTTTATCAGTGAGTTAAAATGTTTATCCATTTGGAAACATTTTGACCATCATTAAAAAAAATATTTCTTCCCTGTCCTCTCCTTTAGTATTACAATGACAGATATATTATGACGCCTAAAGTTGTTCCATAGATCACTGATGCTTTCTTCATTTATCTTAATTCTCTTTTCTTTTTGTGTTTTATTTTGGAAAATCCTCAGCTATATCCTCAAATCCAATGATCTTCTATTTTGCCATGTCTAATTGGCCCTGAATCCTATCCAGTGTATTTTCCATGTTACACATTATAGTTTTCATATCTGAAAGTATAATTAGTACCTTCTTAAAATCTCCCATGTCTCTACTTAACTTTTTGAACTTATGGAATAAAATAATAATAATTGTTTTAACGTTCTTGCCTGCTAATTCTAACATCTGTGACAATTCTGAATCAGTTTCAATCAAGTGATATTTTTCTTTTCATTATGGATTGTATTTTTTGTTTCTTTGCATGCCTGGCAATCTTTGATAAAATGACAGAATTTGCAAATTTTACCTCGTTTGGGGCTGAACATTGTATCCTTATAAATATTATTGAGCATCTTTCTGGGATGCAAACAAATTACATGAGGACACTTTGATAAATTTAGGTGTTGATATTAGGATTTGTTAAGTAGGGCCATAGCAGCATTTTGTATGAGACTAATGATCCCTCACTACTGAGGGATAAAAACTCCATGAAGCTTTTTGTGAGTACTCTACCCAGTGCTCTGTAAATGATGAGTTTTCTCCAGACTTGCTTGTTGGAAAAGACAGCATTTTCAGCCTCTCTAGAACTTTGCCATGTGAAGCCTATTTACATTAGTTTATTTGGACTTTTGGTTCTGTGCACTCAACTCAGAGTTTGTTGGACTTTATCTCAGTTCCTTCTCCATGCACTGTAGCTGTAAACTCCCTCAAGATAATAAACTGGTACAACGTTATGGCTCACGTTGTTTCATTTCTGGTCTCTCAGCTCTGTCTTTTGTTACTTGATATCCAATGTCTTAAAAAACATTGTTTTATCTTGTCTGTTTTGTTTGTTCATGTATTTGTTTCAAGCTGGAGTGTATTCTAATCCTTGATATTCCATTTTGTCTGGAAGCACGAATTGCCATTTACATGTTCTAATTCTTGAATTTAAGTATTCAACTAGGAATGTAATCTCATCCTAATCTTATATATCCAATTGCTTATTTTATATCTCTTTGATTGCTACTAGTTATCTCAAACTTATTTTGGAAATTAAGCTTTTCATGTACTGATGCTTCCCCAACTCTTCTTTTGCCAGATTTCCCATCTCAGTAAAAACAATACAAAAACTCAGAATGCCCCGGTTTCTATATTAGCTCCATCAAGTGCTCACCATTGAGGCTTCAGCAGATTTCACCTTTTCGTGATTCAGTTTCATTGTCCACTAAACAGAGGTGAAATAATGAAGCCAGTATCTAAATCATAGATTTGTTGTGTTTCTTGTTGTGGTTGTATTTTTAAATGGATTAGTACATATTAAGGGAGTGATGTCACTTAGTTCCTCTATAACTGTTAGCTACTGACTTACTGACTTTCTTTATGTACCTTGAAACTCTAAATCCTGTCTTAGAGCACCGAATGTTCTGTATAACTACACAGCTCCTCTCCCAGTTCTTTGACTGACTAATTTAATACTGTTGTAAAGGTCTGACTAAAATATCATCTCCTCAGAGAGACTTTAGAAGGAACACTGAAAGAAATTTCTAAAGAAATTCATACAAGTTATTTTCTAGTAAGATGCTGTGGTTCCTAGTAATCATAATTTTTAATCATCTTATGTATCCATTTTTTTTGTTTGTTTTTGTGTGTGTGTCTCACTCATTAAAATGTGATCTCCTTGAGTATGCAAACCTTGTTAATTCTGTATCTCAATTTTGTCAGGCATATAGTCGGTATTTTTATCAATATTTATGATTTAATATATACATTGAATTTTTCTCTTTTTCATACACTGCCCCAGTATTTATACTGCACTCTCCTCTAATCCTGATGCTTATTTCCTGCTCTACTTCTATTTCCTCAGGCCCACTTTTGTTCTCTCTCATTGTTTCTCTCTCTCCTTCTTTCTTTTCCTAATGATAAATCATTGTCTTTTATATTTGTAGAGTTTACACCGTTTAAGAAAATTATGAAGCTACTCTCCTAGCACAATATAAATTGTAGGTTCCATGGACAAATATCTGATTTGTTTTATACACTACCAATATCCCAAATTGTAAGCTGACGTGAAACTCATCATCAGAGTGGCCAAGATTGATTTTCAATTTTCATTTGAGTGGTCTTTGGTTCAAATTGGTAAAGAATGATGTGCTATTGGTAAAAAGTCATTTTAGAAAGAAAATAGCAAACTAATGTGGGTTAGTCAAACTGTTAATAGTGAAAGTTCATAATTATGTTTACCACACTTGCTGCAATAATACTTATGTCTATTCACTTTCTTAGTTCATATGGAAAACTAGTTAGATGTAGAGATTCCCAGTCTTTAGCATTTCATCTTTCATTTGTTTTTAGTCAATTCATAAAATGAAAAAGATGATAATTGAGATGGCAACCTTTGTTAGAAGATTTAATACTGAGAATATTCAATTTATTTTGTAGAAAAAAATAGATTCTTTGATTAATTATTATATTTCCGTTTAGCACAGAAGTTTGAGAAAAAGCTTTCATTACTGCTAACAGATGTTTACTTACTTATTTTATTATTATTAGTATACTTTAAGTTCTGGGATACATGTGCAGAACGTGCAGGTTTGTTACATAGGTATACATGTGCCATGGTGGTTTGCTGCGCCCATCAACCCATCACTAAATTTTAAGCCCCCCACGCATTAGGTATTTGTCCTAATGCTATCTCTCCCCATGCCCCTGCCTCCCAACAGGCCCTGGTTGTGATATTCCCCTCCCTGTGTCCATGTGTTTTCCTTGTTCAAATCCCACTTACGAGTGAGAACATGCAGTGTTCTATTTTCTGTTCCTGTATTAGCTTACTGGGAACAGTGGTTTCCAGTTTCATCCATATCCCTGCAAAGGACATGAACTCATTCTTTTTATATGGCTTCATAGTATTCCATGGTGTGTATGTGCCAAATTTTCTTTATGCAGCCTGCCATTGATGGACTTTTGGTCTGGTTCCAAGTCTTTGCTATTGCAAATACTTCTCAAAGGTTGGAACAAAGGAAAAATGTTAAGGGCAGTCAGAGCAAAAGATCAGGCTACCTACCTACTTACTGATTTACTTTTCTGTAGATGAGTGCAATTTGACTTTTTCTTTTAAAATTTTATGTTAGGCCCTAGGTAAAGAACATTTGATTTTCAAGAGATATACTATGTGGGCAGAAAACATCAGAAAGAAATGTCTTTTTTATTTTTTGGTAAATAAATTAACAATACTAACGGATAAGATGACTAAGAAAAACTGAAATAAGAGCTTTGTTGTCCATGAAAGCCTTTTGATTCATCAGCTGCCTTGTAACTCATCTGCTACTCTTCATTCCTGTGTGCCACACTGAGCACAATGGAGTAGGGCTGCTATTTTGTCCGGAATTGCAAATATACAACTTTATATTAAAAAGGTTTCCAATAATTATTGGTTCACTAAAGCTTAAATATAGCTTGTGATGGAGAAATATAGGAGATGGGTAAACTTAAAGATCTGGATAAATAAAAGAGCTGATTTGATTTGGTACCACAATCCAAGGAGGGCTTGTTCTGCTTTGTTTTTGCTGGTTGAGAGCAGCCTGACATCCATGGTAGTAACCCAGATCTAGAGCCATCGTTGGATCTGTGGTGGTCTAAGTAAATGACCATACATTTTTAGACACTCTTCTTACAGAGAGGTGGTATCTACATCCTTTCCCCATGAGTCTTAGCATACTTGTGACTCACTGTAACAACAAAATTCAGTAGCAGTGACACTGAATGAATTTTGTTTGTTTGTTTGCTTTTTTGAGACAAAGTTTCCTTCTCGTCACCCAGGCTGGAGTACAATGGCGCAATCTTGGCTCACTGCAACTTTCGCCTCCTAAATTTGAGTGATTCTTCTGCTTCAGCCTCCTGAGTAACTTGGATTACAGGTACCTGCCACCATGCCTGGCTTATTTTTTGTATTTTTAGTAGAGATGGAGTTTCACAATGTTGGCCAGGCTGGTCTTGAACTCCTGACCTCAGATGATCCACCTGCCTTGGCCTTCCAATGACACTGAATAAATTTTGAAGCTGGGTCAGAGTGACACATTTTCCCACTGTTCTCTGGTACACTCACCTTGAAAGTCTTGGGATGCCAGGTAAGGATCTGAATACCTTGAGGCCACCATGCTGTAGGTAAGTGAAAGTCAAATGGCCACACAAAAGTGTTCTAGCTGACATCCCTGGCAGAAATCCTAAAAGAAACTTGTATCCACTGGTATGATAGGTGAATGAAGAATCCCTTAGACATTCCTAACCATCAAGTCACCCCAGGCATTGCTGCTTCCAACTTGGGTCTTCCAACTTGGGTCCCTGATGAAACAGAGATGAGTTCTCCCCACTGTGCCGTGCTCCAGTTCCTGATCCACAATATCCATGAGCAAAATAAAATGGCTTTTTAAAGCTACTGACTTCTGGAGTAATGTGTTATGCCTTAAACTAACTGGAACAGACTTTTTTTTTTTTTTTTTGAGATGGGGTCTTGCTCTATCACCCAGGCTGGAGTGCAGTGGCATGATCTCAGCTCACTGCAACCTCCACCTCCTGGGTTCAAGCTATTCTTCTGCCTCAGCCTCCAGAGTAGCTGGAACTACAGACGTGCACCACACCACACCACACCAGGCTAACTTTTGTAGTTTTAGTAAAGATAGGGTTTCACCATATTGGCCAGGCTGGTCTCGAACTCCTGACCTAGTGATCCACCTGCCTTGGCTTCCCAAAGTGCTGGGATTACAGGCATGAGCCACAGACTCTTTTTTTTTTTTTTTTTTTGAGACGGAGTCTCGCTCTGTTGCCCAGGCTGGAGTGCAGTGGCTGGATCTCAGCTCACTGTAAGCTCTGCCTCCCAGGTTTACACCATTCTCCTGCCTCAGCCTCCCGAGTAGCTGGGACTACAGGCGCCCACCACCACGCCCGGCTAGTTTTTTGTATTTTTTTTTTTTTTTTTTTTTAGTAGAGACGGGGTTTCACCATGTTAGCCAGGCTGGTCTCGATCTCCTGACTTCGTGATCCGCCCGTCTCGGCCTCCCAAAGTGCTGGGATTACAGGCTTGAGTCACTGCGCCCGGCCAAGCCACAGACTCTTATTAATCCTTTTCCTGAGAGTGGAAACTAGCCTAACACTCTGCTACCGTAGCTGAGATGGTGCCATTAATAGGGTTATCTTTGTATAATCACCACCTGTCTAGCTGACTCCCAAATATTAACACTTTTCAGGATTTCCCAAGTTGGAAGTCTCAGAAGTAAACGAGTTTGTCCATATCAGGACATATTAACACAGGTAATTGTCTCAGTGTCTAAAACAAATAAATAATGTCTATTTTGACACTTCAAATTTTAACCTAGCAATTAATTATTTAAGTTTTAACGATACATTTTAACTTATTTTCTAAAGATTGCTTTGACTGTGATCTATGATCTATGAGCGTGAGTGAAAAGAGCAGCACAGGATGGGCCTTCTCACGTGAATAAGGACTGATAATCCTTTGATGACCATCAGTAACTGTTATCCAGTGAGCCACCCCAACTGTCAGGCTTGCAGTCCCAGCAAAATCCGCAGATCAAAGAGCATCATTCCATGAGTCGTGGCTGCATGCCAGGTTGTTCTGCTGAGTGATTCCCTAGCTACCTATGGATGGGCCAGATTTCTGGTGTATCAAGCAAAATTTGAAAGCATTTCTTTTAGTCTTACTGCTTCAGGTTAGCTTGATTTCACGACTGATGTGCAGCAGATATTGAGGGCTGCCCAAATGTGATACATGTTCAAAAGAGCTGCATTTACAATAGACATCTTTAAAATATGGGAAGTCTAGCTATTATTCCAAGTTCTGTTTTTTACTCCCCAGAGAAACAGTATGTGAAGGTAGGTCTAATATCATGAATGGGCTCAGGCCTGGAATGACCAGTTCCTCCAAATAGTAGAATACTATGGTTGAAAGCTATAGGTTAATCTGGGAGTTAGTAAGAAATTCTACAAATATTAAAACAATACTTTAAACAAATTGTCCCTCCTTCCCAACAGTTGCCCAAGATTACGTTATAAGAAGGTGAAAGACCTAGAATTTGAACTCAGTAGTCTGATTAGTAAGATTAACATCATTTTCCTTGTATCAGGTTGTATATTTACAATTGGGTTGTAAAATAAATTTATCCTGTGAAGTATTAAAATTCCAAACGGTTTCTTAACAGTCAAAGAAGTGAAAGTCACCATGACAGATGTCACCATAATATAAAAAGTAGGTGGAAATTCAGAAAGTTCTGAAGACCAGGATTGGGTTTAGAATACAAAAGACCCATGTGGAAGGTGAGTTAAAAATCACTGGCTGGGCACAGTGGCTCAGGTGTGTAATTCCAGCACTTTGGGAGGCCAAGGCGAGCAGATCACGAGGTCAGGAGTTCGAGACCAGCCTGACCAACATGGTGAAACCCCATTTCTACTAAAAATACAAAAAAAAAAAAAAAAAAACTTAGCTGGGTGTGGTGGTGCCTGCCTGTAATCCCAGCTACTCAGGAGGCTGAGGCAGAAGAATAGCTTGAACCCGGGAGGCAGAGAGGATACAGTGAGCCGAGATCATGCCACTGCACTTCAGCCTGGGTAACAGAGTGAGACCTCGTCTCAAAATAAATAAATAAATAAATAAATAAATAAATAAATAAATAAATAAAATAAAAATAAAAAAAATCATTGTCTATTAAATTTTGAGCATAGTTATCAAGAGAATGATTCAAGGCCAAGAGAATGTTGTGTTCCTTAAACTTGGGGGACTGTAAATCACAGGAAGAGGAAATAGAGGTTTAACTCCATGGAAACATTTAGAGAAGCCATTCTGGACTTAGGTGCCAAAAGAAATGCTCTTAATTAAGCTGTATGCATAATGAGTACAGATATTTAATTCCTATGATGAAAAATAATTGCCCGAATCATAGCACCTTCTAAAAGTCAGTAAGTATCATTGTAATTTTCATGAAAGCTAGAGCAGAATTCAGTACATAGTGAACATTATCTTTATTTGAAGATTTTGGTCAGGCCAAAACAACAAATGTCTATCTATAGTCAGAGAAAAAAAATTATTTGGTAATGTCTTGTGCAGTAATTACTGCTTGAATTAGTGAATTGAAAATGGGATTCCATTGGGGTCTCTACAAACTGTATTTGTCACCTAAAAGATATTGTCACTTCTTTCAGTTTAGAAAAATCATTTGCTATTTTTAACTGCTTTGCAGTGCCATCAATTTGCAATAATCTGACTTCCTCTGTTATATTTTGCTTTTATGTCATGAAAGTTGTAAAGAGAATTTACTGTCTTTTTTTTATGAAAACTCCAGCTCTGGTTCCGGCCATTGTATTTCCTAATTATGCTGGGAGGATGGCTTCTTATCAAGGTAGTTTACTTATGAATAATGTTCTTTGTGTGGCTTCTGCGGTGGACAAGTTGGATTGCTTCTGACATCAGCTAGCAGTAAATTAGCTTCCAATTTGGCTGTGTTCTAAAAGACTGAAAGATTTACTTTGTCAACATCCATGCATTCAGATGAAAATAACTTTCTTTAGTTTGATTTTGCTTTGTATCTGAGGCACAGAGCTGTTTCTAGAGCTTCTAATTGTCTTGTACCTCCTATTTAAGGAGACAAACTATACTTTTACACACCTTCAGGTTGTGAAATGTTTTGTTTTGTATTGTGTTTTATTTGTTTAAACTGATACTGATTGATATTGTTCTTTTAATGATAGTTTATATTTGGCTAAGAAGGCTGAAAATGGCCAGGTGCTTGATCAAGAATTCTGTGAAAGTAAATTCTAGAACCTCATGTGAAATTATGTAAAAAACACCAGATTCCAAGTAGATACTAAAAGATGAGAGTCAGATAATACAGTGGTAGAAAGAAAAATAACCATTTCCTTATGGGTACTATGACCTAGGAGAAACACTTTTGATGAAGTGTGATTCATCCTTGAATGCAAATTATTAGGAGGTTTCAATGACGTGAGTGCTATTTTTTTAAAGCATGTATGTTAGGAATAAAATTCTCTGATGTGGAGTAAGGAAATTTTAGGTATTATTTTAAACTGAGCTTCTTAACTTCCTAAAAATTAAATGGAAACAAAACCATAACATTTTTACTTGTAAGTATAGTAATTATAAAAGATGGGTTTATTAAGGTGGGACAATCATTTTTTATAATAATTGCTGCCAATACCACTTTGTGATTTTTAGTGAATTAGCTTTTTGTAATCAGTTGGAAACACTAGTATGAAATAAGTTGGGATGTTAAATTTGTTTCTATAGCCTTTATTAAGAAGATCTTGGCAAGCGTTGCTAGTAAGTCAATAAGAATTTCAGCTAACGTAAGGGAGAATAAAAAGTAACAATCTCATTTTAAATAACATTGAAATCATGTTGAATTTATTTCTAAGTACACCCCTTCCATTTCGGGCATTAGTGTTTCTCAACACTAAGCGTGTACTTGAATTTCTCAGAACTTCTTTTCAGTTGCATATCTAGCACATGTTTACTTAGGGGAACACAACTGGTTCAAGGTAAAACAAAGTTATCTAAGGGTTTCTCAAAGGATGTCCTAAAAAGCATAATATCTTGACAAAAAATTACTGAATTTAACTACTTTAGGGTAGAAGACATGTTTCCTCCATTTAAAAGATAGTGTTATGCCAAACTAAATGGTTTGTTTTCACTAATGCAAAAGCTAAACAATCTGTCTCTGTGGATTACCACCCTTGTTTTTGTGTGTTCTGTCACTATCAGCATTAGCCCCCAGCACAGAGTTAAGAGTTCATCACTGGGCAGTGGAAGCCAAGCAGCAAGTAGGAGTGAGGAGGATACCCAGCTGAAAGAGAAGAAATATAGCTTAGAATGTAGCTCAGAGCAGGAAGCTTGGGCCATACGGTGGGCAAAGCAAAAGAGGGCCTATAGTTGGAGACAAAGTCAAAATGATAGTGGGCAAATATAATCCAGGGAAGTCTCAATCCAAAAGACCATGCTGGCATACAGCTTCAGAAATGTAGTGTAGGTTTAAAAGGAGTATGGGAAGTGAACTAGATTGTCCAAGAAATTCATTGATGGCTGGAGGTTAGGGAAAATGGGAAGAGAATCCAGTAGCTGAGAAATGGGCTAGCAAGTAAAGGTAAATGGTAAGTCACAGTCAAGGAACTGGATGTCAGACAGTTTCCTTCCCTGGACTTCAGTGCTCTTAGACAAATGATGAGTAAAAGACAGGTAGATCAAGATGGTCTGGGTCCTTAGGTACCTGGAATAAAGGATCCAAGAGGATACAAGAGGGCAAGGAAGGGAAGTTCTGCTCAGTGATACATAATAAGAAATAATGCTCTGCACAATGCAATCCAATTAGAACTCAAGATTAAGAAACTCACGCAAAACCACACAACTACATGGAAATTGAACAAGCTGCCCCTGAATGACTCCTGGGTAAATAGTGAAATTAAGGCAGAAATCAGGAAGCTCTTTGAAACCAATGAGAACAAAGAGACAACATATCAAAATCTTTGGGATGCAGCTAAAACAATGTTAACAATGTTAAGAGGGAAATTTGTAGAACTCAATGCCCACATCAGAAAGCTAGAAAAATCTCAAACTGACACCTTAACATCACAACTAAAAGAACTAGAGAATCAAGAGCAAATAAACCCAAAAGCTAGCAGAAGACAGGAAATAACCAAGATCTGAAGGAAATAGAGACATGAAAACCCTTCAAAAAACCAATGAATCCAGGAGCTGGTTTTATTAAAAAAATTAATAAAATAGACAGATAGCTAAACTAATAAAGAAGAAAAGACAGAAGAATCAAATTGACACAATAAAAAATAATAAGGGGAATATCATCACTGATCCCACAGAAACACAAACTACCATCAGAGAATACTACAAACACCTCTATGCAAATAAACAAGAAAATCTATAAGAAATGGATACATTCCTGGACACATACACCCTTCCAAGACCCAATCAGGAAGAAGTTGAATCCCTGAGTAGACCAAAAAAAGTTCTGAAATTGAGGCAGTAGTAAATAGCCTACTAACCTAGGACCAGATGTACAAAGAGGTACAAAGAGGAGGTGGTACCAATTCTTCTGAAACTATTCCAAACAGTTGAAAAGGAGGGACTTCTTGCTGACTCATGAAGCCAGCATCATCCTGATACCAAAACCTGGCAGAGATACAACAAAAAAGAAAACTTCAGGCCAACATCCTTGATGAGCATCAGTGCAAAAATCCTCAACAAAATTCTTGCAAACTGAATCTGGCAGTACATCAAAAAGCTTATCCACCACAATCAAGTCAGCTTCATCTTCAAGATGCAAGGCTGGTCAACATATGCAAATCAATGAATGTAATACATCACATAAACAGAACTAAAGACAAAAACCATATGATTATCTCAATAGATGCAGAAAAGGTCTTTGATAAAATTCAACATCGCTTCATGTTAAAAACTCTCAATAAACTACTTATTGATGGAACATACCTCAAAATAATACGCACCATTTATGACAAACCCACAACCAGTATCACACTGAATAGGCAAAAGCTTGAAGCATTCCCCTTGAAAACTGGCAGAAGATAAGGATGTTCTCTCACCACTCCTATTCAACATAATATTGGAAGTTCTGGACAGGGCAGTCAGGCAAGAGAAAGAAATAAAGCATATTTGAATAGGAAAAGAGGAGGTTAAACTGTATCTGTCTGCAGATGATATGATCCTATACCTGGACAATCCCATCATCTCGCCCAAAATTTCTTAACCTGATAAGCAACTTCAGCAAAGTCTCAGGATCCAAAACCAATGTGCAAAAATTGTAAGCATTCCTATACACCAACAATAGACAAGCAGAGAGCCAAATCATGAATGGACTCCCATTCACAATTGAGACAAAGAGAATAAAATACCTGGGAATACAGCCAACAAGACAAGTTAAGGACCTCTTCTAGGAGAACTACAAACAACTGCTCAAGGAAAGAAGAGAGAACACAAACAAATGGAAAAGCATTCCTTGTTTTCCATGGATAGGAAGAATCAATATCACAAAAATATCTATAATGCCCAAAGTAATTTATAGATTCAATGCTATTCCCATTAAACTACCATTGCCATTCCTCACAGAATTAGAAAAAACTGCTTTAAAATTCATACGGAACTAAAAAGAGCCCATATAGCCAAGACAATCCTAAGCTAAAAGAACAAAGCTGGAGGCATCATGCTACTTGACTTCCAACTATAGTATAAGGCTGCAGTACAAAAACAGCATAGTACTGGTACAAAAACAGACAAATGGAACAGAATCGACATCTCAGAAATGAGACTGCACATCTACAACCCTCTGATCTTCGAGAAACCTGACAAAAACAAGCAATTGGGAAAGTATTCCCTGTTTAATAAATGGTTCTGGAAAAACTGGCTAGCCATATGCAAAAAAATGAAACTGAACCCCTTCCTTTTACCTTATACCAAAATTAACTCAAGATGGATTAAAAATTTAAATGTAAAACCCAAAACTATAAAAACCCTAGAAGAAAATCTAGGCAATACCATTCAGTAGTTAGGTATGGGCAGAGATTTCATGATGAAAACGTCAAAAGCAATTGCAACAAAAGCCAAAATTGACAAACGGGGTCAAATTAAAGAGCTTCTGCACAGCAAAAGAAACTATTATCAGAATGAACAGACAACTTACAGAATGGGAGAAAAATTTCGCAATTTATCCATCTAACAAAGGTCTAACATCCAGAATCCACAAGGGACTTAAATTTACAAGAAAAAAACAGCCTCACTAAAAAGTGGGCAAAGGACATGAACAGACACTTCTCAAAAGAAGACATTTATGTGGCCAACAAACATGAAAAAAAGGTCAACATCACCGATCATTAGAGAAATGCAAAACAAAACCACAATGAGATACCATCTCACACCAGTTAGAATGATGAGTTTTAAAAAGTCAAGAAACAACAGATGCTGGTGAGGCTGTGGAGAAATAGGAATGCTTTTACACTGTTGTTGGGAATGTAAATTAGTTCATCCATGGTGGAAAACAGTGTGGTGATTCCTCAAAGACCAGAAATACCATTTGATCCAGCAATCTCATTACTGGCTATATACCCAAAGAAATATAAATCATTCTATTATAAAGACACGTGCACGCATATGTTCATTGCAGCACTATTCACAATAGCAAAGACAAGGAATCAATCCTAATGCCCATCAACGATAATGAAAATGTGATACATATACACCATGGAATACTATGCAGCCATAAAAAAGAACAATATCATGCCCTTTGCAGGGACATGGATAGAGCTGGAAGCCATCATCCTCAGCAAATTAACACAGGAACAGAAAATTAAGCACTGCATGTTCTCACTTATAAGTGGGAGCTGAACCATGAGAACACATGGACACAGGGAGGGAAGCAATACACACTGGGGTCTGTTTCAGGGGTGAGGGGAGAGAGCATCAGGATAGCTAATGCCTGTAGGGCTTAATACTTAGGTGATGGGTTGATAGGTGCAGCAAACCACCATTTCTTACACATGTTTACCTGTGTAAGAAACCTTCATGTCCTGTACATGTATCCAGAACTGAAAATTAAATTAAATTTAAAAAAAGAACAAATGCTCTTTATTGATCATTTACTATGTGTCAAATACTGAGCTAAACCATCTACACATATTCTCATTCAATCTTCAGAATTGTTCTAGAAAGTAAGTTGTACTATTCCCAGTATAGAAACAAACAAGACAAAACTCAGGGAAGTTAGTAATTTACTCTTGTCCACATAGCCAATAAATAGCAGGGTCAACGATGAAATCCAGACTTTGTAACTACTAAGTTTTTAATCTAGCATCTGTGCAGCTGGGCAGCGATCATCAGGGTATTTCCAAACATCATATATTGGAAAGCTGGAAACATTGATGAATGGCCCTTGACCTCTTGTTCTTAGATGGGATGGAGGGAAGGAGCGAGTTGGAGAGGGCCATGGCAGGGGCAGTGGGAGCATGATAATCATAAGTATAACCTGAGAGGAAGCAGCAGGGCAAGTCTTGAAACTCAACCATCTCCCAGGGCTGGGGACACACTGTTTCCTGCACTGTTCCATTTCTTCATGAAAGTTTTTTTTTTTTCCAAACCAAATTCCATATTATCTATTTCTTTAAACAAGCTATGCTATCTTTAGTTGTAATTCAGCTTCCCAATAATGTTTTTGCTTTGTTTCTAAGGGATTATTGATGGAATGTCAAGACTGACTATTACTGTTATTTCTGACTACTGTGAATAGAGGGTGTGTCCCAGTTCCTTTCAGAGGGGCTCTGATAGTTGCCTTAGGTCCATGACATTGTCTTGGGTATTTTCTACCATTGCTCTCTAAATTCTAAAGTTTGGATGTATAGCTTTCCAGATTTTACAAAGCATATCAAAAATCTATACTAGCCAAACAAAAGATTTTGGTTAATTTTGAGGGGTTATTAAACATCAACTTTTTTTTACTATTTAACCTCAAACTAGAATTTCAGAGACTAGAATTTATTAACTTTAATGTAACTTTAACAATTTCCACAGTTCATAAAGCACTACAGGAAAAAATATATCAGGTAACTAGCTAAGGATGGAGCATAAAGTTTGCTATAAATATTAAAGGTACATTTGCCATAAATCACTAGCTTTAGATCATAAAGTATCCTTCTACATAAAGTATACATAAACTACTGTGTTATTATGTTACACACGTACTACAGCAGAATAGTAGCAAACTAAGTTTAGAAAAGCTTGCCACCACCTTTTCATTCCAGTTATCAATAACCAAATGTCAGCTTTTAACTACTGCTTAAAACACCACCAAGAAAGAATAACATCCTAGGTACAGATTTAGTTTTATGACACACACACACACAGACACACACATCTGTTACAGAGTGTCTTCTGGGACATGATGAATATAGAAGTCTGCGTCTATTCTGTGTGCTGATTATATCATTTTACCCAAGAAATCAACATTGCCATTTTTGAACAAAAGACAGAAAATCTAAGTTACTTAGGTTGCAATTAAGACTTCTATTTTTATTAGAGCTTTGTAAGATTCAAGAAGAAATTTGTGAATTTGCAGAGCATAATTTTCTCATATGTGGACAAACTCTAGTTAAAAGATTAGAAACCATTGTATAAAACCATACATTTTAAACAAAAATAAGATCTGATTTGCTGTCAGAGGGAAATTAATCTGTATATCAAAAAAGACTGTGAGTTTGTAACTGTCTGTAAATGCACTAGTTACGAAATAGCAAATAGAACAAAAGGCTTGTTTAAGATTGTTTAACTGTGAGGAATGTTTATAAAATGTCCAACAAAAATATCTGGTATAATTATTATATTTATTAGAACTCTAAAGTTGAAAAATCTAATGACTTGATATTCTCTAAAAACTAGTGTGAATCTAACACTTGTTGTTTTCCAATAATGTAGATTAAGTGAGGCCTAAATTTATGTCAAAGGAGAATATGAAAACTTAAAGCATCAACATCCAAGCAGTTTTCTTTTCTTAATGAGTACAAGAGCAGAGGTAAGAGTTGAGAGTGGAGGAAACGTGAGGCTCCACATTCACATTCCTGTTACTTTTGGTTTAACCAGTCAGAAAAATAACTTTAAGAATATTCCGACAGAGGGAAAAGGTGGGAAAACAAGCAGGCACAGCCACATGCAGCCTCAGAAATAAGCATACACTCTATGCGATGCACACTTGAATTTTTACTTACTATCCAAAATGACTGAATTGAAAGGAAAGTACACATACCTCTTATCCTTTTCTCCTCTTTAAACTCAAAAACTGTTTTTAAATTTTTCATTTTTGTGGGGACATAGTAAGTGTACATATTTATGGGGTTCATGAGATATTTTGGAACAGGTATGCAATGCGTAATAATCACATCATGAAAAATTGGGTATTTATGCTCTCAAGAATGTATCCTTTGTGTTGCAAACAATCCAATTATGCTCTTTTAGTCATTTTAAACTGAACAATTAAATTATTATTGACTATAGCCCCCTGTGCTCCTGCACTACCCATCCCAGCCTCTGGTAACCATCCTTATATTCTCTATCTCCATGAACTCAGGTATTCTTATGTTTAGGTCCCACATATAAGTGAGAACATGTTCTGTTTGTCTTTCTGTGCTTAGCTTATTTCCCTTAGCATAATGACCTCCATTCCCATCCATGGTGTTGTAAATGACAGAATCTCATCCTTTTTTACGGCTGACTAGTATCCCGTTACGTATAAGACCATATTTTCTTTATCCATTCATCTGTTGATAGACATTTAGTTGCTTCCAAATCTTGGCTATTGTGAAGAGTGCTACAATAAGCATGGGAGTGCAGACATCTCTTAGATATACTGATTTCCTTTCTTTGGGGGTATATACTTAGCAGTGAGATTGCGAGATTGTATGGCAGCTCTATTTTTAGTTCTTTGAGGAACCTCCAAACTGTTCTCCATAGTGGTTGTAGTAATTTACATTCTCACCAACAGTGTATGAGGGTTCCTTTTCTCCACATCCTCACTAGAATTTTCTGTTGCCTGTCTTTTGGATTAAAGCCATTTTAACTGGGGTGAGATGTTATCTCATTATAGTTTTAATTTGCATTTCTCTGATGATGAATAATGTAGAACACTTTTTCATATGTTTGTTTGACATTTGTATGGCTTTTGAGAAATGTCTGATCAAGTACTTGCCTGTTTTTTAATTGGATTATTGAATCTTTTTCCTATAGGGTTTTTTGAGCTCCTTACATATTCTGGTTATTAATCCCTTGTCAGTTGGGTGGTTTGCAAATATTTTCTCCCATTCTGTGGGTTGTCTTATCACTTTGTTGATTGCTTCCTTTGCTGTGCAGAAGCTTTTTAACTTGATGTGATCCAATTTGTCCCTTTTGTGCTTTGGTTGTCTGTGCTTGTGGGATATTACTCAAGAAATTTTGCCCAGGCCAATGTCCTGGAGAGTTTCCCCAAAGTTTTCTTGTAATGGTTTCATAGTTTGAGGTCATTAATCCATTTTGATTTAATTTTGTACATGACAAGAGATAGGAGTGTAGTTTCATTCTTCTGTATGTGAATATCCAGTTTTCCCAGCACCATTTATTGAAGAGACTGTGTTTTTCCCATTGTATGTTTTTGGCACAATTGTCAAAAATGAGTTCACTGTGGATGTGTAGATTTGCTTCTGAGTTGTCTACTCTCTTTCATGCTGCTTTGGTTACCATAGCTCTGAAGTATACTTTGAAGTCAGGTAATCTGATTCCTCCAGATTTTTTTCTTTCTACTCAGGATGGCTTTGGCTATTCTGGGTCTTCTGTGGTTCCATATAAATGTTAGGATTATTATTTCTGTTTCTGTGAAGAATAACGCTAGTATTTTGACAGGGGTTGCATTGAATCTGTAGATTGCTTTGGATGATATGGACATTTTAACAATTCTGATACTTCCAGTCCATGAACATGGAATATCTTTCCATTTTGTATCCTCTTTAATTTCTTTCATCAGTGTTTTATAGTTTTCATTATAGAGATCTTTCACTTATTTGATTAATTCCTGGGTATTTAATTTTATGTGTGGCTGTTATAAATGGGATTACTTTTTTATTTCTTTTTCAGATTGTTCACTATTGGCCTATAGAACTGCAGCTGACTTTTGTATGTTGATTTCGTATAATGCAACTTTACTGAATGTGTTTGTTTATCTAAAAGATTTTTTTTTTTTTTTTGTGGAGTCTCGGGTTTTTTCAAATATAAGATCATATCATCTGCAAACAAGGATAATTTGACTTCCTCCTTTCCAATAGGACGGTTTTTATTTCTTTCTCTTGTCTGATTGCTATAGCTAGGACTTCCAGTACTATGCTGAATAACAGTGGTGAAAGTGGGCATCCTTGTCATGTTTCAGATCTTAAAATAAAGGCCTTCAGTTTTTCTCCATTCAGTATGATACTATCTGTGGGTCTGCCATACGTGGCTTTTATTATGTTGAGCTATGTTCCCTCTCTACCTAGTTTTTTAAGAGTTTTTATCATAAAGGGATATTGAATTTTATTAAATGTTTTTGAGCATCCATTGAAATGATGATACAGGACAGAATCACTTGAGGTCAGGAGTTCGAGACCAGCCTGACCAACATGGTGAAACCCTGTCTCTATTAAAACAAACAAACAAACAAAACAAAACAAAAAACACACAAAAAAATTAGCCGGGCATGGTGGCGTGTACTTGTAATCCCAGTTACTTGGGAGGCTGAGGCAGGAGAATCACTTGAATCTGGGAAGCGGAGGTTGCAGTGAGCTGAGATCATGGCACTGCACTCCAGTCTGGGCAATGGAGTGAGACTCCATCTCAAAAAAAAAAAAAAAAAAAAAAAAAAAAAGATACAGTTTTTTGTTCTTCATTCTGTTGAAATGATCTATCACACTGATTAATTGATTTATATTGAACCATCCTTGTATCTTTGGGGCAAATCCCACTTATTTATAATGAATGATCATTTTTATGTATTGCTTAATTCAGTTTGCCAGTATTTTGTTGATTTTGCAGCTATATTTATCAGAGATATTGACCAGTAGTTTTTGTTTTGTTTTGTTTTTGATGTGTCTTTGTCTGGTTTTGGTTTCGGGGTAATGCTGCTTTTATAAAATGAGTTTGGAAGTATTCCCACTTCCTCTACTTTTCCGAAAAGTTCAAGTAGGGTTGGTGTTATTTCTTTAAATGTTTAATAAAATTCAGCAGTGAAGCCATTGGGTGCAAGGCTTTTCTTTACTAGAATATTTTTTATTAAGGTTTAGATCTTATTACTTGTTATTGGTCTGTTCAGGTTCAATCTTGATAGGTTGTGTATGTCTAGGAATGCAAACATTTCTTCTAATTTTTTCAATTTATTGGTATGTAGTTGCCCATGGTAGCCACTACTGATCCTTTGAATTTCCGCAGTATCAGTTTTACTATGTCCTCTTCATCTGATTTTATTTATTTGGGTCTTCTCTTTTTTCTTAGGTTTGCTAAAGATTTGTCAATTTTGTTCATCTTTTACAAAATACAAATTTTTGTTTCACTGATCTTTCATATTGTTTTCATTTCAAATTTATTGATTTCGTCTCTAATCTTTGTTTATTTATTTATTTATTTATTGCTTCTACTAATTTTAGGTTTGGTTTGTTCTTCATTTTCTAATTCTTTAAGATGCATTCTTTGGTTATTTATTTGAAGTTTTTCATATTTTTTGATGTGGGCATTGAGAGCTGTAAATAGCCCTCTTAGTACTGCTTTTGCTATATCCCACATGTTTTGCTATGTTATGTTTCTATTATCATTTGTTTCAAAAAATTTTTCAATTTCCTTATTAATTTCTTTATTGACTCACCCTTCAGAGGAGTGGACTCCCCTCTGGCCCAGGGCAGGTTCAGAAATGCAGTCCAAGAGCCTAGGGTTGAACTAGGGGAGCTCAAGCATCTGCTTCTTGCTCTACCACACTGTGGCCAAGCTGGTACATAAGGTGTAAGACAAAGACCCTTTACTTTTCCCTGTGCTTTTCTCAAAGAGGAGTCTTTCACTATAGCCACCACAGCTAGGAATGTGCTGAGTCACCCCTGAATTCAGCACATCTCAGAGCCCGAGGCCCATGGCATATGACCTGGGTGTCACTGCTGGTTATTTGGGGCCCAAGTACCCTTCAGTCAGTAGATGATGAATCCTGCCAAGACTAGGTTTTTCCTTTCAATGCAGTGTGTTCCTTTTTGACTCAGAGTGTGACTAGAAATGTTGTCCATGAGCTAGGGCTTGGAATGGGTCCTCATGACACTACCTGGTGCCCTATCCTACTGTGGCTGAGCTGGTATCCAGGATGCACAACCAAGTCCTCTTTGTTCTTCTCTCTCCTCTCCTTAAGCTGAAAGAAAGAGTCACTTCTGCTTGTGTCTCCCTAGATCATGTACCACCATAGTCCTTTGGCTCTGAGCCCAGCCAGGCACTAGGAATTAACCAGGAATTGCAGTCTTTGCGTCCTAGACTGCCTGCCAAGTTTATCTAGGACCCCAGATCAATTTGGCCCACACTGGATAGACTTGGCAAGAAACTCAAGTTCTGATCACTGGAGTGGGCTGTTTCCCTCTGGCCAAGGCTGGTCCAATGCTCCCTCTGTGCATAGGCACTGTCTGAGCCAAATAAGGCTTTATTCTCCACTGTGACAGGGCAGCCCTAAGTTCAATGTAAAGTCCCCCAGTTGCTGTACTCTCTCTCCCCAAAGTGCACAGAGATTCTTTCTCTGTGCTGCACAACCTCTGCTGGGGGCTGGGGGAGGAGTGGTGTTGGTGATTCAAGACTGTCTCTCCTACCCTTCTCAAAGCCTCTGTCTATGATATGAAGTTAAAACCAGGTACTGTGACTGCTCATCTGATTTTTGGTTCTTTTGATAATACTATTCTGCATGCAGATGGTTGTTAAAATTTGTTGCTCCAACAGGGGGAATGAGCAGTGTAAGCCCTCCTCACTTAAACTTAACTTTAATGATATGCACTCTCCTAATATGCAATTAACCAAAATGGGGTTAACAGATATATACATATGTAGGCTTTATAATATGGTCTTTCAAAAGATAAGGCGTAAATAAGGTGGACATAATTTAATATGGTGTTATAATGTTTGTTCTTTAATATGGCTTCATGGTTGACTAAGCAAGTTATTACTTTGTTTAGAAAATTAAAATTTTTCTGACAGGCCATGGTGGCTCACGCCTATAATTTCAGCACTGTGGAAGGCCAAGGCAGGCAGATCACCTGAGGTAAGGAGATTGAGACCAGCCTGGCCAACATGGGGCAAGTCTCTACCAAATGTACAAAAATTAGCTGGGAGTGGTGGCTCATGCCTGTAATCCCTGCTATTTGGGAGGCTGAGGCAGGAAAGTCACTTGAACCCCAGAGACAGAGGCTGCAGTGAGTCGAGATCATGCCACTGCACACCAGCACTCCAGCCTGGGAGACTGAGCAAGAATCTGAAAAAAAAAAAAAAAAAAAAAAAAAAAACAAGGCAAGCAAGCAAGAAAGAAAGAAAGAAAAAAAGAAAAAAAAATCTCAAGTAGATCATTTGTGCCTTGGGATCTAGTGCTTAGGATAACCACTCCCTAGGGAGAAGATTCTGGAATCAACTTGACTTTCTACCTCATTAGTTGCTATTATTGGCACAAAGTCGGAAATACTAGGAGCTATATTTTCTGGATGCGAGATAATCGGGTTTATATAAAGCTTTATTACAGTTGTTCTTTAGTGTCAAACAATGGCCTTTAGATATGAATCTATATTACTATAGAGAAAATATAGAAAATGAATTTTTGCCTTCTAGCACTAAAGTAGCCTAGTGAGCAAATAAATAGGAAACAAGTCTTCACATCATTTCAACATATATTATTTAAATGTCAAAGTATTCTTAATAAATTTTCCTTAGCTTGAAGAACTAAACATTCACTTGGCTTATAGGTTTAATATAAGCTTGGAAAGTCTTTGGGAAAGTAGACATTTACCTTCTTTTTAGCCATTATTATTTGTCACAAATATTTCACTTTCTAAAAGCAAATCCAATATCACTATTTCACTGAAGAATATGCTGTGGCTGCATTTAGTTCAGATTATTTTATTATTTTCAGGTAAGATACTTTGCAAAAGACTTGCTCAGAAATCTGAACATTTTCATTAGAAGTAAAGAATATACTTTTCATAAATGCTAACTGTCCCCCCTTTAAAGAAACTATCCCCATGTATTTTGCATAGGCCAGTAAATAAAACTAATCCTATCCTACCCATGTTATATCTAAATCTCTCTCTCTCTTTTTTTTTTTTTTTTTTTTTTTTTTTTTTTTTTTTTTTTTTTTGACGGACTCTTGCTCTGCCACCAGGCTGAAGTGCAGTGGTGCTATCTCGGCTTACTGCAACCTCCGCCTCCTGGGTTCAAGGAATTCTCCTGCCTCAGCCTCCCGAGTAGTTAGGACTATAGACGCGCGCCACCATGCCTAACTAATTTTTGTATTTTTAGCAGAGACGGGGTTTCACCATGTTAGCCAGGAAGGCCTCGATCTCCTGACTTCGTGATCTGCCAGCCTAGGCTTCCCAGAGTGCTGGGATTACAGGCGTGAGCCACCGTGTCTGGCCTAAATCTCTATTTTTTAAAGTTAAAAGAAGAATGAACTTGAACATATATTTTACTTATTCACCATTGAACAGCTAGTTTTGTCCATTAATTTTCATTATACATTTATTTATTTTATTTTTTGGAGACAGAGTCTTGCGCCCTCGCCCGGCTGGAGTGCATTGGCACGATCTCGGCTCACTGCAGGCTCTGCCTCCCGAGTTCACACCATTCTCCTGCCTCAGCCTCCCGAGTAGCTGGGACTACAGGCACCCGCCACTCCCCCCAGCTAATTTTTTGTATTTTTTTTAGTAGAGACGGAGTTTCACAGTGTTAGCCAGGATGATCTCGATCTCCTGACCTCGTGATCCTCCTGCTTCAGCCTCCCAAAGTGCTGGGATTACAGATGTGAGCCACAGCGTCCAGCCTTTTTCATATTTATTTTTTAGTTTTGGAAATTATTTCCAACTTAGGAAACCAAGAAAGCATGCCAAACCAATTATATTTTTAAAAATTATAAAACTAAAAAATATACATAATTTTAAAAATTTTCTAAAGAAAAAGATTACTTGAAACCACTTATTGAAAGATCTTACAATATGTCCTCGAAAAATCAACACAATGGCTGTGGTAGGCAGCCTCTAAAATGGCTCTCCATAATCGTCACCTTCAGGTATTCATGTCCTTGTCTGTTTCCCTCCTCTTGTGTGTAGGCTGGATCTAGTGAGTCACTTCCAATGCGTAGAAGACAGCTTTCAAGATTAGGTTACTTTCATCTTGTTCTCTCTCTCTGGTTCTTTTTCCTCTCCCCTCTCTGTGAGGGAAACAAGCTGCCATGTTATACATACTCCTGACAAGTACAGGCTGTTTCTGCAAGGAGCTGATATCTTCAGCCAATAGCCAGGGAAGAACTGAGACCATACTATGTTACTTAAGAACATCACATTATCGCTGGGCACGGTGACTCATGCCTGTAATCCCAGCACTTTGGGAGGCTGAGGCGGGTGGATCACAAGGTCAGGAGATCGAGATCATCCTGGCTAACACGGTGAAACCTGGTCTCTACTGAAAAAAAAAAAAAATATATATATATGAAAATGAGCCGGGCGTGGTGGCGGGTGCCTCTAGTCCCAGTTACTTGGGAGACTGAGGCAGAAAAATGGTGTGACCTCTGGAGGCAGAGCTTGCAGTGAGCAGAGATCGTGCCACTGCTCTCCAGCCTGGGTGACAGAGCAAGACTCTGTCTCAAAAAAAAAAAATAAATAAATAAAAATAAAAAAATAAAAAAATAAAAAAAAAAGATTATCAGATTGTCATCACACTTTTAAAGCAATACCTTATGATGAATAAGAAATGGAATATGTGATCCAAGAATTTTATATCAAGATATCAGGGAATGGTTTTCTCATGAGCCTTTACTAGTGAATTACCTTCAGATAATCAGAATGATGAGTAAAACATTGAATAAGGACTCATGCTGAAGATTCACATTTTACTGCACAATAGTATTCTACTCTAACCTAACATTTATGTAAGGGGTTCTTAGAGTCCATGCTTTAATTCAGAAACTCTGTCCAGGTAATCATCCCCTGGGGACATTCAACTAATTATGTTGATATTTTTGCCTTACATAAGTAGGTTTGGATTTATTACTGAGTTTTCAAAACTAAGAATTAACGTATTATGAAAATCAAGTGAACAAGTTAAAAAAATGAAAACATGATACTTTAGTGAAAAGTTTCCTAAATTAATAGGACATTGAGTAGGTTCCTCAGGAGAATCTTGCTTCAGTAGTAGGGAAAATTCTCTCAAGACTGAGACTCTTCTGGTCTCACCTAACAAATCTTAACATTAAGACTCAACAGGTTTAAATGGTTTCCAAGTACCTTAACAGTATCTCAAAACACAGTTCAGGAATACTTATAGAAATACAAAATTATCTGCATCCAAGAAGATAAAACGTACAAGTTTTGTCTTTCAATCAAAGATTATCAGGCACTCAGAGAAGTAGAAAAATATGACCCATAATGAAGGAACCCCTGAAGAAAGGTGTCTGCTTGGACCAGAGTTTTGCGCTAGATTGAGGAATAAAGTATTTTTATTGTCAAAGTCATGAATTATTTAAATTATATATGTTTTTATACAAATTTTAGACAATTTTTAAACAAATTTTTCAGGTATTCAAACAAATGTGTTCCAGTGAAGCAGCACATTTGGTAATGATTCATTAGACTGAGGATTCTTACGGGAATCATTTGAGAAAGTGACATTATGACACAGGCAGAAAGGTAGCCCAATTATGTAGAATAATTTTTTTCATAAAGACAGTAAATAAAAGAAAATACAATAATAATATTGAGAATCTACAATGTGGTAGGTACTTTGTGCACATCAAGTTCAGTAACAAACTTTAAAGTATGTTATTATCTTAGATTTAAAAAGAAACTGAAGTTCAAAGCAATAAATGTTCTTTTTGAAGATCACACAGGGAGGAGGTTGGGACAGCATTTGAATTTGGATTGGTCTGACACTTAGTCTTCAGGTTGCTACTACACTATAGCGTTCTGCAAAGAAGCTGTTGCTCCATAGCGTAGGTTTTCCCTCAAGAGGGACAATCCACTCTAGCTAGTTTAAAAAGAAGTGACGAACTGCTTTCAAAGTGTAGAAAGAAACATGTTATGGCCACTTGATACTTTATAATTCTTAATCAAGAAGAAAAGCGTTAATTGGATAATATGAACAGTAGGAATTTGTCCCAGGAAATTTTGATAGAAGGATTTAAACCAATGAAGCCAAAGATTTACAAATTAAATAAGAAGCACAAATCTAGTATCCTTAATATTTTATACATTTGCTTTATATCCGATATTGTTTGAGGTATTTATGCCTAAATAAATGAATGCCATAGCATGAAAAATGTAATAACATTATATTAATTGATAGGGAAATAACCTAAGTTGTGTGGATTTGACCGTGAGATCAGAATTGCACAGGATTTTTTTTTCCAGCACTTTGAAGATGTTTATTTATGGAATTATGACCTCCACAGTGTCAGATGCAAAATCTGGGATCATTTGAACCCTTATGTTATTCTTTTTCTGGCTGCTTTCAAGAATTTCTCTTCTTTTCTGGCTTTCAGCAGTTAAGACCATGATGTATCTAAACATAACTTCTTCATTTATCAGGTTTGAGGGTCACTGAGCTTCTTCAGTCTGTATGTTTATGCCTTTTACCCCATTTTGGAAAAGTTTGGCTAATTCTTTAAATACTTTTTCTCCCACATCCTTTCCTGTCATTCTGTGATTCCATTTATACATATGTTAGGTCTTTTGATATTGTCTTAAAATTCTCTGAGGCTCGGCTCATTTTCTTCCCATCTTTTTAATTTTTTTGTCTATTCTTCAGATTGGACTATTTCTTTATTTTTTATAGTTTAAGTTCTGGGATACATGTGCAGAACATGCAGGTTTGTTACATAGGTATGCACATGCCATGGTGGTTTGCTGCACCCATCAACCCATCATCTACGTTAGGTGTTTCTCCTATCTGTCCTCTAGCCCCCCACCTCCCGACAGGCCCCAGTGTGTGATGTGTGAGGTGTCCATGTGTTCTCATTATTCAACTCCCACTTAAGAGTGAGAACATGCAGTGTTTGGTTTTCTGTTCTTGTGTTAGTTTGCTGAGAACTATGGTTTTCAGCTTCATCCATTTCCCTGCAAAGGACATGAACTCATCCTTTTTTAATGGCTGCATAGCATTCCATGCTGTATATGTGCCACATTTTCTTTCTTCAGTCTATCATTGATGGGTATTTGGGTTGGTTCCAATCTTTGCTATTGTGAACAGTGCTGCAGTAAACAATGTGAGCATGTGTCTTTATAGTAGAATGGTTTATAATCCCTTAGGTATATACCCAGTAATGGGATTGCTGGGTCAAATGGTATTTCTGGTTCTAGATCTGTGAGGAATCGCCACACTGTCTTCCCCAATGGTTGAACTAATTTACACTCCCACCAACATTGTAAAACCGTTCCTATTTCTCCACATCCTCTCCAGCATCTGTTGTTTCCTGACTTTTTAATGGTTGCCATTCTAACTGGAGTGAGATGGTATCTCATTGTGGTTTTGATTTGCATTTCTCTAATGACCAGTGATGATGAGCTTTGTTTCATATGTTTATTGGCAACATAAATGTCTTCTTTTGAGAAATGTCTGTTCATGTCCTTTGCCCACTTTTTGATGGAGTTTTTTTTCTTGTAAATTTGTTTAAGTTCCTTGTAGATTCTGGATATTGGCCCTTTGTCAGATGGATAGATTGCAATTTTTTTCTCCCATTCTGTAGGTTGCCTGTTCACTCTGATGATAGTTTCTTTTGCTGTGCAGAAGTTCTTCTTTAGTTTAATTAGATCCCATTTATCAACTTTGACTTTTGTTGCCATTGCTTTTGGTGTTTTAGTCATGAAGTCTTTGGCCATGCCTATGTCCTGAATGGTATTGCCTAGGTTTTCTTCTAAAGTTTTTGTAGTTTTAGGTCTCACATTTAAGTCTTTAATCCATCTTGAGTTGATTTTTGTATAAAGTTTGAGGAAGGAGCCCAGTTTCAGTTTTCTGCATAAGGCTAGCCAGTTTTCCCAACACCATTTAATAAATAAGGAATCCTTTCCCCATGGCTTGTTTTTGTCAGGTTTGTCAAAGATCAGATGGTTGTAGACGTGTGTTGTTATTTCTGAGGCCTCTGTTCTCTTCCATTGGTCTATATATCTCTTTTGGTATCAGTACCATGCTGTTTTGGTTACTGTAGCCTTGTAGTATAGTTTGAAGTCAGGTAGCATGATGCCTCCAGCTTTGTTCTTTTTGCTTTTAGCCAAGGATTGTCTGGCTATCTGGGCTCTTCTTTGCTTCCATATGAAATTTAAAGTATTTTTTTCCAATTCTGTGAAGAAAGTCAATGGTAGCTTGATGGGGAGCATTGAATCCATAAATTACTTTGGGCAGCATGGGCATTTTCACAAAACTGATATTTCCTATCCATGAGCATGGAATGTTTTCCATTTGTTTGTGTCCTCTATTATTTCCTTGAACAGTGGTTTGTAGTTCTCCTTGAAGAGGTCCTTCACATCACTTGTAAGTTGGATTCCTAGGTATTTTATTCTCTTTGAAGCAATTGTGAATGGAAGTTCCTTCATGATTTGGCTCTCTGTTTGTCTGTTACTGGTGTATAGGAATGCTTGTGATTTTTGAACACTGCTTCTGTACTGCTGAGATGTTACTGAAGTTACTTATCAGCTTAAAGAGATTTTGGGTGGAAACTATGGTGTTTTCTAAATGTAAAGTATTGTCGTCTGCAAGCAAAGACAATTTGACTTTCTCTCTTCCTGTTTGAATACACTTTATTTCTTTCTCTTGCCTGATTGCCCAGACCTGAATTTCTAATATTATGTTGAATAGGAGTGGTGAGAGACGGGATCCTTGTCTTGTGCCAGTTTTCAAAGGGAATGCTTCCAGCTTTTGCCCATTCAGTATGATATTGGCTGTGTGTTTGTCATAAATAGTTCTTATTATTTTGAGATATATTCCAACAATACCTAGTTTATTGAGAGTTTTTAGCATAACGAGGTGTTGAATTGTATTGAAGGAATTTTCTGCAACTATTGGGATAATCATGTGGTTTTTGTGATTGGTTCCCTTTATGTCATAGATTACATTTATTGATTTGTGTATGTTGAACCAGCCTTGCTTGCATCCCAGGGATGAAGCCAACTTGGTCATGGTGGATAAGCTTTTTGATCTGTCACTGGATTAGGTTTGCCAGTATTTTATGGAAGATTTTCGCATTGATGTTCACCAGGGATATTGGTCTGAAATTTTGTTTTGTTGTTGTTGTTATTGTTGTTGTTGTTGTTGTGTCTCTGCCAGGTTTTGGTATCAGGATGATTCTGACCTCATAAAATGAGTTAGGGAGGAGTCCCTCTTTTTCTATTGTTTGGAATAATTTCAGAAGGAATGTTACCAACTCCTCTTTGTACCTCTGGCAGAATCCAGCTGTGAATCCGTCTGGTCCTGGGCTTTTTTTGGTTGGTAGGCTATTAGTTACTGCCTCAATTTCAGAACTTGTTATTGGTCTATTCAGGGATTTGACTTGTTCCTGGTTTAGTCTTTGGAGGGTGTATGTCTCCAGGAATGTATCCATTTCTTCCAGATTTTCTAGTTTATTTGAATAGAAGTGTTTATAGTATTCTCTGATGGTAGTTTGTATTTCTGTGGGATGAGTGGTGATATCCCCTTTACCGTTTTTTTATTGTGTCTATTTTCTTCTTCTTTCTTTTCTTCTTTATTAGTCTACATAGCGCTCTATCTATTTTGTTGATCTTTTCAAAAAACCAGCTCCTGGATTCATTAATTTTTTTAAAGGGTTTTTTGTGTCTCTATCTCCTTCAGTTCTGCTCTGATCTTAGTTATTTCTTGTCTTCTGCTAGCTTTTGAATTTGTTTGCACTTGTTTTATTCTTTTAATTGTGACGTTAGGGTGCTGACTTTAGATCTTTCCCGCTTTCTATTGTGGGCATTTAGTGCTATAAATTTCCCTCTAAACACTGCTTTAGCTGTGTCCACAATTCTGGAATATTGTGTCTCTGTTCTCATTGGTTTCAAAGAACTTTGTTGTTTCCGCCTTCATGTCGTTATTTACCCAGTAGTCATTCAGGAGCAGGTTGTTCAGTTTCCATGTAGTTTTGTGGTTTTGAGTGAGTTTCTTAATCCGAAATTCTAGTTTGATTGCATTGTGGTCTGAGAGACCGTTTGTTATGATTTCCATTCTTTTGCATTTGCTGAGGAGTATTTTACTTCAAATTATGTTGTCAATTTTAGAATAAGTGCAATGTGGTGCTGAGAAAAATGTATATTCTGTTGATTTGGGGTGGAGAGTTCTGTAGATGTCTATTAGGCCACTTGGTCCAGAGCTGAGTTCAAGTCCTGAATATTCCTGTTAATTTTCTGTCTTGTGATCTGTCTAATATTGACAGTGGGGTGGTAAAGTCTCCCACGATTATTGTGTGGGAGTCTAAGTCTCTTTGTAGGTCTCTAAGAACCTGCTTATGAATCTCAGTGCTCCTATATTGGGTGCATATATATTTAGGATAGCTCTTGTTGCATTGATTTCTTTACCATTATATAATGCCCTTCTTTGTCTTTTTTGATCTTTGTTGTTTTAAAGTCTGTATTATCAGAGACTAGGATCGCAATCTCTGCTTTTTTTTTTGCTTTCCGTTTGCTTGGTTAATATTCCTCTATCCCTTTATTTTGAGCCTATATGTGTCTTTGCACATGAGATATATCTCCTGAATACAGCACACCAATGGGTCTTGACACTTTATCCAATTTTTCAGTCTGTGTCTTTTAATTGGGGCATTTAGCCGATTTACATGTAAGGTTAATATTGTTAATGTGTGAATTTGATCCTTACATTATGATGCTAGCTGGTTATTTTGCCTGTTAGTTGATGCAGTTTCTTCATAGTGTCGATGGTCTTTATAATTTAGTATGTTTTTGCAGTGACTGGTACCAGTTTTTCCTTTCCATATTTAATGCTTCCTTCAGGAGCTCTTTAAGACAGGCCTGGTGGTGACAAGATCTCTCATCATGCGCTTGTCTGTAAAGGATTTTATTTTTCCTTTGCTTATGAATCTTAGTTTGGCTGGATATGAAATTCTAGGTTGAAAATTCTTTTCTTTAAGAATGTTAAATACTGGCCCCCACTCTCTTCTGGCTTAGACAGTTTCTGCAGAAATATCTGCTGTTAGTTTGATGGGCTTCCTTTTGTGGGTAACACGACCTTTCTCTCTGGCTGCCCTTAACATTTTTTTCTTCATTTCAACCTTAGTGAATCTGACAATTATGTGCCTTGCAGTTGCTGTACTCAAGGAGTATCTTTTGGTGCTCTCTGTATTTCCTGAATTTGAAGGTTGGCCTGTCTTGCTAGGTTGGGGAAGTTTTCCTGGATAATATCCTGAAGAGCGGTTTCCAACTTGGTTCCATTCTCCTCATCACTTTCAGGTACACCAATCAAATGTAGGTTCAGTCTTTTGACAGTCCCATATCTCTTGGAGGGTTCATTCGTTCCTTTTCATTCTTTTTTCTCTAATCTTGTCTTCACACTTTATTTCATTATGTTGATTTTTAATCTCTAATATCCTTTCTTCCACTTCACTGATTCAGCTATTGATACTTATGTATGTGTCACGAAGTTCTTGTGCTATGTTTTCTAGCTCCATCAGGTTATTTATGTTCTTTTCCAAACTGGTTGTTTTACTTAGCAATTCCTCTAACCTTTTTTCAAGGTTTTTAGCTTCCTTGCACTGGGTTAGAACATGCTCCTTTAGCTCGGGGGAGTTTGTTATTACCCACCTTCTGTAGCCTACTTCTGTCAATTCGTCAAACTCACTCTCCATCCAGTTTTGTTCCCTTCCTGGCAAGGAGTTGTGATCCTTTGGAGGAGAGGAGGTGTTCTGGTTTTTGGAACTTTCAACCCTTTTGAACTGGTTTTCCCTCGTCTCCGTGGATTTATCTACCTTTGGTCTTGATGTTGGTGACCTTTGCATAGGGTTTCTGTGTGAATGTCCTTTTTGTTGATATTGAGGCTATTCCTTTCTGTTTGTTAGTTTTCATTCTAACAGTCAGGCCCCTCTGCTCCAGGTCTGCTGGAGTTTGCTGGAGGTCCACTCCAGACCCTGTTTGCCTGGGTTTCACTAGTGGAGGCTGAAGAACAGCGAAGATTGCTGCCTGTTCCTTCCTCTGGAAGCTTTGTCCCAGAGGGGCACCTACTAGATGCCAGCCAGAGCTCTCCGTGTATGAAGTGTCTATTGACCCCTGCTGGGAGGTGTCTCCCAGTCAGGAGGCATAAGGGTCAGGGACTCACTTGAGGAGGCACTCTGTCCCTTAGAGCTTGCGTGCTGTGCTGAGAGATTCACTGCTGTCTTTAGAGCTGACAGGCAGGAACATTTAAACCTGCTGAAGCTGCACCCACAGCCACCCCTTCCCCCAGGTGCTCTGTCTTAGGGAGATGAGAGTTTTATCTATAAGCTCCTGACTGTGGCTACTGCCTTTCTTTCAGAGATGCTCTGCCCAAAGAGGAGGAATCCAGAGAGGCAGTGTGTCTACAGTGGTTTTGCCAAGCTGCAGTGGGCTACGCAGCTGTGAGGGGAAAACTGTCTACTCAAGCCTCGGTAATGGTGGACACTCCTCCCCCAACCAAGCTGTAGAGTCCCAGTTTGACTTTTCAGACTGCTGTGCTGGCAGTGAGAATTTCAAGCCAGTGGATCTTACATTGCTGGCCTCTGTGGGGGTGGGATCCATTGAGCTAGACCACTTGGCTCCCTGGCTTCAGCCCCCTTTTCAGGAGTGTGAACGGTTCTGTCACTCTGGTATTCCAGGGGGCACTGGGGTATGAAAAACACTCCTGTAGCTAGCTCAGTGTCTGCACAAATGGCAGACAGGTTTGTGCTTGAAACCTCGGGTCCTGGTGGTGTAGGCACTGGAGAGAATCTCCTGGTCTGCGGATTGCAAAGACCGTGGTAAAAGCATAGTATCTGGGCCAGAATGCACCATTCCTCATGGCACAGTCCCTCACAGCTTCCCTTGGCTAGGGGAGGGAGTTCCCTGACCCCTTGCACTTCCCTGGTGAGGTGATACTCCATCCTGCTTCTGCTCACTCTCTGTGGGTTGCACCCACTGTCTAAGCAGTCCCGATGAGATGAGCTGGGTACCTCAGTTGGCAATGCAGAAATCATCCACCTTCTGCATTGATCTCACTAGGAGCTGCCGACCAGAGCTGTTTATATTCGGCCATCTTGCCAGCCACCCTACTCCGGATTTTTATCTTCGGTTTTTCCATTCTCAGACACACAACCATGTGCTAACATTTGGGAAAAAACACCTGGGCACCAAGTAGATGCAAACTGGAAAAAAAAAAAAAATCTGGGAAAAATGTTTATGTCTGATGGGTAGTTGCCCAAGTTTTAAACAGTGATGGAAACATTGTTGCGGTCACATGGTAGAAATTCAAAAGTAATGAGGCATGGATCATGATTTTTTGAAAGATATGTTTTCAGGTTTCAGTGTTTTAGAGACAAAATTATCTCCTCAGAATCTTTAGCCAGCATTTTAATTGCTGAGTTCTATGTGTTTTATAAACTTTGACCTAAATGGAACGATCAATCTAATTAGTCTCACCTTCATTGTAAAATTGGTCATGCTTATTATTCACCCATTCTGTTAAAATAGTGTGAATACATCTATTTAATAGTAATCAAATAATTTTTTATAATGGCATTTTATGCACATTTCCAGTTGTGATAACTTAGGGCAGTGAGGGAAATACTAGAAAGAAGGAAGGAGCCTTCCTTTTGTTTTGTTTTGTTTTGTTTTTTAAATGCACATGTCAAATTGTTTAATTTCTTCTATCAGTTAAAAATTAACATAGATTTAAAAATAACTATAAAATGTTCATTAGCAAAAATATCTTGGAAGATATTTAGAATGAATTACTACTATAAATAAAGAAAAACCAATGTTAGCCTGGGGAGCACTGGGAGACCCCCATCTCTACAAAAACAGTTTAAAAAATTAGCCAAACATGGTGGCATGTGCTTGTAGTCCCAACTACTTGGGAGGCTGAGGTGGGAAAGTTGCTTGAGCTCAGGATGCTGAGGCTGCAGTGAGCCATGATCACACCACTGTCCTCCAGCCTGGGCAACAGAGTGAGACCTGTCTCAAAAAAAAAAAAAAAAAAAAAAAAAAAAAGAAAAGAAAAAATAAAAGAAAAGAAAAGCAAATATTTATTAGAGTAAATACTTCTACTTTTAGCTATCTTAGGGACGTAAACTAAAAACAAGTTTGGATAATTTAAGAAAATACCTAAACATACTTCAAAATATTTTAATATATTTTGAAAATGTATACCTTTGTATTCATGCTCAATTTTTAAGATAACACTTTAAGATGATATTCTAGACTGAGCATACACAAACACTAATGCTATCTGTAATGGCAACTTAAATTGTTTTTCTTGGAGAATTCTTCAAAGAAATTTTAATATGTGTGTGTTTACTTTTTTCACATTTTATTTCAGAAATTTTCTGTGAGAGTTATACTTTTTTGACGACTTCCAACACTTTATTTTCTCAAGTAATTCTGTAACTTTAGGAAGGACAAAATCCAATCTCTTATAAAATGGCCTTTGTTGTAAAAAATGTCCTTATTTTCTTCTGCAGCAAAGACACACTAAAAATAAACCTGGCTTCCTTGTTGCATTCCTATCCTCTTTACTGCCTCTCTTCCTTCCTCCTGGTGATTGGTAACCATACAGGCAGGTTTCTTTCACTGTCTTTGAAAATTGTTTCCATTATTTACAATGTGAACTCCAGAGCTGACATTTTTTCCATTTTAAATATTAAATATTTGATTTTTTTGCAAGCTCAGCCATTTATCTAGATTGATCAAAAGATTTAAAAAAATAAATTAATAAAAATAAGTTGAAAGTTTTACATTGCTAGTAATAAACTGATATTGGTTATATTAAATGTGGCCAATGCCATATTTGGTTCATTCGGCACCCATTACAACCCTTCTTCTTCTTTGTCTGCCTCTATGGTAGAAGCTGGAAAATGAAATCCTAAAATCCCAGTGTCTTTTGGAGGCACTAGGGTTACAAAGCGAAAAAAGAAATAGTGTAAGAGAGAAGCAAACTGGTAAATTGGCCCCTAAAAGACAGTGATAAGAGCAATGGTAAGGAAGTGTATGCACACTAGGCTGTGGGAGTGCACAGGCATATTGGCCATTTCCTATTAATTTCATGCCCACATATCTGGAGGTAAAGTTGATATAAATATGATAATGAAGCATAGCCATGTTACAAATGTTGAGTGTGCCGTGACAGCCTGGGATTTTGCTCTGAGGTAGGACTGCGTGCCTCATTCTAAGGAGGGAGCAAAACTCACTACAAAACAAGAAACCAAACTCATAATCTTTCTTCCATATTTATTTTCGCTTATACATTTTTTATCAATAGATCCTTGATGTTATCTTGAGTTCACTTTCTCTTTCCTTGCATCAGGGCTGTCACCAGTCTTGTTGTTTCTTCCTTGGTGTTGTATTGCATTTTTCTCTTCTAATTTCCATCTTTTTTACCACTGAAGCTGCATTAGCAAATGATCTTATCACTTCCCTCTCTATTGTTGCAATTTCTTTTTTTTTTTTTTAAGTTTTGTCAAAAGTTTAATAAAACTTGCAACATTCGACAGTTCGCCCTCCCTCGCCCCCGCCCCCAACTATTGTTACAATTTCTTGTGTGATCTCTTGGATTCTGGTCTTTTCTTCCAGCCCCACCTATATCCTATTTCATGATTACTTTTTCTAATGATCCCGCAAACCTTAACATGTTACGTATTGCCTGTGATAGATTGGATTATTGTTCCCAATTTGTCACTCCTTTTCTGGTTTGCCATGGAACTCTCCAGTGCATCCCACCAGGGGCTTGTCTGTGGGACTTGTTTTAGTGGTAGAATTAAGGATGTGCTGGCAAATTCCAAGCTGAGGCCTTAAGGAGCACCCCATTTCCCCTTGTGGTCCTGTGTCTGTGTGATCCATCATGAGAACGGCACGCCCCTCGTAACCACTGCACATTCAGGCTCAGCCCCAGAATAATGTCATGTGGAACACCCCTGCATCTCACCCAGAAAACTGGAATCCAGCGTGGCCCAGACAGACTTATCCAAGGTCAGCAGGAGCATAGACTACCAGCAGCCTTGTGAGCATGAAAATCAATATTTGCTTTTTTAAGCCAAGAGATTTAGAGGTTGTTACAGAAAACTTGGTTAATATATTGCCCACTTAACAGTATGCAAACTCTTAGATTTGGCCTCTTCAAGGTCAAGAAGATTTAGCCTCATCCCGTTTCCTGGTTTCAATCTTGCTTCTGCATGAGCAGTAGGCAAATGGGCTACTCATACCCCAAAAGTGCATTTGCTGTCCAACTTTTGGCTCAGTCTCTTTATTATGCTATATTTCTTTTCTTGGTGAAAAAAAAAAAACAAGATAGTGAGTAGAGAAGAAGGGGTACTGGGCATTTGAGGAAAGAGCAGGTATCAAGAAAGAGGTATTTGGCAAACAAGAGAATCAGTTGATGAGAGAATAGCAGAAGACTGCAGTGAAGTACTAAGAACTCAATAATTCTGTGTTCATCAATTAAAATAAGTTCTTACTTCCAAGATGATGGATTAGAGGCTTTTGGCATGCCTCAGCCACTTGGAAATAGCACATTTGTGTGTAAAGATCAACTCTGTGAATTTTAATTCAAATTTAAAATGGGAATTCACCAGAATCATGAAGGACACCCCAGACCCTGGGAAGGAGAAGTGGGCAAGAAGCTTCTGCGATGACATTCAGCTGATAAAGTGAGTGAAGCCTCAGTATGTGAGAAGGGAAGCCAGTCTTCCTTTGTATATCACCTCTCTGCTACTGATCTGTGCAACCTAGGCCATGGGAGAACACTCGGTTTCTCCCAAGCCCAGGAGTTATCTCAGGGAGAGGCTGAGAGACAGAAAGAGAGAGAACAACACTGGGAACAACTGTAAGCATTTTCTCAGACCCAGGACTGAGTAAAAGATGCCATTTTAAAACTGGGCTCACACAAAGTCAATCATTGTTTGGTCACCTGGCAACAACAGCCACTGCAGACATTTTCATCTCAAGCCAGAGACTGGATCACTTGCTCTGGAGCTAGAAAAGGGCTCCCATAGCTAGAATTGAGTGGCGAGTGTGGAGAACACTCCAGCAGTAGATGCTGGAAGTAGGCTCTCTCGCATGACAGGACTGGAGCTGGAAGAGAGCTGCCGAAGCTGAGGTTTCTCTTGGGTGGTATGATTTTCAGCCAGGGACAGCTTTGCAACCTGGAACCCATCTACATGTGTGCCCCACATGATTGCTGAGTGCCCCACTTATTGCTGAGTGCCCCAGCCTGCTTTCTTGGTCAGTTGGAGGACAGTGACCAACCGGCTCTGAGGGGAGGAAGAGAGGCAGACTCCACTATGGTTCAGACTTAATCCTTGGCATAGACTACCCCTAAGAAATGGGTGAGTGCAGTCTACCAAAGCTCCGCTTTGGTCAAAGGAAATGCAAGCATGGCGCCAGCTGCTGAAGAGGCAACATCAAAGTCCTGGATGGACTTGGAGAGGGGATCATTTCTCAACCCTCACCCCTTCTCCCATTGTACTGCTGTGGATACAGCTGTGGCTCTTCCCACTGGGGCTTAGGGAGCATGGGCTTAGAGAGACACTTCTGGGGATTCTCCAATGGCTGCACCTCTGCTGAAAGCCAGCAGCCCTGGAAGAGAGTGTTTTTGCACTTCTCTGTCACCTCTGCCTTGCTGAGGGTGTGCATTCTCAGAGTAAAACCTCCTGCCAATTATTATTATTAATTGCCCTCTACCAGAATGTAGCCTGAATTATACCTCCAAACAAAAGTATATCACTACACCAAACAGAATCTGAGAAAGCCACCACAGAAATCCATCTGTGACCAAGGATTCTGTGTAGAGCCATGGTCATCTGAAAGCACTCAGAAACAAAGCCAGTCCATCCTACACCACATATACTGCAGTCATCATACACCACAGTCATACCCTCAAGAGAAAAAGAATATATATAAATAAAAAAATCCCCATCCAAACAATACTAAATTCAAAAACAAATTTAAAAAAGCATCAACTCCAGATAAGAAGGAACCAGTGAAAGAACTTTGGAAACATAATAGGCCAGAGTGTTTTGTCACCTTCCAGAGATCACATTAGGTCCCTAGCAATGGATCCTAACAAGAATGAAATGTTTGAAATAATAGATACAGCATTCAGAATATGGATGGCAAGAAAACTCAATGAGATCCAAGAGAAAGTCGAAATCCAATAAAAAGAAACAGAAAAACTATCCAGAATTTGAAAGATGGCATAGCTACATTAAGAAAGAACCAAAGAAGCTGGGCGCAGTGGTTCACGCCCGTAATCCCAGCACTTTGGGAGATCCAGGCGGGCGGATCACGAGGTTAGCAGATTGAGACCATCCTGGCTAACATGGTGAAACCCCTTCTCTACTAAAAATACAAAAAAAATAGCTAGGCGTGGTGGCGGTTGCCTGTAGTCCCAGCTACTCCGGAGGCTGAGCCAGCAGAATGGCGTGAACCTGGGAGGCAGAGCTTGCAGTGAGCTGAGATCGTGCCACTGCACTCCAGCTTCGGTGACAGAGCAAGACTCCGTCTCAAAAAAAAAAAAAAAAAAAAAAAAAAAAAAAAAAAAGGAAAGAACCAAATAGAACTTCTCACATGAAAAAAATTATTACAGAAGTTTCAAGTTACAATTGAAAGCCTTAACAACAGACTAAAACAAACAGAAGAAAGAATTTCAGAGATTGAAGACTAGTCCTTTGAATTAACCCAGACAAATAAAAATAAAGAAAAAAGAGTAAAAACAAACCTTTTGAGGAATATGGAATTAGGCAAAGCAATCAAATCTATGACTTACTGGTATTCCTCAGAGAGAATAAGAGAAAATATATGCAACATGGAAAACATATTTGAAGAATATACTTTAGAAAACTTTCTCAAATTTTGCTAGAGAGGTAGACATGCAGATATAAGAAATCCAGAGAACTCCGGTAAAACACTATATAAGATAACCGTAGATACTATACAAGGCACATAGTTATCAGACTATCCAAGATTAATGCAAAAGAAAAAATGTTTACAGGCTACTAGAGAGAAAGGCCATATTACTTACACAAGGAAAGCAATCAGACTAGCAGCAGACTTCTCAGGAAAAGTCTTACAAGCCAGAAGAGACTAAGGGCTCATTTTTAGCATTCTTAAAGAAAACACATGCCAGCCAAGCATCTCACACACCATCAAACTAAGCTTCATAGATGAAGAAGTAAAGTCTTTCTCAGACAAGCAATCACAAACCAAATTTGTCACTACCAGACTGAGTCTACAGGAGATTCTTAAAGGAGTTCTAAACATGAAAAGAAAAAAAGAAAAAAAGAAAAAAAAAAAAGATACACACAATGAAAGCACATGTAAGTACATAGCTCACAGACACTACGAAACAACTTCACAATTGAAACTACGAAGGAACTTGCTAACAACACTGCAACAGGAGCACAACCTTACATATCAATATTAACCTTGAATGTAAATGGCTTAAATGCTCCACTTAAAGCACATATAGTGGCAAAATGGATTAAAAAAAAAAAAATACAAGACCTATCCTTCTGCTATCTTCAACAGACCCATCTCACATGTAATGACACCCACAGGCTCAAAGTAAAGGGATGGAGAAAGATCTATTTTGCAAATGGAAAACAAAAAAGAGCAGAAATCAGTGTTTAAAATAAGGAGTATGAAATAAAGAGTTTAAGCCAACAACAGTAATAAAGCAAAAAGAAGGGCATTACATAACGATAAAAGGTTCAATTTAATAAGAAGTTTTAACTCTCCTAAGATTGAATATATACACACCCAACATTGGAGAATGCAGAGTCACAAAACAATTACTTCCAGACCTAAGAAAAGACTTAGTAAGACCTACAATAATAGTGGGAGACTTCAGCATTCCACTGACAGCATTAGAGAGATCACTAAGGCAGAAAACTAGAAAACTAACAAATTCTGGACTTAAATTTGACACTTGAGCAACTGTGACTAACAGACAACCACTAAATATACCACCAACCACTAAATATACATTCTTCTCTTCTGCACACAGAACATATTCCAAGATTTATAACATACTTGGTCATAAACTAAGTTGCAATAAATCCAAATAAATCAAAATCATATCAACCATAATCTTAGGCCACAGTAGAATAAAAATAGAAATCAGTACCAAAAGGAATTTTTAAAACCATATAATTACATGGAAGCCAAACAACACGCTTCTAAATGGCTTTTGGCTAAACAACAAAATTAAGGCAAAAATTAAAAAAAGTTCTTTGAAATAAATTAAATAGAGACACAATATATTAAAACCTCTGGGATGTGGAAAAGCAATGTTAAGAAAAGAGTTTATGGCATTAAACATCTACATCAAGATGATAGAAAGATCTCAAATTAACAATCTAACATTCCATCTAAAGAAATTAGAAAAACAAGAGCAAACTTATCCCAAAGCTAGCAGAAGAAAAGAAATAACTGAAATCAGAACAGAACTAAATGAAATCGAGAAAAAAAATTCATACAAAACATTAATGAAATAAACAGTGGTTTATTTGAAAGAATGAACAAGATCTACAGATCTCTAGCTACATTAACAAAGAGAGAAAGAGAAGATCCAAATAAACTGATCAGAAATGATAACAGTGACATTATGACCAATTCCACAAAAATACAAAAGATCCTCAGAAATTACTATGAATACGTCTATGCATACAACCTAAAAAATCTAGAGGAAATGGATAGATTTCTGGAAACACACAATCTCCCCAAAGTGAATCAGGAAGAAATTAAAATACTAAACAGACAATAATGGGTTCTGAAATTGAGCCAGTAATAAAAGTAATAAAAAACTTAACAAACAAAAAGGCCGTGGACCAAACGGATTCACAGCTGAATTCTACCAAATGTACAAAGAAGAGCTGGTACCAATCCTACTGAAACTACTCTAAAAAATCAAGAAGGAGGTATTCTCCCCTTCTTCTACAAAATCACTGTCATTCTAATACCAAAATCTTGCAGAAACACAATGAAAACAGAAAACTTTAGGCCAATATCCATGATGAACATAGATGCAAAAATTCTCAACAAGATACTAGTAAATCAAATACAACATCACATCAAAAAGTTAGTTTACCATGATCGACCAGACTGTATTCCTGGGAGGCAAGTCTGATTCAACATTTGCAAATCAGTAAAAGCGACTGACCATATAAACAAAATTAAAAATAAAAACCATACTATCATCTCAATTGATGTAGAAATCATTCAATAAAATTCAACATCTATCCATGGTAAAAACTCTCAACAAACTATGCATCAAAGGAACATACTCCAAAATAATAAAAGCCATCTATGACAAACCACAACCCACATAATACTAAATGGCAGAAGATGGAAGCATTTCCACTAAGAACGGGAACAAGACAAGGATGTCCACCCTTAACCACTCCTATTCAACATAGTACTGGAAATCTTAGCCAGAGTACTCAGCCAAGAGAAAGAACTAAAAGGGATCCAAATACAAAAAGAGAAAGTAAAACTATCTCTCTTCACTAGTGATGCAATTCTATACCTAGAAAACTCTAAAGACTCTGCCAAAAAGTCTCCTAGACCTGATAAATATATTCAGTAAATTTCAGGATACAAAATCAACGTGGAAAAATCAGTAGCCTTTCCATGTACCAATAACATTCAAGCTGAGAGACAAATCAAGTGCACAGTCCCATTTACAATAGCCATAAAAATATAAAATATCTAGGAATTCATCTAAACAAGGAAGTGAAATATCTATGCAAGGAGAACTACAAAACACTGGTAAAAGAAATCAGAGATGACATAAACAAATACACAAAAATCCATGTTAATAGACTGAAAGAAGCAATATTGTTAAAATGTCTCTACTGCCTAAAGCAATCTATCGATTATGTGCTATTCCTATCAAATCACCAATGTCATTTTTCACAGAATTAAAAAAATTCTAAAATTAATATGGAACAAAAAAGAGCCCAAATACCCAAAGCAATCCTATACAAAAAGGACAAAGGCAGAGGCATCCCATTACCCAACTTCAAAGCTGGGTTGCTACAAGGCTATAGCAACCAAAACAGCAAGGCACTAATATAAAAATAGGCACATAGATCAAAGGAACAGGATAGAGAACCCAGACATAAAGCCACAGACCTACAACCAACTGATCTTTGACAAAGTTGACAGAAATAAACAATGAAGAAAGGATCTCCTATTCAATAAACAGTGCTGGGAAAACTAGCTAAACATATGCAAAGGAATGCTACTGGACATCTACCTCTCACCATTTACAAAAATTGACTCCAAATGGATTAAATACTTAAATGTAAGAACTCAAAGTATAAAAATCCTAGAAGAAAACCTAGGAATTACACTTTGGACATCAGCCTAGGCAAATCATTTATGACTAAGTCTTCAAAAGCAAATGCAACGAAACAAAAATTGACAATTGGCACCTATTAAACTAAGAGCTTAGAATGGGAGAAAATATTTGCAAACTATGCATCTGGCAAAAGATGAATATCGAGAATCTATAAGGAACTGAAACAAATCAACAAGTAAAAAGCAAATAACCCCATTAAAAAGTGGGCAAAGAACATGAACAGATACTTCTCAAAAGAAGACATACAAGCAGCCAGTAAACACGAAGAAATGTTCAACATCACTAATCAGCAGACACATGCAAATCAAAACCACAATAAGGTATTATCTCATGCCAGAAAGAATAGCTATTATGTAAAACTTTTTTAAAATTCATTTTTTTATAAAAAACTTGTAACTTGTAAGTTTGTAACTTGTGAAACTTGTAAGTTATTTTTGTAAAAATCTTGTTTTTTTTTAATAGAAAAAAATAGTAACATATTGGGAGGTTGCAGAAAAAAACTGAATGATTATACACTGTTGGTGGGAATGCAAATTAGTTGAGACCCTGTAGAAAGTGGCTTGGAGATTTGTCAAGGAACTGAAAATACGAATACCATTGATCCAGCAATCCGTTACTGGGTATATACCCAAAGGAAAATGCATTGCTTACGAAAAAGACACCTGCACCCATAAGAGTAAGTGCAAAAACAAACAAACAAACAAATGTGACAAAAACAAAAATTGACAACTGGGACCTGTTATAATTAAGTTAAAGAGCTTCTTCACACCAAAAGAAGCTATCAGCAGAGTAAACATGCAATCACAGAATGGGAGAAAATATTTGCAGCACTACTCACAGTAGCAAAGATATGGAATCAATCTAGGTGCTCATCAATGGGAGAATTTGATAAAGAAGATGTAGCACACTTATACCATGCATGACAATGCAATGTCATCAAAAGAATGAAATCATGCCCTTTCCAGCAACATCGATGCCCTGAGGCCATTAGTCTAAGTGATGCAGAAACGGAAACCCAAATATCACATATTCTGATTTATAAGTGGGAACTAAACATTGGGTACACACGGAAAGAAAGATAGAAACAATAAACACTGGGGACTACAAAAAGGAGGAAGGAGAGGGCAAGGGCTAAAAAACTTCCTATTGGATACTATGTTCACTATTTGGATAATGGGATCAATAGAAGCCCAAACCTCAGCATCACAAGATATACCCTTGTAACAAACCTGTACATGTATCCCCCGAATCTGAAATATTTATATATAATTATATATAATTTTATATATAATATATAATATTATATATAATATTATATATTATATATAATATTATATATATAATTAATATGAAACCATCCAGAATGTATTTTTCACTAGGAACATTTTGGAAGAAGAGAGGGACACAGGAAGTAAAAGGAAGTTGAATGTGATTATAGAGCTCAACTGTAGAATTTATGTTGAGGGAGGTAAAAAGGAAGGAATGGTTGGGAGATGGCTTGTGGAAAATAAATCTGGATGTGGCAAAAATGTAGAGGTAGTATGGTTAGTTGAAAATTTGGAATCGGGGGGCGGAGCAAGATGGCCGAATAGGAACAGCTCCAGTCTCCAAATCCTAGCGCGGGCGACACAGAAGACCAGTGATTTCTGCATTTTTAACTGAGGTACTGGGGACATCTCACTAGGGAGTGCCGGACAATCGGTGCTGCTCAGCTGCTGCAGCCTGACCAGCGAGAGCTGAAGCAGGGCGAGGCATCACCTCACCTGGGAAGTGCAAGGGGGAAGGGAATCCCTTTTCCTAGCCAGGGGAACTGAGACACACAACACCTGGAAAATCGGGTAACTCCCACCCCAATACCGCGCTTTAAGTAACGGGCACACCAGAAGAATATATCCCTCACCTGGCCGGGAGGGTCCCACGCCCACGGAGCCTCCCTCATTGTTAACACAGCAGTCTGCGGCGATCTAACCGCAAGGCAGTAGCGAGGCTCGGGGAGGGGCGCCCACCATTGCTGAGGCTTAAGTAGGTAAACAAAGCCGCTGGGAAGCTCGAACTGGGTGGAGCTCACAGCAGCTCAAGGAAACCTGCCTGTCTCTATACACTCCACCTCTGGGGGCAGGGCTCAGCTAAAAAACAACAGGGGAAACAGCAGAGGCCTGAGCAGACGCGAACGACTCTGTCTGACAGTTTTGAAGAGAGCAGTAGATCTCCCAACAGGGAGGTTGAGACCTGAGAACGGACAGACTGCCTGCTCAAGTGGGTCACTGACCCCTGAGTAGACTAACTGGGAGACATCCCCCACTAGGGGCAGTCTGACACCCCACTCCTCACATGGTGGAGTACACCCCTGAGAGGAAGCTTCCAAAGTAAGAATCAGACAGGTACACTCGCTGTTCAGCAATATTCTATCTTCTGCAACCTCTGCTGCTGATACCCAGGCAAACAGGGTCTGGAGTGGACCTCAAGCAATCGCCAACAGACTTATAGCTGAGGGTCCTGACTGTCAGAAGGAAAATATCAAACAGGAAGGACACCTATACCAAAACCCCATCAGTACGTCACCATCATCAAAGACCAGAGACAGATAAAACCAAAAAGATGGGGAAAAAGCAGGGCAGAAAAGCTGGAAATTCAAAAAATAAGAGCGCATCTCCCTCTGCAAAGGAGCGCAGCCCATCACCAGCAACGGATCGAAGCTGGTCAGAGAATGACTTTGACGAGATGAGAGAAGAAGGCTTCAGTCCATCAAACTTCTCAGAGCTAAAGGAGGAATTACGTACCCAGCTCAAAGAAACTAAAAATCTTGAAAAAACAGTGGAAGAATTGACAGCTAGACTAATTAATGCAGAGAAGGTCATAAACAAAATGACAGAGATGAAAACCATGACACGAGAAATACGTGACAAATGCACAAGCTTCAGTAACCGACTCGATCAACTGGAAGAAAGAGTATCAGCGATTGAGGATCAAATGAATGAAATGAAGCGAGAAGAGAAACCAAAAGAAAAAAGAAGAAAAAGAAATGAACAAAGCCTACAAGAAGTATGGGATTATGTAAAAAGACCAAATCTACGTCTGATTGGGGTGCCTGAAAGTGAGGGGGAAAATGGAACCAAGTTGGAAAACACTCTTCAGGATATCATCCAGGAGAACTTCCCCAACCTAGTAGGGCAGGCCAACATTCAAATTCAGGAAATACAGAGAACACCACAAAGATACTCCTCGAGAAGAGCAACTCCAAGACACATAATTGCCAGATTCACCAAAGTTGAAATGAAGGAAAAAATCTTAAGGGCAGCCAGAGAGAAAGGTCGGGTTACCCACAAAGGGAAGCCCATCAGACTAACAGCAGATCTCTTGGCAGAAACTCTCCAAGCCAGAAGAGACTGGGGGCCAATATTCAACATTCTTAAAGAAAAGAATTTTAAACCCAGAATTTCATATCCAGCCAAACTGAGTTTCATAAGTGAGGGAGAAATAAAATCCTTTACAGATAAGCAAATGCTTAGAGATTTTGTCACCACCAGGCCTGCCTTACAAGAGACCCTGAAGGAAGCCCTAAACATGGAAAGGAACAACCGGTACCAGCCATTGCAAAAACATGCCAAAATGTAAAGACCATCAAGGCTAGGAAGAAACTGCATCAACTAACGAGCAAAATAACCAGTTAATATCATAATGACAGGATCAAGTTCACACATAACAATATTAACCTTAAATGTAAATGGACTAAATGCTCCAATTAAAAGACACAGACTGGCAAACTGGATAAAGAGTCAAGACCCATCAGTCTGCTGTATTCAGGAGACCCATCTCACATGCAGAGACATACATAGGCTCAAAATAAAGGGATGGAGGAAGATCTGCCAAGCAAATGGAGAACAAAAAAAAGCAGGGGTTGCAATCCTAGTCTCTGATAAAACAGACTTTAAACCATCAAAGATCAAAAGAGACAAAGAAGGCCATTACATAAGGGTAAAGGGATCAATTCAACAGGAAGAGCTAACTATCCTAAATATATATGCACCCAATACAGGAGCACCCAGATTCATAAAGCAAGTCCTTAGAGACTTACAAAGAGAATTAGACTCCCATACGATAATAATGGGAGACTTCAACACTCCACTGTCAACATTAGACAGATCAACGAGACAGAAAGTTAACAAGGATATCCAGGAATTGAACTCATCTCTGCACCAAGCAGACCTAATAAACATCTATAGAACTCTCCACCCCAAATCAACAGAATATACATTCTTCTCAGCACCACATCACACTTATTCCAAAATCGACCACATAATTGGAAGTAAAGCACTCCTCAGCAAATGTAAAAGAACAGAAATTATAACAAACTGTCTCCCATACCACAGTGCAATCAAACTAGAACTCAGGACTAAGAAACTCAATCAACACCGCTCAGCTACATGGAAACTGAACAACCTGCTCCTGAATGACTACTGGGTACATAATGAAATGAAGGCAGAAATAAAGATGTTCTTTGAAACCAATGAGAACAAAGATACAACATACCAGAATCTCTGGGACACATTTAAAGTAGTTTGTAGAGGGAAATTTATAGCACTAAATGCCCACAAGAGAAAGCAGGAAAGATCTAAAATTGACACTCTAACATCACAATTGAAAGAACTAGAGAGGCAAGAGCAAACACATTGAAAAGCTAGCAGAAGGCAAGAAATAACTAAGATCAGAGCAGAACTGAAGGAGATAGAGACACAAAAAACCCTCCAAAAAATCAATGAATCCAGGAGTTGGTTTTTTGAAAAGATCAACAAAATTGACAGACCGCTAGCAAGACTAATAAAGAAGAAAAGAGAGAAGAATCAAATAGATGCAATAAAAAATGATAAAGGGGATATCACCACCGACCCCACAGAAATACAAACTACCATCAGAGAATACTATAAACACCTCTAGGCAAATCAACTAGAAAATCTAGAAGAAATGGATAATTTCCTGGACACTTACACTCTCCCAAGACTAAACCAGGAAGAAGTTGAATCCCTGAATAGACCAATAGCAGGCTCTGAAATTGAGGCAACAATTAATAGCCTACCCACCAAAAAAAGTCCAGGACCAGATGGATTCACAGCTGAATTCTACCAGAGGTACAAGGAGGAGCTGGTACCATTCCTTCTGAAACTATTCCAATCAATAGAAAAAGAGGGAATCCTCCCTAACTCATTTTATGAGGCCAACATCATCCTGATAGCAAAGCCTGGCAGAGACACAACAAAGAAAAGAGAATTTTAGACCAATATCCCTGATGAACATCGATGCAAAAATCCTCAATAAAATACTGGCAAACCGGATTCAGCAGCACATCAAAAAGCTTATCCACCATGATCAAGTGGGCTTCATCCCTGGGATGCAAGACTGGTTCAACATTCGCAAATCAATAAACGTAATCCAGCATATAAAGAGAACCAAAGTCAAGAACCACATGATTATCTCAATAGATGCAGAAAAGGCTTTTGACAAAATTCAACAGCCCTTCATGCTAAAAACGCTCAATAAATTCGGTATTGATGGAACGTACCTCAAAATAATAAGAGCTATTTATGACAAACCCACAGCTAATATCATACTGAATGGGCAAAAACTGGACAAATTCCCTTTGAAAACTGGCACAAGACAGGGATGCCCTCTCTCACCACTCCTATTCAACATAGTGTTGGAAGTTCTGGCTAGGGCAATCAGGCAAGAGAAAGAAATCAAGGGTATTCAGTTAGGAAAAGAAGAAGTCAAATTGTCCCTGTTTGCAGATGACATGATTGTATATTTAGAAAACCCCATCGTCTCAGCCCAAAATCTCCTTAAGCTGATAAGCAACTTCAGCAAAGTCTCAGGATACAAAATTAATGTGCAAAAATCACAAGCATTCTTCTACACCAGTAACAGACAAGCAGAGAGCCAAGTCAGGAATGAACTTCCATTCACAATTGCTTCAAAGAGAGTAAAATACCTAGGAATCCAACTTACAAGGGATGTAAAGGACCTCTTCAAGGAGAACTACAAACCACTGCTCAGTGAAATAAAAGAGGACACAAACACATGGAAGAACATACCATGCTCATGGATAGGAAGAATCAATATTGTGAAAATGGCCATACTGCCCAAGGTTATTTATAGATTCAATGCCATCCCCATCAAGCTACCAATGAGTTTCTTCACAGAATTGGAAAAAACGGCTTTAAAGTTCATATGGAACCAAAAAAGAGCCCGCATTGCCAAGACAATCCTAAATCAAAAGGACAAAGCTGGAGGCGTCACGCTACCTGACTTCAAACTATACTACAAGTCTACAGTAACCAAAACAGCATGGTACTGGTACCAAAACAGAGCTATAGACCAATGGAACAGAACAGAGTCCTCAGAAATAATACCACACATCTACAGCCATCTGATCTTTGACAAACCTGAGAGAAACAAGAAATGGGGAAAGGATTCCCTATTTAATAAATGGTGCTGGGAAAATTAGCTAGCCATAAGTAGAAAGCTGAAACTGGATCCTTTCCTTACTCCTTATATGAAGATTAATTCAAGATGGATTAGAGACTTAAATGTTAGACCTAATACCATAAAAACCCTAGAAGAAAATCTAGGTAGTACCATTCAGGACATAGGCATGGGCAAGGACTTCATGTCTAAAACACCAAAAGCAATGGCAGCAAAAGCCAAAATTGACAAATGGGATCTCATTAAACTAAAGAGCTTCTGCACAGCAAAAGAAACTACCATCAGAGTGAACAGGCAACCTACAGAATGGGAGAAAATTTTTGCAATCTACTCATCTGACAAAGGGCTAATATCCAGAATCTACAAAGAACTCAAACAAATATGCAAGAAAAAAAACAAACAACCCCATCAAAAAGTGGGGAAAGGATATGAACAGACATTTCTCAAAAGAGGACATTCATACAGCCAACAGACACATGATAAAATGCTCATCCTCACTCGCCATCAGAGAAATGCAAATGAAAACCACAATGAGATACCATCTCACACCAGTTAGAATGGCAATCATTAAAAAATCAGGAAACAACAGTTGTTGGAGAGGATGCGGAGACATAGGAACACTTTTACACTGTTGGTGGGACTGTAAACTAGTTCAACCATTATGGAAAACAGTATGGCAATTCCTCAAGGATCTAGAACTAGATGTACCATATGACCCAGCCATCCCACTACTGGGTATATACCCAAAGGATTATAAATTAGTCTACTACAAAGACACATGCACACGTATGTTTATTGCAGCACTATTCACAATAGCAAAGACTTGGAATCAACCCAAATGTCCATCTGTGACAGACTGGATTAAGAAAATGTGGCACATATACACCATGGAATACTATGCAGCCATAAAAAAGGATGAGTTTGCGTCCTTTGTAGGGACATGGATGCAGCTGGAAACCATCATTCTTAGCAAACTATCACAAGAAGAGAAAACCAAACACCGCATGTTCTCACTCATAGGTGGGAACTGAACAATGAGATCACTTGGACTCGGGAAGGGGAACATCACACACTGGGGCCTATCATGGGGAGGGGGGAGGGGGGAGGGATTGCATTGGGGAGTTATACCTGATATAAATGATGAATTGATGGGTGCTGACGAGTTGATGGGTGCAGCACACCAACATGGCATAAGTATACATATGTAACAAACCTGCACGTTATGCACATGTACCCTAGAACTTAAAGTATAATAAAAAAATAAAATAAAATAAAATTAAAAAAAAGAAAATTTGGAATCAGGGAGTGAGTAAACTCAACCAGCTTTATTTTTATTTCTTTATATTATTGCGGCCTTGCATAATTTACTTAAGGTTTAAAGTCTGCAGAAAAAGCGTGTGCTTGGCACAGGTTATGGCACAACTTGAAACTAATTGTATGGCATGGTGAGAAGGAAGAATCTTCCAGAAAGAGGTTACAGGCACACCTGTAGCTTCTCCTCTGGAATGGATTAAGTATTTCACCCAAACTACACAATGTGGTGGAGAAGTAATCACTCAAAAGGAAATTACGGTGCTTTGAGGGAGGAAGAATGGATGCTGAGGCCAAATGAATGTCCTGTTCATGGGCCTAGTTGGGGAAATAGACATGGGTACCCGGAAGTAGGCCTGGAAACACCAAATGTCTGAATCTGAGGAGTAAGGAAGCTTCAGAATACAACAAGAATGGGTGGGAACCTTGAAGGGCAAATTGTTGCCTTCGTTATCTTCAGCCTTACCATCTGAATGTGTGCATGCCTTAATTCCTGAACAGACCTTTTCTCAACTATAAATGAGGAGATAATCTGCAGATTTTATTGTATATTGGTTCCATATACACCATGAGTATTTCATGCCTGAGATCCTACTTTGTAGGACTCCTTGAGGCTTTCAGGTTGCTCCTGTTTGCTGCAAATGATGATGAACAATTCTCTGTGCATGTGTTTTTGTTCATTGCAATCCTCTTATAGTTCACGAATTTATTATTGTTGTTTTGCATATATGCACTTCACTCTTTCATGTTCCCATAGTAACATGAAAGTTTTCAAAAATAAAGTATGGTTGCTGAGTAAGTATTAAAATTTGTCCTTGCAACTCGATACGTGGTCATTTCTGCTGTCTCCCATCCTCCGCCCTTCACATTTGGTTGGCTCTAGTGATAAAATGGTTTTAGAATTCTCCACGTTTACGGTCTCAGGTAAATTGTTAAAAACAAATGCACATTAGGAACACTTGAGACCACCATTGAGAAGTGAGTCATTCTATTGATTTCAATTTTTAAATCACTTTGAACATCAGGATCAATCAGATTAACTGTAAAACCATTTACTGGAAAGACACAAATTTAAGCTGCCATTATAAGTTACCTCTATTTCATTTTGAAAGGCTTACAGCACCAAAAACAGTCTGTCAAAAAATGAAAACACAATCTAAGTATTATATTGATATTATTTTGCCATGCTACAATCCTTAACATTACTTTTGGATAAACATGCGTTCCAATTAGAATTTGTACTCGAGGATGGCACAACTGCATACTATACATCTTTATTCCCAATGATCTAGAAGAGACAGATTCTTGCTCTGTCACCTGGGTTGGAGTGCAGTGGCACAATTATAACTCACTGTAGCCTGGAACTCCTGGGGCCAAGTGGTCTTCCTGCCTCAGCCTCCTGAGTAGCTGGGACCATATGTGTGTGCCATCACACACAATGAATGTTTAAATTTTCTTTTGCAGAAGTGGGATCTTGCTATGTTGCCCAGGCTGGTCTCAAACTCCCAGCTTCAAGTGATCCTCCCACCTCAGCCTCCCAAAGTACTGGGATTACAGGTATGAACCACCATGTCCAGGTCATAGGGCTTTTAAAAATATGTTTTATTTGAAAATAATTATGTACATATAAAATTTGTGAAAGGTAAGAGTAGTACAAAAATGCAAAAACATCAACAGTACAAAGATTGCCCATATACCTTTTTCTCAAATAAAAATATACCTTTTACTCAACTTGCACAAGTTCAACTTTTACCCAAAATATTAACAACTTATTTCCATTTACTTTATTTATTTATTTATTTATTTATTTATTTATTTATTTATTTATTTATTTTGTGTGTGTGTGTGTTTTCTGGGTTTATTTTCTGAATCATGTGAAATTAAGATGATTAAAATAAGATTCTTTACCCTTAAAGATTTCAACGTATATTTCTTAAGAGTAGGCATATTCTATTACATAATTGCTATAAGATTATCAAGTTGATAGAATACTTTTGTGTAATCTACTCTTCGCATTTCAATTTTGTCCACTGACCTCACAATATATTTATGGTATGTTTTTCCTTCATTACAGAGTTCACTTTATGATCAGTTGTATTTAGAATCTTAAGTATTTTTACTGTCTTTTTGACATTAAAAATTTTTGAAGAATAAACTGTCTTTCCTTTTAAACAGAGGACTTCTCATTTTGATTTTGTTGGATGTTTTCTCATGATGATGGCTAGAGTAATAAATAAGTGGCGTGCCTTTCTCAGGATGTCACATCTGCAAGTGTTTGGTGTCCATCTTCCCCCTCATTGGTGGCACTAATGTTGATTGCCTGGTCAATACTTTGTCCAATTTCTGCATGGCATTGCTACCAATGAGTAATCTGTGGGAAGAATCTTTACGACCATTTAAATATCCTGTTTCTCATGTAAATTTCCTTCTAGATTGATCATCCATTGATGACTCTTACTTGATCCAACATTCCAATCTTTATTTGGATGGTTGCAAAATCATGATTTTTTCAACTCCACCATTCCTCCCCTGTTCAATATTTGACACTCCTTCATATGTATACATGTATGTATGTATGTTCGTATCCATCATATAACATTTATTTCTTATGGTGTAAGCTAATAGATTGTACTTTATTGCAATGGTTTAAAATTTCTTACTTTTCCTAATTATTTTGGTGCTCAAGTTTTTCTGGATTTGGCCAATGGGAGCCCTTTCAACCTGGATCCTATGCCTTTGTGATACGCACATATCATTTTTAAAACACCTCTTTACATTCTGATATCAAAAGATGTTCTATGCCCTACCCCTGGAATAAGTCATTGCTCTGTGGAGCCCCTGATTTCTTTTGGTAGGGATGGTATTAGAGACCATGTTTTGTGTGCTAGATATATAGTCAATGTTTTGTATATATAATACCTCAGGAATGTTTTTGGCAATATTGAGGTTAATTATAATTAGTAATATTTATATTTAACCACTTGTTTACATGTAAATGAGTTTTTGAAGATGTTCTGTACACAAATCTTGTTGAAATTGAATGCCAATTTTCATACGGTCAAAGTTTTTTTCAAAAAAATGTGTTTAAAAGAAACACAGGCCAGGGGCAGTGGCTCACGCCTGTAATCCCAGCCCTTTGAGAGGCTGAGGCAGGCAGATCACCTGAGGTTGGGAGTTTGAGACCAGCCTGGCCAACATGGTGAAACACTGTTTCTACTAAAAATACAAAAATTAGTCAGGTGTGGTGCTGCACATCTGTAATCTCAACTACTCAGGAGGCCGAGGTAGGAGAATTGCTTGAACCTGGGAGGCAGAGGTTGCAGTAAGCCAAGATTGTGCCATTGCACTCCAGCCTGAGTGACAGAGCAAGACTCCATCTCAAAAACAAACAAACAACAACAACAACAACAACAACAACAATAATAATAATAACAACAACATGTCTCCTGTGAATCTATTTTGTCCTGAAGAACCATGACTCCTGTGAACTTATTTTGTCTCAAATCATAAGGTATCTAACCACAAGCTGCCTTGGTGATAATCTCTTCACAAATGGGTCTTTTGTGGTCACGTTTTGCTGTCTGCTGTAGGATTTCTTTCAAAGTGAGCTCTTTGTTACTTTTTGCTGATGTGGACACTAAAGCCTGAAGTAGAGGAAAATGGGCTAATTTTTTAAGCTTATCCTTGCTCAAGAGGAATGAATCATTTTGGACCTGAATTACACAGGGCCATAGAAAACATACAGCCTTTCTTTGTCTTTGCTGCATTGAATAAGTCATCTTAAGCATCTTTTTCTCCCTATTTCTTGGCAAGGACATAAGGCTGGCTGGAATCAACTCTTGTGGGTAGACGATCTGAGCCAGGTTTCAATATAGGCACAAACTTCCTTTCTCCAGCAGCTGGACAAGACTGAAAGTTTTTTTCTACACTGTGTGTGAATAACAGCACATATAAGATACAGATCAGTTTGTACAAATTTTGATTAAGAGTTTGCATCTTTTCATTTTTAAGCTATCTCTTCTCAATGTTATAAAATTGTCTGGAATGCAGGAAAAGTTATTAGTTTTATTATTATTCGTAACACATTCTTTGCATAGGCTTCCAAAGAGAAGATTTTTCCTTATTAGTTACAATTTTGGTGTCTATTTTCTTTTAGATTTTCAAGACAATGATCAACTTAAAGTATTGAAAGCTTGATGAAAGTCATTTGTATTACATAATTCTGGAAATAAGAAGGTTTTTATTTTTAAATGCTAATTTTATAAGTACTTTTCTAGTGCTGTATATTGTGTTAACAACTTAATATATTCAATATTTATTTTTGCATCAACATTGCTTTAGCAGATATATTTCATTTTATTTTATTATATTCAGATAGTTAAAATATATATCAGTATCTATATATCTATATCTATTTTCTATGCATCTGTCTATCTATCCATCATTATTTTAAACATTTGAATGATCATAATAGAACTTTGTGTTTAAAGTTTGTCGGGGTTGTAAAACAATTACAGTATAGGAAAGATTAAACCTAGATAACACAATTATAGAGCCATAGGTTGACTGAGAAAACATTTATAGTTTTCTCTAGATTTAATAATGCTTATATTTTAATTTTTTGAAGAAATCTTCAAATCATAGATTAGAAAAAATAGTATAAAACTTAATGATTATCCAGCTCCAATCTCAAATTGCTGCCTGATTAGTCTTTTAATATTGCAGACGTTCTACCATGTAACCTCTGCTGGAACTCCTTCTACATTAAAGAGGAACATATCAATTTAAGAAGCAGTCATTTCTAGATACAAGTAATTTCCAGTAATTCTCTGAATTACTGAATCAACTTGTTATTATTATTATTATTATTACTGAATCAATATTGGTTCAATTTATACTTTCTAAGACACAAATATTTTCTAACTTATCTGTTTTACAAAGGCAAATCTTAAACTACTAAAAGCTACTGAGGTCTAGGATTGAGACAGTTATTATTTTTCCTATTCTATGTCCATTATTGTAGACAAAAATTGTTCTAATGATCCACATTAACCCTAATATCTTTCATGTCCTTTGGTTAAATAAAAATGTTTCTATCATATCATTTTTTCAGTTAACTATTTGGACCTAGGATAGACCTTTACATTTAATAATACTAAATTTCTTCTTGGTGGATTTATTGTATCATTCAAGCTGCTTGAAATATGTGTATTCCCTCATTCGTTCATTCAGTGTATTTGCCACCCCTCTCATATTTTACACTGTTAACAAGTTTCACATGCTTCACGTATTTTTTCACTTGGTTTTCGTGACATACAATCCACTTGTTTTCCTTTGAACCCTCTGAATTCTCTTCCTTAGTTATCTTGCAGGGTCATTATTCTCTGCCCATTGCTATTATTTTTCGGGGTCCCATACTATGCCTTCTCCTATTCTCAGTCTACACATACTCTCTAGGTGACTCAATTCATCCCCCTACAGTGATACTTCATTTAGAATCCAAAAAGGCTAAACAAGGGGTTCACAAACATTGTCGTGTATGTTCATTTCGTGCCATAATAACAATCAAGTTCTTAAAGGCAAGCATGGAAAAGAAAAATGACTTATCTATATACAGTTGATTTCTTTATATGTATCTCCATTACTGCCTCTCTCCTGTGCATCACCTATCACACAGAATTCCTCATCTATCCCCCAAAATCCATCCATGCTTTTCCTCCCATGTTCTAGCTCAAGTAAGTGGCATCATTGCCTATACAGGAGTCCATGCTGGAGACTTAAATTTCAAAAGACTCTTCCCCTTTTTCATGTTCCCATGCAATAGATCCCAGATTTCTATGAATATGACCATGTAAATATTTCACAGGTCCCTCCTCCCTTCCTCCATTCCCACTCAAAATCTCCTGCCATTGTGACAGGTTTCTAAGTAGTCACCCTCCCTCTGTGTGTAGCCCATTCAATGTGTTCTCCATATCAAGAAGTCTTACTAAAAACAGAAACTGTTTATACTCCAGCATTAAAAACCTGTATTTGCTTCCACTACTCAGAGGATTAAGTACAGATTTTACCTTTGCAATGACAAGGCTCCTTATGGTAATTCTCTGCAGGGCCATCATGTCACACTCCCTCATTCTCATTCTGTGTTCTAGTCAGAGTAAATTTCTAGGTATTCTAAGGGCCCATGATCCTGCCTCTAGAAGCTGGCATGTACTGTTCCTTCCACCTGCAACATGTGGTTTTATCCCATTTCTCCTTCTTATTCATCTTCATGTCTTAGGTATGACATCAATTCCACTAAATTAGGTCATATGTCCAATGGATATAGACCTAGGTTAGATACCTCCACTAGGTAACCCCAGTGCAATCTGTACTTTCTCTGTCGTAAAACTCACTATCAACAAGCTTCAGATCAACCTGTGTTCCCATAATTTTCCAGAGCATCCCTCACTCTAAAGGCCCCCAAATAAACATATAGCTAAATAAAATTAGTCTCAAATTTTATTTAGCTTATACAACTTAAAGACAAGGACAAGCAACTTAAAGACAAGCCTTACGGGCAAATTTGAATAAGATTACCAACACTAAATCATCCTATGGTGAGATTATGTAACAGCCACTCACATTTCTTCTGTTTTATTTAAAAATATTTATCTGTTGTTTCTGTCAGGCTTCACATGCTCCCATAGTGAAGACTGAGCCCCTCCTTGTCCACTGTTTTAACCGTAACAGAAGCCTGGTGCAGTACTCAGTCAATATTATGTGATTCATAAGCTTTCTGAGTGGATCTAGGACGTCTACAATTTCAGATGAGATTGAGCACATTCAGGATGGTAGGGCCATAGACAAGGACCTCTGCAATTTCAAAAAAGACAGAGATGAAGATAAGACTTTATATGAGCTAAATAGAGATCTTCCTCTCATTAATATCCATTAGCCTCTGCCCCTTAGCTAATGCAGCTCAGTAAACTACAAGTCCTAATTGTAGAGCTTTTCTCCATTGTGCCCACATGTGCATAATTAACAATTTTGTCAAATGCCACACGTGTACCCTAACTCTGACTGTAGTTGATATTGCACCCAAACCTGCAGTCTTCTAGTGCTATAAAAATGAAGAGAATGTTACAAGTTCAGGCTCTAAAATAGAGTGTCCTCCAAATCCTGAGGAGCTCACAGTCCATTGAAAGAAACACATATGTAAGTAAAGACCTCCCTCATAACAGAAGAGTCATGATAGAGATATGGGGAAAGTGACCTGCAGGAACAAAGAAGAGTGAGAGACCAGCTCTGCAGTTGGTCCCCCATGACCTATTCCCTCTGAATCCAATATGGTTCCTAGTGATTGCTCATTTCCTTTCCACAAGCTCACATCTCAACAGATTAACCATTTGCTCTAGAGAATTATCTTAATTCTCTTACAACATATCAAGTCCAAGAAATACTAAAATAAAAAGTAAAAGACCCCACATCTATGGTTTGTGAAAGACACCTTCTGAAACTTTTTGAAACCAGGGTAACATTTATTCTTCTCTTACATTCCCTTAATGATTACTGATGGTAGCTAAGTACTCTCAGCTAAAAAGTTCTCTCAGTATCTTAGAACAATTCATTTGGCTCAAGAAAATTGGATTCATTTTGAGTAGCTGGGTGCTCTCTTACAATCTCTTCACTTATCTTTCAGTTTCAATTTCCCATACCCAATGTATTTCCTACTCTTTCCAGTCTGAAGATCATTCTCTTTGACAGGGAGAACAGAAATAAAATAGGAGATTCCTATTTTCTCTCTTTCTGGTTTGCTAACTTTATGCCATCTGCCCATAATCAATAGGATTACTTCTTCAGTTTTTCCTTGCTCGGGACAGAGCTAAAAACATGCCCTTATCTTTAGTTTCTTCTGAACTTTGGTCTTTATGACACAAGACTAATCTTTTGGTTAGATAATGAATGTTCACATATTTACAGTTACTTGGTTGTCACTCTTTTCCTGCGCAGATAAAAACTTTTCAAACAATATAATACTTATTGTATTTTCATGTGAAGATACAGGGAAGTCCTTCAGTGCTCATACTGTACCCTCTTAGCTGAGACACTGTATGGCTAGGCAACTTTTCTCCAGGTGATATGGTAATAGATGGATGGAGGTTGCTATTCAAACCCTTCTTCTGGTTCCTAGGGTATTCCTTTTTCCAGAAGTCTGTCTCCCACCTTTTCATCAACACTACAGTTATTTTCCCTAGCAGAAATATTGTAACCAGGTTATCCTCTCTGCAAGAGATTTTCTATACACATACTGCAAATACATACCTATATAAATCTATATTATTTTTATACAAGTGGTAGTATATTAGTCTGCTAGAGCTGCTGTAACAAAATACCACAGACTTGGTGACTTACAAGACAGAAGTCTATGTTCTCATAGTTCTGGAGGTTAGAAGTCAAAGATCAAGGGGCAGGAATATGTGGCTTCTCTGAGGCTTCACTCCTCGGCTTGCAGAATACTGCCGTTGCACCTCACATGGCTACTTCTTTGTTTGTGTAAATAGTCTACATCTGAATTTACTCTTCTTGTAAGGACACCAGTCATAATGGATTAGGGTACACTCATATGACTTCATTTTACCTTAATTATCTCTTTAAAGGTTCTATTTTCAAATCCAATCACATTCTAATGTACTGGGGTTTAGGACTTCAACATGCTAATTTGGGGAAAACGTAATTCAGTTTATAAAAGGTAGTTTGTGAAAAAAGTAGTTATCATTTTATTTCCTTCCTTAATAAATATATCTTAAAGATCTTCAGTCTCTTAAAACACATCAAGTTCTGCCTAATTCTTTTTAATAACTACATTTATTTATTATATAAATGTGACATAATACTCAACAATTCCCTGAATGATGAAAATAGATTTTCTTCAAAATTTTTGCAATATTAAAAGACAATTCAACGACTAATATTACACATAGGCCATTTTATATAAGTGTGGATACTTATGTAGGGTGTATTCTTAATAGTGGAATATGAATAAGGACAAAAAATAAGGACATTGTTAAAACTTTTTCTAACTAGTGCTAAATTACCTTCCATAAAGATGTACCAATTCATACTTTTTTAAAGAAGTATGAAAATGACTTTGTGTAATCAAACTGTTTGATAGTTGCCAAATATATAGGGAAAAATTATATCATCTCATAATTTTAATTTAGCATTTCCCTTATTGATGAAATGTATGGTGTTTTTTCATATGTTTAATATATTTAAGAGCCAAATATTTACATTTCATTTTCTGTGAACTGTCTTATCATATACTTCACAAATTTCATAATGTTTATAGATATTATCTTATTAATTTGGTATACATATTTACATATTAGGGAAATCGATACACTATGATATGAGCAAATATTTCCCCGTTTGTCACTTTTTTGAATTTGCTTGCTTTTTTTCTTTCAAGCAGAAATATTATATTCTAGTATAGCTGAATTTATCAATATACTATTCTGAGGCTTCTGAAATTTTGTGCAATACTTTAATGGCCTTTCTTATTCTGAGATTATACAAGAACGGTACATGTTTTGTTGCTTTGTTTTGTTTTCCCATAACACTTCATGGTTGGGTTTTCACCTGTATTTCTTTGACCTATATGGGAATTTATTGTGTATTAAGTAGGAATTCAAATTTATTTATTTTTCCAAATGACTAGCTGATGGGCCCAGTTTAATTTGTTTATTAATCCATACTTTCTTACTTCATTGAAATGCTTTCTTTATCAAATGAAAAAAAAAATGCCTCATGGATTTAGATGAATTTCTGAATTTTGTATTCTGCTTTATCTAGTTATAAATATATACCATTCTGTTTTTATATTCTTAGCTTTATAATGTGGTTAACAATTTACAAAGGTAGTCCTAGTCATTATTTTTCTAGAATTATTATTTATATTTTACCAACTAATTAATAATACTAATATTGAGAGAACTGATTTCATTATATTGCTTTTTTTTTTCCTTTGGCTCCTTTTTGTGATGTTGGGTTTTTCTATTCAAGGCTAAAGGAGAACTTTCCATTTGTTTAAATCTTCTTTTGTGTCTTTCATAATTTTAAAGTTTTCTTCTTATAGATGATGCTTCTTTTTCGTTAAGCTTCTCTTTGGTATTTCAGCTATTTTGCTGCTGCTATCATTTCTTTTTTGTTTCTCAGATTATATCTTGTAAACGGATTGCTACTTGCATCAACTAGATTTTAAAACAGTACTCAGTATATTTTATTATGGTTCTTAAAGCATTTTGGCATTTTTTGTAATGTGTGTATGTTTATATGTACACATATTGATATATAAAGAGATTTTATCTTACTTTTTTGCTATAGCATTTTGCATAATGCTGTGTCAATGCAGACATTGTAAAATGATATTTAACAATGCTTTTCTACCAATACTTCAAAAACACTGAGATTTTATATTTAAAATAATGGCTTTATTACTACTCTTTCAATTCCATGATCCATGATCTTATTGCTATTTAAAAAGAAAGCATTTCATGATATATTATTATTGCTGGTTTGCCTCAGAGTAAAATCATAAATAAATATGAAAATAAAAGCATACAATCTTAAAAATGACTTAGGATAATTGAGTTCTGTAACACCTTTGGCAAAACAACAAAACTAGAACATCACAACAAGAAATTGTCCAGTTTTCTTGTGAAAATTATTTTAAAAATCATTTTATTTTTATTTACATAAAAATACAATGATTATAACATGAAGTGCCCCAATCTGTTATTTGTTTGCGATTGGTAACCTCATAAGAGAGAATTTATTCCTAGAGCTTATTCATTGACTGGAATATTCTTTGTGTGGGTATTTACGTACAATTTCTCATTCTGGGACTTGTAATGGTGATTAATGACATATTATAAGAATAAGCACATTGAATAAATGAACACTTTTCCCCTGAGGAGATCATGAAAGATATGAGACTAACTCATCTTAGCAGAAATTTTGGTTGCAAATAACCAAATAACTTTGTCACAATAACAGCCATAATACCTCATTAGATAGTGTCTCTTGCCCTGTGAATCTTTATTATATCATTATTCCTTCCACTCTTATAAACAGTGTGATATAATTCATATTTATTTGTTTTCTGATTTTGTATACTTGCTATGTTTTTCTGTCCAGGAGACTATTATCTTCCCGCTTCCAACCCACCCACTCAATATCACTTTCCCCATTCATCAGCTCCTAGTGTTTAGAATGGTTCTGGGCACATGGTGAATAAATTAATATTTGTTTAAAAACTTTAGCTTTAATTGAATTAATTAATTAATTAAAAGGAATAATCACCTGAGGTGATTTGGGAGGTAAGAAAAGGAGTGGATTATATAATAATAATCTCTTGAGGTCTTTAGACCTTTTCTTCCTGTATTATTTCTACCTTCATAAAAGTATGACATTTGCACTTATAGTATTAATGGTTATGGGGGAAAAAAACCTCCAGAGACTCTCAAAGAAAAAATGTCTTCACATTTACCGCTGGTATTATTCACTACAATCATACAATAAATTAGGATTTCTATCTTAAAACTATAGTCTGGCTTCTGCTGTATGACAGCAACCAAAAGAGATAAATAAAAACTGGAAAACCACAAACAAGCAAATAGCTGTGATAGGAATAGAAGAAGAACAATTTTATGCAACAAGGTTTTAAGGAGCCAAGATTCCAGAAAGAAAAGAAGAAGAACGTGTTTAAAGTCAGCCCTATATTCTCTGCTTCCTTTCCCTTGAGGTGGTTTCCAATTCCTGAACTGCATCAAGAAAAAAGCTGAAAAGACCAGCAGAAAGGTAGTTTAAAATTTAGCAGTTAGATGAAGAGAAAAGGAAATGGGGAATCAGAGGCCACTAAGAAGGTATATACCCCAGATTCCAGATGATTCTCTGAAAGGTTACACCTTAGGAGTTGGAGCGCTGGTTCTACAGCAGCCCTCACCAGGACTAGAAACTTTGAATGGATTAAAGAGATCAGCATTTATTTCCACTGATTACAAGAAGAAAAGCAAATTCTCTTTGGAAGAAGATAGTCTAATCCGAGCTTCACACAGTGTCAAGACCAAATGACTGAAAATAAAAAGGAAAAATGAACAACAGAAACAGATTAACACATAATCTGGATGTTGGAAATAGCAGAAACAGACTTGAACATAACAGTTTCATAGACTACCATTTTCTGGTAAAATATTGTACTTTTTCATCTGAATTTTACCAGAACACTAAAATTAATTCTTTAAAAAAAGTATCAAATGCATATTTTAGTACTGAAAAATTTGCTAATTGAAATTAAGAATGTAACAAATAGTTCAAACAGCAGAATAGGCACAGGGTTTGTGAACTGGGAGACAGATGAGTGGGAAATATCCATATATAAGCATAGCATAAGAAAAAAATAAAAATATGAAAAAGAAAATCAAAACCACATAAGATACAGAGATAAACTGTAATGCATGAATAAGCAGAATTCCAAATAGAGAGAAGAATGGAATATAAGCAATAACTAAAGAAATACTAGCTGACAACTTTCCAAAACTGAAGACATCAAACTACAAATTCAAGAAGTATTATGAAACTCAAGTAGGATAAAGGAAAACATACCTAAACATTTATAAAATGCTGAAACCAAACACAAGGAACCAGACGTAAAAGCATCCAGAAGAAAACTGTTAAAAGGAACAAAAATAAGACTGCCAACTAACATTTCAAACAAAGAATGAAAGCCAGGGGAAAATAAAATGTCATCATAAACGTGGTGAAAGAAAATAACTGCCAATGCCAAAATCTATACCCAGCCAAGATAGTCTTCAATTAAAAAAAAGATAAAATAAAATAAACACATTTTCACACAAACAAAAACTGAGAGAACTTTTTGCCACCTGATAGACTAAAATATATGATAGACTCTTGTTTTTACAAAAAAAAAAAAAAAAAATGATCCCAGCTAAAATCACAGAAAAGCAAGAAGAAATGCAAACTAATGAAACAAATTAAATATTATAAATTTAAATGACTACCAGTTGTATAAAACAATGATACTAATGTCTTATAAAACATAAAGTATATGCAATAGATAATGTTGATATCCCATCTGAGAGCCCATGGACTACCTGACTTTCCATGAAGATGTTGACAATTCCTCACAATAACAACATTTCTACCTCCTGTGCCCTTTTCCCTTCCCTGCTTGGATCCTCTCTTTAGCATCAGTGAAATTCAGCTTTAGGGACTATACACAGATCTTTCCAGAAGGTCAGGAACATAATGCCTTGGGGCAGCTCTCAATGGCATAAAATGTAAGTCAGTGGATAAATTCTCCAGTCTCCTCAGCAGTTTGTGGAAAGATTCTGTGATGTGTTTCACAAAGAGATCCAGAATTAGTTTTCTAGGATTGCTGTAACAAATTACTATGAACTTGTTGGCTTAAAACAATAAAAATGTACTGTCTCAGAGTTCTGGATGGAAGCTAAAGGTTTGAAATAAGTGTGTCAACATAGTCAAGCTCCCTGTGAATGTTCATGGAAGAATTATGCCTTGCCTCCTCTAGCTTCTAGTATCTTCAAATGCTCCTTGCCTTGAGGTTTCATAATTCCAACCTCTGCCTCCATCTTCTCATGGCCTTTCCCCCTTCAGTGTCCATGTTTTCTCCTATGTCTTAAAGGATTTGTCATTATATTTAGGGCACACCCTAATCCAGGATAATCTCCTTATCTCAAGATTATTAAATTAATTATATTTGCAAAGACCTTATTTCCAACGAAGGTTACATTCACAGACTCTTGGGGTAAGAACATGGACATATCTTCTTGGGGGTCACCACTTAACATACTACAACCTCTAACACTTAAAGTCAAAACTTGTGATCTGGTCATTAAAATATTCTTTACTGGCTTTTCTTCCTTTTATATTGATCACCTTCTTTCTGGGATTAGTTTCCAAATAACTTCCCTGAACTCTGATTCTTGCCTCAGAAACTGTTTTGTGGGGAAACCAAAGTAAGGCTGAAATAAGATGCAATAAATTACACAAAAACAACAGCACAAAAGATTTGAGAAGGTAAATTGACATAAAATAGTGAAAGCTTTTTCATTATCTGGGATGTTGTGCAAGTACTAATTTATAGTAATCTATAATAAGTCAAGAATGAATGTTCTAATCTTCAGGATAACCACTAAAGTAAAAAGTAAAAGAACATATAACCAAGAATAAATATAGGAGAAAATAAGAACAAAGGAGTCTTGATTTTTCTAAAAGAAGACAAAGAAGAAGGGAAAAAAGAACCAAGAAGATAAGGAAAACTAGAAATCCAGTAGGAAGATGTAGATTTCAACAAAAATATTTCACTAAATATATCAAATATCAATATGTTTAATACTCTAATTAAATGATATATACTGCTATGGTGGTTAAAAAACAAATAGGAATATACGTTGCCTTCTAGAGACATACCTTAAAAAGATACCCTAAGCTAATGTTTACTATAAGCAAGCTAGTAGAACTATACTAAGCATACAAAGTAGATAGGCTAGCATCATTGCTAGAGACAAAAAGGAGGCTTTCAAAGTGATAAAAGATCAATTCACCAGGAAGTACAATTCTGAATCCTTATAAATCTAATAATATAATCCTAAGAAGCATAAGCCCCAAACTGCTGAAACTAAAGGGAGAAACAGAGAAATTCAAAAAAGAGAAAGACTGTAACTCATGTCTCTTAGCAATACAGTAACCAAAATGGTATGATACTGGTACATGAACAGACGCATAGAACAATGGGACAGAATAGAGAGCCCAGAAATAATGCCACACATCTACCACCATCTGATCTTTGACAAAGCTGACAAAAACAAGGAATAAGGAAAGAACTCATTCAATAAATGGTACTGGAATAGCTGGCTAGCCGTAAGCAGAAGAATGAAACTAGACGTCTACCTTACACCACATACAAAAATCAACTCAAGATAGATTAAAGACTTAAATACAAAACCTAAAACTATAAAAACTTTGGAAAATAACCCATGCCATTCTGGACTTGGACCTTTGCAAAAATTTCATGATGGAAATGCCAAAAGCTACTGCAACAAAAACAGAAATTGACAAATAGGATCTAATTAAACTAAAGAGCCTCTGAACAACAAGAGAAACTATCAAGAGAGTAAAGAGACAACCTACAGAATGGGAAAAAATACATGCAAACTATGGATCCAATAAAGGTCTAATAACCAGAATCTATAAGGAACTTCAACAAATTTACAAGCACAAAATAAACAACCCCATTAAAAAGTGAGCAAACAATATGAACAGACACTTTATAAAAGAAGACATACATGTGGCCAATAAGCTTATGAAAAAATGCTCAACATCACTGATCATTAGAGAAATGCAAATCAAAACCACAATTGATCATCTCACACTAGTCAGAATGGCTATTACTAAAATGTCAAAAAAAAAAAAAAAAAAAAAAACAGATGCTGGTGAGGTTGTGGAGAAAAGGGAATGCTCATACACTGTTGGTGGGAGTGCAAATTATTTCAGCCATTGTGGGAAGCAGTTTGGTGATTTCTCAAAGAACTTAAAACAGAATTACCATTTAACCCAGCAATCCTATTTTGGGGTATATACTTAAAGGAATTATAAGTCATTCTACCGTAAAAACACAGGTGTGCATATGCTCATTGCAGCTGTATTTGCAATAGCAAAGACATGGAATTGACTTAAATTCCCATCAATGGTAGATGGGATAAAGAAAATGTGGTACATATACACCATGGAATACTACACAATCATGAAAAAGAATGATATAATGTCCTTTGCAGCAATATGGATAAAGCTAGAGGCCATTAGCCGACTAACACAGGAAGAGAAAACTAAATAATGCATGCACTCATTTACAAGTGAAAGTTCAATAATGAGAACACATGAATTCCAGGAGGAGAATAACAGACACTGGGGCCTCCTTGAGGGTGGAGAGTGGGAGGGTGGGAGGAGGAAGAGGATTAGAAAAAATATCCATCAGTTAATATGCTTATTACCTGAATGATGAAATTATCTGTACACCAAACCTCTGTGACATGCAATTTACATATTTAAGAAACCTGCACATGTACCCGTGCCTGTACCTAAATTAAAAGCTAAAAACAGAGAATAAGCAGATTGAAAACATCAGCAATGATGTAGAAGATCTAAACATGATTCTTAGCTCTTACCCCACTGCCATATAGAGAGGAAGCCCCTTTCGTTTCAAAAACAATGGGGTATTTGCCATAATTAACCACATTCTGTTCCACTAATTCCCAAATGTTTAGGAATTAATTAACACTCTCCTAGTTTACAAGTGATAGAAATTATGCAAGCAAAGTTTAAAATATATTTTGAAAAAAATAACAAAGTACAAAACATCACATCATGTGGGAGGCAGCTAAAGCCTTTCTAAAGGAAAGTGTATAGAACTAAATCTATTAGAATAAAGGCTGAAAATAATGAAGCTAAGCATTCATTTCAAGAAGTTAAAGAGAGAAAATTCAACAAAGTAGAAGATAAATAATAACAATAATAACAGAGAATGATAAAATAGAAAACAAAAGTATATAGAAAATCTCAACAAAAACAAAAATAAAATTTAACTTTAGAAACAATAATCTATTTCGTCTATAATTTTAAAGAGTGTTCTTAGATTCTTGGATTGAAACAACTGCTAACACTTCAAAAGATAAAATATATGTATGATAAAAATGTGTTCAATTTCTATTTTATCAAGCAAGGGCATTAGAAAAAAATAGATTACCATTTTCAACTGCCATCAATTTTATCAAAGAAACAGCTTTTGTTAACACATCCAAAATAGAAAGAATGTATTCTGAGAATAAAGAATAGCCCTTTGAGAAAATAAATAAATTTGTGAAAAACTCACTACATTGCCCAAATTGTTCTTATTTTATTACAGACTAGAAAAAGGGACTTCATCAGAAACTCATCAGTAGTTTGTATATACTGATATATATGGGAGTGGGGCAGGGAAGTGCTGGGAATGGAAGGGCATGGTTCCTGGGGAGGGCTCCACCCCTGGACCTGTGCCCACAGACCTAGGTGAGGACAGGCATTTCTGCTTCGTGCCCAAATGTTGCATTTCGCAAGATTACCCTGGCCCACCACACCCCCATCTTGTGCCTGTAAAAACCCTGAGACCTTAGCGGGCATGCACACTACCAGCTGGACTGCGAGAGGAACACACCCGCATATGCACAGGCGTAAGAGCACAGCAACAGGTACCAGCAGATGCCAGCAGGCCATCAACCAGCAGAACGACGTGGAGTTTGGCCGGGCCAGTCGAAGGAGAGCCTGGCAGCTGAGCTGCCCAATACCAGAGGAAAACCACTTTCCCACTCCAACTCCCTTCTGGCTCCCCATCCATCTGCTGAGAGCTACTTCCATTCAATAAAACCTTGCACTCATTCTCCAAGCCCACGTGTATCCAATTATTACAGTACACTAAGGCAAGAACCCAGGATACAGAAAGCCCTCTGTCTTTGAGATAAGGTAGAGGGTCTAATTGAGCTGGTTAACACAAGCTGCCTACAGATGTCGAAACTAAAAGAGCACCCTGTAACACACACCCACCAGGGCTTCAGGAGTTGCAAGCATTCACCCCTAGATGCTGCAGTGGCGTCAGAGCCTCACAGTATGCCTGCCTGCATGCTCCCCCTAGAGGTTTGAGAAACCGGGCACTGAAGAAGCAGCCATACCCGCATCACATGTCTTGTGAGGGAACTTTTCCTCTTTCAATACTACTCTCCTGATATTCTTCTCCATCAGAAACTATTAGCTCATTAAACTGTTCATATTTTGTAATGTAAGTAATCTCATTATTCTAACTAAATTGTAGGCTCACAGTGCAAAACTGATTGTTTTTTCTAATTTCATATAGGATTTTAATTTATGGAATGAAATCTTAACAACTCCCTTGTCTGGAATTTGTACTTTTGGGAGCCTGTTTGTCAGTTTTATACCTAGAACTCAAGAAAAATTATTATTCTGTTTCCTGTCGTTGAGTAATAAACCCTTACCTCCCTGAAGCTGAGTATAGCCTTTCTTTCCCTATAGTTCTTCTCTTTCTTTTCCCCACAACAAAATTGCAGTGCTTTCCAAGGTTACTGGGGTTTTACCTGTTTCTTTCAAAATCTTTATTTCCTTTGCATTGATATATCTGTGTATGTGTGTGTGTGCATGAATGTAAAAGTTTTGTATTATGTATTTGTGACTTTTTATATAAATGGTATCACACTGTGATCACTCATTCTGAATTCATTGAACCAAAACCTTTCTGAGATACATTTAAATGAGACAATATTGACCATAACATGTTTGCTTTTCCTTTTCAGAAGTTGCCTTACAAAGCAGTTATCTCAGACCTTTCTTATAATGTATCTAAACTTTTTGTTTTCAACCAGCAAAATACACAATAGGGTAAACTTAAATGCTCTATCAGAATGAGAAACTAGTCTTATCTGAAGAGGGAGGAACATTTCAGAAATGACATATTTCTAGAAAGTATAACATTTTTCTCTAACTGCACTGTTTAAACAAGAGGACTGCCATCCATCTTAATCATGAAAAAATGTTTTCATAATTACTCTAGTTACTTGTCGTTCACCTGCCTAGGTTTAATAAACTTGCCTGAAAAATAAAGTGCTTCATTCTGAGATTTGTGATGTGGTTTAAAGTCCCTACAGTCTCATGAGTGGTGTTTAAACAGCCCAAATTAAAATGTAATCACTTGAGAACTAGATTAAATTATGTATCACCAGTTTCTCTTCTTCAAAGTTCTAAACTCATGTTGTCTTTGAAATTGAGTATTAAATTGCCCCTGGTGGTACTGAGTCTTTCTTATCTTTAATCAATTTATATGGGTATCCAGAAAGTTTTTGAAAAACATCACAATTACCAAATTCATTTCCTGAGAAGTAGCAGAGCCTTGCTCTGAATAGAAAACAAGCTTTTTTTCTTTTCTTTTCCTAAATAAGGGTTTTATTTTAGGAGGAGAAAAGCAACAAAAGTACATTTACTAGTCACTCCACTTACATTCTGCGTGGAACAGGATATTTTCATACCTTTATCTTATATTATTTAATCATTAATATGAGACAAGTACAGAAATAATTCGGTTTATTGCACTTGGCTTTACTGTGCTTCATAGATACTGCTTTTTCTTTTTTTCTTTTAAATGGAAGGTTGATGCCAACCCTGCATTCAGCAAGTCCACTGGCACCATTTTTTCAGCAATGTATTCTCACTTCTTGTCTTTGTGTCACATTTTGAGAATTCTCATAATATTTCAGACGTTTTCATTATTATTATATCTGTTATAGCAGGAGTCACCAACCGCTGAGTCACAGACTGGTACCAAGTCCGTGACCTATTGGGAACTGGGCTGCACAGCACGGGGTGAGTAGCAGGTGAGTGAGCATTACCACTTCAGCTCCACCTCCTGCGGTATCAGTGGCGGCATTTGATTCTCACAGGAGCACAAGCGCTATTGTCAACTGCACATGAGAGGGACCTAGGTTATGCGCTCCTTATGAGGATCTAACTAATGCCTGATGATCTTAATTAGAATAGTTTCATCCCAAAACCATCCCCACACCACCCCAGTGTGTGAAAAAATTGTCTTCCACAAAAACTGGTCCCTAGTGCCCAAAAGGTTGGGAACTGCTGTACAGTACCTGTCAGCAGTGGTCTTAGATTTTACTATTGTAATTGTTGGATGGTGCCATGAACAGCGTCCACATAAGACAGTGAACTTAACTGGTAAGTGTGTGTGCTCTGACTGCTCCACCCACTGGCCATTTCCTCACCTCTCTCCCTCTCCTCGGGCCTCCCTATTCCCTAAGACACAATGATCTTGAAATTAGGACAATTGATAACCCTAAGATGGCCTCTAAGTGTTCAAGTGAAAGAAAGACTTACACAGCTCTCACTTTAAATCAGAAGCTAGAAATGATTAAGCTTAGTGAGGAAGGCACGCTGAAAGCCAAGATAAGCTCAAAGCTAGGTGTCTTGCAGTAAACAGTTAGCCAAGCTGTAAATGGAAAGGAAAACTTCTTGAAGGCATTTGAAAGTGCTATTCCAGTGAACACACAAATGACAAAATAGCAAAACAGGTTTATTGCTGATATGGAGAAAGTTTGAGTGGTCTGGATAGAAATCAAACCTGCCACATCATTCCCTTAAGTCAAAGCCTAATCCAGAGCAAGGCCCTAACTCTCTTCAATTCTATTATATGAAAGCTGAGAGAGTTGAAGAAATTGCAGAAGAAAAGTTGGAAGCTAGCAGAGGTTGGTGCATGAGGTTTAAGGAAATAAGCCATCTCCATTACATATAAATACAAGGGAAAGTGGCAAGGGCTGATGTAGAAGCTACAGCGAGTTATCCAGAGATCTAGCTAAGATCACTGATGAAGGTGGCTACCCTAAGCAACAGATTTTCAATATAGATGAAACAGCCTTCTATTGGAAGAAGATGTCACCTAAAACTTTCATGGCTGGAGAAGAGACATCAACTCCTGGCTTCAAAGTTTCAAAGGACAGGCTGACTCTCTTGTGAGACACTAATGCAGCTGCTGTCTTTAAGCTGAAGCCAATGCTCATTTACTATTCTGGAAATCCTAGGGCCATTAAGAATGATGCTAAATCTATTCTGCCTGTGCTCAATAAACAAAGCAGCAAATCCTGGATGACAGGACATCTATTTACATATGGTTTACTGAATATTTTAAGCCCACTGTTGAGACCTACTGCTCAGAAAAAAGATTTCTTTCAACTTTTACACTATTACTATTCATTGATAATGCATCTGATCATCCAAGAACTCTAATGGGGAGTACAAGGAGATGAATATTTTCATGCCTGTTAACACAACATCCATTCTGCAGCCCATGGATCAAGGAGTAATTTTGACTTTTTATTTATTTAAAAAATACATTTTGGAAGGTTATAGCTGGCAAAAAGTGTGATACTTCTGATGAATTCTGGCAAAGTAAATTGAAAACCTTCTGAAAAGGAGTCACCATTTTAGACATCATTAAGAAGGGTTATGATTCATGGGAGGTAGAAATATCTGTATTAACAGAAGTTTGGAAGACATTGATTCCAATTTTCATGGATGACTTTGAGAGATTGAGACTTCAGTGGAGCAAGAAACTACACGTTACAGAAATAGCAAGAGAACTGGAATTAGAAGTGGAGCCTAAAGATGTGACAAAACTGTTACAATCTCATAATAAAACTTTAATGGATGAAGACTTCTTTCTTATTAATTAGCAAACAAAATGTTTTCTTGAGACAGAATCTACTCCTGGTGAATACACTATGAACACTGTTGAAATGACACCAAAGGATTTAGAGTACTACATAAACTTAGTTGATAAACAGTGGCAGGGTTTGAACAGATTGAAATCAATTTTGAAATAAATTCTATCAAATAGCATCAGATGTTACAAATAAATATTTCATGAAATGAAGAGTCAATAGATGAGGCAAACTTCACTGTTTACTTACATTAAGCAACTACTACAGACCCTCTAACTTTCAGTACCCTGATCAGTTAGCAGTTATCAACATTGAAACAAGATGCTCCACTAGCAAAAAGATGACTGCCTGAAGGCTTAGATGATTGTCAGCATTATTTGCAATAAAATGTGTTTCAATTAACTTATGTACGTTTTTTAGACATAATGCCATTGCACACTTAATAGACTACAGTATGGTGTAAGCCTAACTTTTCTCTGCCCTGGGAAACAAAATTTTTGTGGTGGTCCAGAACTGAACCTGCAATAATACCCCTGAGGAATCCCTTTATTTTCTCGGGTTTTACAGATGAGAGAACTGAACTCAGAGGGCAAAGTCATGTTCCTCAGATCCCTCAAAGATTAGTTTGATCCCAATATATTTTACATATGTTGTGAGAGATTGACTGATGAGGTGACTATGCATCATAGGATTTTTCCATGTCCTATTTTTAAAAAATCTAGTCTTAGCCTTTCGTCCTTGTATTACACAGCCTTCTCAAGCAGTGCCTGGATCTCTGCATCCTCTATGTTGCTGTCCCTAGTGAATTTTTAAATGCTGTCTATTGTACTAAGAAATGTGAAGAGAATCAAATATTTCAGGTCCCAAGAATAAAGTCATGGCTGGCTCTTACACTCCTAGAATGCTTAGCATCGAACTGGAATAATGCTGACCTGGGAAATGAGCTCAGGATTCAGTGAAGACAAAGCAAGTGATCAAAGCAGGCCTCCACACTGCTCTCTTGTTCATATGTCCACTGGCTTATTTATTCTTTCATATCTGGATAACAGTTTACTAGGCACTCTGTATACTGGATTAATTAAGACACAGTCTCTAGCCCCACCTAGGTACTTTTTCAGATCGAATAACTCCCAAAAACTTTAAAGCAGAGGTTATAACAATATTGTGTTAAATAAAAACTTATTTAATAAGTATTATAGCTTAAAATGTCTCATATCACTTTTAGTGCATTTCTTTGGTAGCAACTGATAAGCCCTTTGTATTGTATTGAGGTTTTATTTTTATTAAAAAATACTTATTTCTATGTTCTTATTTTCTAGCTATTCAATTATTGCCTGTATCATGATGAATAATAATATTTATGATCATCTGAAGATTCAAAATATTGTATACTCCCTCACTTTGTAACCTCATATCCCATAACAAGCCACAGGTCATCTGCAGGGGTGTCCAATCTTTTGGCTTCCCTGGGCCACATTGGAAGAAGAATAATTGTATTAGGCCACACATAAAATACACTAACATTAATAATAGCTGATGAGCTAAAAAGATATATATGTTGCAAAAAAATCTCATGACGTTTTAAGGAAATTTATGAATTTGTGTTGGGCCTCATTCAAAGCCATCCTGGGCCACATGCAGCCTGCGGGCCACTGGTTGGATGAGCTTGATCTGTAATTATTGTGCACACCCATTTGTGCAGGGGACTCAGTCTGTACCTGTCAGACATTTCAAAGGAAGCTTTATGTATGTTGAGGGAAGGGAGTGGGAAATGAACTGCTTCTATCATATTTCTCATATCCATAGGGTTTTTTTTGTTTGTTTGTTTAAACCTCTGTATCTTTGTTCTTAAGGACGGTACAGCCAATGCAGATGGCTGAGGCCACACTTACGTCAGCGCCTCCTGTCAGTGATGTCATCCATCCTTTCCGCAGTGTCTGAGTGGCCCTTGCCCTCTCCTGACTGGTTTTATAGATTATACTAAACATGGTGCTTCTCAGTGCTTAGTTCCTCAAATGTCTGTGTTCTCTGCATGGGCAAGGACAGGGTTAACTTGGGAGTTTTATCCCAGTGAAAGTATGTTCTTGAAGATCTGCGTATTCTGTTTACTGTGATAGAACAGTCAGAAAGAACAAAGGAAATCTTGCCTTTGGCACATAAAGCCTATCCAAGGAGGCTGTAGCTGTGGAGGGAAAGCCAGAAGAGCATTTGCAAACTGGCTGAGGTACTTTGCCATCTTTTACCCAAAGGTAAGTGTCCTCCTGGGAGCCCAGCTCTGCAATGGAAGCCAACAGCCTCCCGACCCTGGATTCAACATCAGAGGCCTCCTCACTTCTAATGCTGTGTGTAATTTCCAGCTATGCCCCTTGTGCTGTCAGTAAATAGAGTGTTTGATGATATTGGGGAAGATTGAATTACAAGACAGGGATTTTCTCATAATTCAGCCATTTGGTGACTCAGTTTTTTAATTAATCACACATGAATTTGGAAAAGCTTAATAAAAACTTTTTTTTTTCTTACAAAAAAATTTGAGAGACTTTGCTATTTGGAAAGATTGCTGTGTTTTAGTGCCATTATTTCTTTTTTCACTTCTTTTTACTTTTTTTTTTTTTTTTTCTTGAGTGGATTCACCTTTACATCACGATCTTTCCTTGGACAGTATGGATACATAAAGTCACAGTGAGATTATAGTTCCCAAAAGATCCCGGTTTCAGGCTAATGCTGAATATCATAGGCTTTCCTTTTAAATAAATAGATGAACCAAGAATTGGATTTTTGCCAGCATTCAAAAATCATACAGAATATTTATCTCTTAAAAATTCTGCTGATAACATTTTGCCTGTCTGCCTGACTGCCCTTCCTCCCTCCCTCCCTCCGTCCCTCCCTCCCTCCCTCCCTCCCTCCCTTCCTTCCTCCCTTCCTTCCTTCCTCCCTCCCTCCCTCCCTCCCTCTCTCTCCCTCTCCTTTCCTCTCCCTGTCCCCCTGAACTCCAAAGTGCACACACAGTTTCTTTCAGGAGCGGGGACATTTAGTTCTACTGAGCTGTTGCTTTCTTCATTATTCATTCAATTTCTGTGTTTTTCCATGTACAAGGTATTTTCACTTTTTTAAAAATTGAGAAAAAAAAATGTTGTCAGTATCAATAAATCTGCATTCAGGGAGAGTCACTTCTTATCAAGGTTTCAAAAGCGCTTCATGGTTTTCCAGTCTCCTGTCCCTGCTAATCAACGCTGATGTTTCACATACACAGGACACAAGATGCCAACTTCTAAACCAGCTCTTTGCTGCATTCCATTTTAGGAATGAGAACCTGGATTATTTATTTAAAACTGTATAAAGTCCTGTTGTTAAGCTGCTCTCTGCGAAAAGCAGAAAGTGGTTTGAGCCAGGTGGGGAGAGGCTGGGCAGGAAGACGGCTTGATTCTGTGGGAAAAGAGAGAGCAATTTTATTTCCTGCTATAAATTAAAGAGCCTAATTCAACCCTCCACCAGTAATATGATAACCAATTAATACATTAATGGACAGGGATTATGGAGTCTGGTTTTAGAAAATGGAAACTAGAAGTCAATTTCACTTGAATACTCTTCTGGGCATTTTTTTTTTCCTTTCCTGTAGCCAAAACCAAGTGCTCATGTAGCAACGATAATTACTAAAAGAAATACTACGAATCAGAACTGGTTAATGTTTGAAATGTTTCTTTAACTCTCAGTCAAGAAGTGCTACAAGTATTACTTGCCTGACATAATAGTTAAGTGAAATGATATAAAGTAGTAATTATCCCATTTTCTGTAAATTTTATTTTTCCCAGTTGACACCTTAGTATCATTTTATTTTTTATTCTTGAAAACCAATCTATGTGTTATGTTTTATTTTATCCATATAACACGGCTGTTCATTCACACAGATGACACATCTTTGTAGTCACTTCTCAGGGCTTTTAAAAAGCACATTTTTAGCCTAACTCACATAAGTTATTGCTATCTAATGATATGTAATTTAACAAATCTCAGTTTTGGGGACACTTTAAAATCAAAGCGAAAGCTACACATATTTAATAACTAATGTATGTATATAGATGTGGTCATGATAATCTTACTACTTAATAGTGATTATTGAATTGGAATTCACCTTCAGTGTTCACACTGCAAGTGGTTTGGAATGACCAGAAGTGGAATAAGAATTGCACTTGGGTAAAACAGAAAATGAAGCAAAATTGCTTCTTGAGCATAGAGTGACTATATCTCTCTCTAGCACCCAAATACTTGGGAAGAAAAGTAAGCCTAATACTCTTGAGACAATGGACGTGATTAAATATGATGAAGTGTGATTTTTTAATTCTTACAAATGGGGAGGCTGCTGAAGATTGGCTTCTCTCGAGTCCCACTGATTTAATTTGGGCATACTATAATTTACTGGGCTGGAGTAGAAACAGTCATTCAGTGAGGCCATCATAAGCTCATTAGAAACACACTGGGAATGCTTAATGCTGGACAACCCACAGCTTTTTGCATCCATTTTATACTGATCTCCTCTTGCCTTGCCCACTGCTCACTACTGCATGCCATTGATAGCGTGGTCATTTTCAAACACACCCCAGAAAATGAGAGGTATTTTTTAAAACAAGATTTAAGTCACCAAGAAACATATAAAACAACATTTCAGAGGTGTTCAGCACGCTGCTAGAAGAAAACAACAACAACAAAAAACTTCTCCAGGTGTTAATCATGGTAAGATTGGCTAGCTGTTAAGTACTGTAGAGTGCAACTAATCAAGAGCTCAAACATCCTACACAATGAAACAGAAATAATTATTCTCCCTGAGCTGCTATTGTTTCCTGCCTCAGCCTTCCATGGACTAATAAAAGCTTTAATTTTAAATCGTGCAAAGGAAATGTCAGTGTTGCAAAGAAATACAATGTAAAGCCTCTTTGCTCACCGTCAGGTAAAACACAGAAGGAATTAGACCTTAATAGACTAAAGCTAAGTGAAACCTAAACAAACCTGAGCAAACACTCCCCTCTAGCCCTGTGCACTTTTTTCTCCTTGCTCCTAATTGATATGACCACAATAAAAAAACCTGGTTTCCAACATCCTCACCTTTCAGATGAGAATGTTCTGATAAGGTGTGAGGGCTCTGGTTATGAGGTATATGTGTCTGTGCTTATGATATCAGTTACACACAGTGGGTGATTTAGTTCAAACAAGGGACGTTTATTCTGATGTTTCACAGGAAGAGAGGGGGAGGCAAGGGCAAAGGAGAGAAAGATGGCTTAAAGGCTTCCTGCATTCAAATGCAGTGCCTTTTTTCATTTTTACTATCTTCAAAAAAACAAAACAAAACAAAACTAAGATAACATTTAAATCCAAAACTTGTTTTTGAAACTTCAGTTTACTAAGAAAGTAATGCATACCATATGAATAAATGGAAGGGGACAATTCTTCTGAAATCTTTATTGTGGATTTTGCAATATAATTTGACTGATGTCAAACAGAATCGCAAAGAGAAAAAAATATATTAGGAAAGCATGTGCATTATCCATTTAATGTTTATCACATGGTATTGTTCTAAAAAACCAAAACACCTTGGGAATTTCGGGGGATTTGATTATATTTGTTTGTTCTTTTATCTATCTACAAATATATGTTAAATGTTCACTGCTTTCTTGTATTACGTGTTATGGTTGCTTCAAATGCAGTAAATAACACTTTTTCCCTGAAAGAATTACAGTCTATTTTTTTTTAAGTCAGACACAGTGTTATGCCATAGCTGGGAAAGAGTTCCATGTTGTACCCAGTAGAGAACGTGGATGTTGGAATCGGCTGGTCCCAGGGCTCAGATTCCGGCTACTCTTGGAACAAGTCACGTCCGCACTCTGGGCCAGTAAAATGAAGGCAGTAATACCTGTTGACTGGTTGTGAGAATGAGAGAAGATGGATAATGTGTGTAAGTACCTGGTGCAATCTCAGGCACACAGTTAGTGCTCAAAAATTTGTAGCTCTGTAGGGAAGGAAAAAATATTTTTCTCTCTGCCTTTCATAGTTCTTCATTCAAATGGACCCCACTAACAAAAGACAGATTAATAAGAGAAAAACAAACAAGTTTAATAACATGTATACCTCATGTTTACATAAGAAATACCTAGAGAAATGAGAGAGCTTTGAATTCAGGCTTAAATACCACTGTCCGTGGAAATAAAGAATGAAGGGCACAGGGAAACCCAGAAATGGGAGGTCACCAGGGAAAGCACCGAAATTGGTACCTTTCCTATGGACAAGTCTCCAGTGATTTGGAGCCATCCTTCTCTTCCTGGTCCTGAGAGGGAGACTCCCTTACAAATGAAGATTTCCTTAAGTTGTACATTTCTCTTACAAAAGTGTAACTTCTACCCTTGTTTTCAGAGCTTCTCTGGTTTCTGCAGTTTCTCCAAGCATTATCAGCTCAAAATAATCCTTATATCAAAGAAGCATATTTTGGGGTGGCATATTCTCACCTCCTATAGGTCTAATAACCAAAATAATAGCACATTACATGACTTGTATTATGTTTTATATTTTTCCCTCCTCTTCCAGGCATTTGCTTCACTGCCATCAGAATTATATTTTCTAAACTACAGTTCTGTTAAAGTGATTTTCCTACTCAACGTCATTTGTCTACAGCTATAGTTTTCAAGCATTTTTTAATAGGCAATTATTAAAAAAAAAAACCCTACATACAAAATGAGTAAAAAAGCAATATTTTAGTAGTATAAATATATTTTAAACTGTAACATATACTTATAAGGCAAGAACATAAGAACAGTGAGATTCTTTTAATAACAATGTTAATGTATTCTATAATAATTTTAAAATGACAGCTAGGAATGATTATGAAGTCTTGTATCAGTCTCAGCATTAAAGTTATCTTGAACTTTCATTTTGTTTGTACAGAACAAAGATGATATTTATTCATAAAACTAAGTAGTCATTAATGATAAGAGACCCATTTTATATTCCAATTTACAATCTCATTGTTTAAGTAATTTAACTCATCTTTTCAGAAGACAAAACTTTTATAGTTCACAAACACTATCAAAATTTATTCAGACTTCTAACTTAAGGGTCATAAAATTCTATCCACTCTTGTTTCATATATATTATATTGTTACCTTTTAAAATTTTTCATTCATTAGAATATTTTGATCTCTGCCTCCTCCCTGCAAAACCCAATTGTGATAGATGGTCTGCTTATGGATCTTGAAATATCAAAATAAATGTTATAAATGTTTGGCTAGGAAAAAAAAAAATTCAAGGACGCCATCCCTTTCCTCAAACTCTGTCTTCCAATTTCCAGGGTTACAGATGAGAAATCTGGTGGCAGTCTAATTATTTTCCTTTGTTCAGCCTCTCTCTCTCTCTCTCAAGAAACTTATAAGTTTTTCTTTTATCTTTGGAGTTGAGTATAATACTGAATTATGTCTAAGTCAGCATTTTAAGTGGCACTTCATGCGCCTCACATATTTGGAAATTCAAGTTTGACCACTGAGAGCACTTTTAGGTTGGCCCTGGTGTTTCCTTGACCTGTCCATCCTTTTGGGACTGTTTTTTTGTTTGTTTGTTTGTTTGTTTTTTGTTTGCTTGTTTGTTTTTGCATTTCCTTACTTTCTTGCATGTCAAGATGCTTCAGGCTCATCTTGTTTGCTGCAACCCCAGTCCTAGAATCAGCTTTTTATCCAGAGTGTCTTGGTTCCTTTAAATGGAAAATGGTATTAGAAACCAAGATCTGGGCACTGGGCATGCCTGTTCCTATACAAGTGTGATTGCTTTTAGACCCTGTGGTGAGAGCCATAGTCTACTAACTGTGTCTATACAAATATCTCTGTCATTATTTCTGTAACCATCTAGCTACATCTGCACTAAGTTAAACATGAGTTCATACTGATTGCTCTGATTCTAATGCAGCACTGCATGGTTTATTCCAGTGTGTTCCCCTTGCTTTTCTGCAAACTGCCTCTCTAACAGTGAGAAATCTCCTGTTCCTACTACCCATCATCCATTTATTTATTTTTTCCTTCCCTGCATACATATGCAGCCGTTTCATAATTTTAACCCATATCCCAGAAAATTACTTTTTAATTATTATAGTTATGATCTTTTTTAAAAAAGGGCTATTTTTCAAAAATCTTTTTAGAATGATTTTATTGTTTGGATGTTTCAGTATTTAGGCTTACAGATTTTGTTTGTAGAAAATATTGACTGGCTTCTATTTCCTTTCAAATGTTATTATCAGCCCTTTAATACAAGACAACCAATAATAGTCAGAGTGATAGAAATCCTGTAAATCACTGGAATTATCACAAGTAACTTGAAGGTCCACAATTTAAAGATAATGCTTTAACAAAATGGACAGGTTATGTGGCATTAACCAATGTTGTTTTGAACGATATCATCTTTTTAATTGTTCTTACTATTAAAAGTAGAACCACTTAGATGCATTCAGGAAAAATGTTTCTTTTTCTTCTGCTGTTTCCCCAGTGATATCACCTGTGATATGGACAGTGAGTTGCTTTGGGGCTGAGCATGGGGTACCAGGGTAGTCTCTGTGTAACTCATGAATTCTAGCTAGTGTGGTCATTCATAAAATTTGGAGCTGTCTTCTTGTAATTCATCCTCCTGAGGGTCAGGGGTGAGCTGCCTTTTTGCAATTCATTAAAGGCATAAAAGCATCGTATGTGCTGACTTAGACATAATTCAGTATTGTACTCAACTCCAAAGATAAAAGAAAAACTCGTAGGTTTCTTGAGAGAGAGAGAGAGAGAGTCTGAACAAAGGAAAATAATTAGACTGCCACCAGATTTCTCATCTGTAACCCTGGAAATTGGAAGACAGAGTTTGAGGAAAGGGATGGTGTCCTTGGAATTTTTTTTTTCCTAGCCAAACATTTATAACATTTATTTTGATATTTCAAGATCCATAAGCAGACCATCTATCACAATTGGGTTTTGCGGGGAGGAGGCAGAGATCAAAATATTCTAACGAATGAAAAATCTTAAAAGGTAACAATATACTATATATGAAACGAGAGTGGATAGAGTTCTATGACACTTAAGTCAGAAGTCTGAATAAATTTTGATAGTGTTTGTGAACTATAAAAGCTTTTGTCTTCTGAAGAGATGAGTTAAATTACTTAAAAAATGAGATTGTAAATGGGGATATAAAAATGGTCTCTTACCATTAATGACTACTTAGTTTTATGAATAAATATCATCTTTGTTCTGTACAAACAAAATGAAAGTTCAAGATAACTTTAATGCTAAGACTGATATAAGACTTCACAACCATTCCTAGCTTGTAAAGCCAAGCTGGACTGAATGGCAACTTCACCCTGACACAAGGGATATTTGTGGGGCACAAAACACCAACTATACATAGAAGCCCTGCTAAGCATTATCAAAAGAGAAGTAAAATTGCTTGTGGCTAATATCACCTAGCTTGGTGTTAGGTTTCGACATAATTTGAATCTGTTAATTAGATAATATTAACAGGTGACATTATTTTGATTTGCTATGAAAAAAGATCCAGGAATTATACAGTGAATATAGGTTCAAAAACCATTTATCAGACGTTCTCAATGTAGCTGGCATTGAACTAAGCTCCTAAATCTAAAAATAAAAAGATAGGAAATCAGAGTGCAAATATTTATTTCCTAGCTAAAATATTTTTTTTAAAGCAAATGATTCCTCTTAAATAATAATTGGGAAGTTCATGTAAGACAATAAAAACAAAAAGATGTAAACCCTAAAATAATTTTAAAAGATTAGTTTTTGCAGTTTTAATTATGTAGTTTGATAATTTATGGATTATTTAAATCAATATAACAGTGAAACTACCAATAAATTATGTCTACCAAGAAAAAAAATGATTTAATGATCACTTTGCATTTAAAAGGTCATATAATTAAAACCTCATTACTTCACTCACTTTCAAAATCTTGATTCTGTAGATCAGATACAGAACTCTTTTTTTTTTAAACGTGATTTTTTAAAATCCCAAATTATCAGCTTGCTCAATGGACTGAAGTTCTCTGTATCCTCATTTACCTGAAAGAGAAAAGGAAATACTAACTCATCTATATCTTTTTCATCCAAACAATAATTGCTAATAGTTTGCATTTTCATGTGTTTTAAGATTGAAAGTGATATAGAAGTGTTTTACTAATATATTTTAACAGAGATGATAATCAATGCCTACACTTATAATAATATTCAGAGGATTTTTTACGTGTTATTACAGTTTGTCGATTCCTATAGTTTAGGCTTACCTCATAGTTCTCTAAGTGAATTAACAGAAAATAGGGTTAAATTAACATTTAATTTTCTGATTTTTGGCTACTATATAAATTCAGCCTGGGCTAGAGTACAATGGATTCTGAATTGTGAATACACAATATAAAATACTTATCCAATATTGTGTTTGAGAGTATTTATTGATGTAAATTACTTACCAATTTCAATTGCTTCAGTGAGAATTTTCAGTTTCTCATTTTTATTTTATGTTAATCAGTATCTATTCAGACCTAATATAATCCGTACAGGCTGTGTCCACAAAGGTTCTTATTGTGAGTTCCATATGCAACATATTTCAACAAACATTTCACATCAGAAGTGAATTGTAAGCATGTAAAATTTTTGGGAACTGGACTGTGAAATATCAGAAGCAATACACTCAATCCAAGTTGATGGCTGATATCTGATCTGAAAATAGTGTATTTTCCTTCAAATGTGAGTATCTTGTCACTTTGCATTGCATTGATATAAACAGATATACAAGAGGAAAATTACTGTAAAAAACAAAATCTTTCTTTTATAAATACAGTAACAAAAAACAAAACAAAAATCAAAATTGTTTCTGTGTTTTTAATATCTGAAATTCTTTCCCTATGAGTGTGATAATCCATTGTTGATGTTTATGAAATGGTGTACTAGTCTCTTTTGGCTGCTCTAATAAATTGACAGAAATTTAATGACTTAAAGCAACACAAATATTTGATCTTACAGTTCTGGAGGTAAGAATTCCAAAATGCGTCTCACAGGGGCTAAAATTAAGGTGTTAGCCGGGCTGTGATTCTTTCTGTAGGTCCCACAGGAGTGTGGTATAATAAAAATTATTTGGTCTTTGTCCCTAAGATTTCTGGCACAGGGCTCCTAAACTCCTTAGAATCTCCACAGTCAAGTGTTTCTTTGTTATGCAAACAAATATCTCCTGAATAGATATAATATAATACTATCTAGTCCCCTAGATAGCTTCAGGATGGGAGCTGGTCAGCAGAAGGGCCAAGCCTTGATTAGGAGGAATAGGACTTTCAGCCCCGCCCCTAGCCCCACCTCTGGGGTGGGGGGAGGGTCTAGAGATTTGAGTTCAGTCACCAGTGGCCAAATATTTAATCAGTCACGCCTCTTGAATGAAACCTCCATAAAAGCCCCTCAATAAGAGGCTTCAGAGAGCTTCCAGGCTGGTGAACACATGGAGGTGCCTGGAGGATGCCCTGGGAAACACGGAAGTTCCTCCCACGAGTCCCTCCTCTCTCCTATGCAACACTTTCATTTGGTTATTCGTGAGCAGCCTCCTTTAAAATAAACCATTAGTTTTGAGCAAAGTGTTTTCCTGAGTTTTGTGAGCCCTTCTAGAGAATTATTGAACCTGAAAAGGAGACATGGAAACCCCTGAATTTGTAGTTGGTGGGGCAGAAACGCGGGTAGCCTGGGAACCCCACTTGTGGCTGGTCTCTGAAGTGTGGTCAGTCTTGTGGGACTGAGTGCTGATCTTGTGGAGTCTATGATATCTCCAGCAGTTGATGTCAGAATTGAATTAAATTTTTGTATACTCACCTGGTGTCAGAGAGTTGGAGAACTGATGCTGGAAAATACATCCTATATTTGATGTTGGAGGGAAAATCTTTCGGAGAGAATCCATTTTCTTGCCTTTTCCAGTCTCTGGAGGACTCCTGCTTTCTTTGGCTCCTGCCTCTTCCATCTTTCAAGCTAGCAATAGCTGGTTGAGTCTGTTCCGCGTTGTATCACTCTCATACTGACTCTTGTGGCTCCAAAAACCCGTGTGATAACCTTGGGCTCACCGAGTAATCCAGGGTAATCTTCTTAAGGTCAGCTGAGTAACCACAATTTCCTCAGCAACCTTAATTCCCCCTTGTCTTGTAACATGTACACAGGTTGGGGAATTAGGATGTGGTTCTCTTTAGGGGTCCACCATTCTGGTATTACAAATGGTGATAGCGGGAAATGCATTCTTTCACAAGGGAAATAACTTGGTAACCACAAAATTTAACGAATTATATAAATGCCAGGAGTTTGTCCAAATTATTTTGTGGTGCTAGAATTTTGATATATCAAATGAATACTTGAATAAGTGAAAAAGAGAAAATTCCAGCTAAACCTTCAGAAGACCTGGTTTTTAGTGATTTTTCTTCTCTGCCATAGTGACCTTGGGCAAATCAGTCAGAGTTATTGAATTTCCTCCCCAACGAGACTGATATTACCTGTAATAATTTAAAAGTTGTTGATAGAAAGAAGCAAAATAATGTTTCTGAAAATACACTGGAAATCATATAATGATATTCAAATGTTGTTACATAAATATGATATTGGCTGGAGCTTAGCAAATTTGTAAAACAAAGCTATTGTCCATTAAAATACTCTTTGCTCCAATACTTCAGGACCAGTAAAAGTCAGCCCACTCCTCAAAAGAAAATTTTGCCCTATAATTGCCTATATACCCTGCCCTCTACCCACTCTCCACCCTTTTACAGTCCTCCTGCCCCAATTAAGTATGAGAGAAACATAACCGAAAGAAAGACTATTTTGAAAAGCAGCAGAGGATTGAAAATAAAGAAAAGTTCATGAAACTACAATTTTGGTTTCTCCATTGGGAAAAAAGATGAGGAAAACGTAATAATTATCTTCAAGAACATGAAGTTAGAACACCAAGAATAGTGACAAAATAAGAAACAAGCTTAAGGATTAAAGATTTAGTGTAGGCTTCAGAAATAACTTCCCCACATGAAAGTCAATAATGGTTGAAATGGGATGCTAAAGGTTTTATATTTTCCTGATTTAGAGGTTTATGAAAGAAAGAAAAGCATTCTTACATTCTGTGAAGGAGATTAAGCATCTCTGACTTCATTTTAAAGGTAACAAAAGTGGATCCTTACCAAAGTAACACATTCAGTACCAAATATATTTGTTCTTTTTTGGAATGATTTTGGCTATTCTTGGAATATTATTTTTCCAGATAAATTTTGAAACCTCTTTGTGAACTTCCCTGGTAAACCCTGTTGTGATATGGGTTAGATTTACTTTGAGTTGATAGATTGATTATTTGTGGGACAAGTAAATATTTTCAAACTGAGGACTGCAACCCACGCAAATGATATCTTTCTCTACTGATTTGGATTTTCTTTAATGTCCTTCAGTAACATTTATGTTTTGCTCCATAAAGTTCTTGCACTTCTTTAGGATTATTCTTCAATGATACATAGTTTTAATTGGTATTGTGAAAATTTTGCTTTTCTTTACTTTTCATAATATACGATGTACACAATAAAATGCACATAAAATAGGTATGGAAGGCCTAACACATCCATAGAGTGATCAAAGTCAAGGGGAAAAAAACAAACACACACACATTTCCAACTTCAGAAACCCTCTTCATGTCCCTTTCCTAAATAATTACTTGTATGTTTAAAATAACCACCTCTGTATTCACAGGTTACCGTTATATTAACTTTCACCATAATTACTTCTTTGCTTTATTTTATTATGTAATTGAATATCTATAAACAATAGAATTTAGATTTGTTTGCTTTTGGATTTTATATTAATAAGAAAGTAGTCTTCTTTGCTCAAAATTGTTTGTGAGATTCATCTATGATGTGTGAATATATCACAATTTATTACTCATTTCACTGAGCCATGTGATGCTTCGTGTTATGTGTCAACTTGGCTAGGCTATAGTATTCAATTATTTAATGAAACAATACTTTAGAGCTACTCTGAAGGTACTTTGTACATGCGGTTAACATCTAGACTTACTTCACTTTATGTAAAATGTGATAATGTGGATAGGACAATTCCAATCAGATTTCTATGTATATATGTATGTATGTACGTATGTATGTATCTACGTGTCTATGTGTCTATCTATCTATATCTATCTATCTATCCATCTACCTACCTACCTACCCACCTATCTATTTCTAGTTCTGTTTCTCTGGAAAACCCCCACTGATACAACCCAGTTTTCTGAAAGATGATGCTATGGACTTTGATGCATTTGTGTTCTGGAACACATGGACAAGGCTCCCCAGCATGTATATCTATGAGTAGATTTTCTGGGTATCATAATTTTCTATTTATTAGGGGACATACACTATTTTATTTAAATGTGGTACCAATGTGCATTGCCATCAGAAGTGTATGAGAGTTCTGATTTCTCCAGATCTTCACCAGCAGTCAGTATTGTCAGACATTTCCACTGTAGCTTGATAAGTGTGTAGTATCTGTGCTCTTTTTACTTTTTTTTTTTTTTTTTTGCTTCCATTGTGCATTGAATTTGCATTTTTCTAATGGGCAACACTACTGATCCACTTTCATATCCTTACTGGTCGTACGGGTATCCACTTTTGTGAAGGTCTCTTTCCATTTTTTTATTACACTGTCTGATTTTTTATCTAAAACGATTTTAAGTATAGATTCTAGTCCCTTATTTCAAATGACTTCTTTCCTTCTGCAGCTTGTTTTTGCACTGCTTCTTTGCTGTCTTTGATTAAGAGACCATTTTACCATATAAAAATTTATCAATGTTTTCCTTTATTGCTATTGCCATTTGTATATTATTTAGGAAATAGTTTCCAATCTTGGGATGTTTAATATATCATTCTATAATAGTTTTTAAAATCTTTATAAATTTTCTTTTCACAATTTTTTAATTTACCTGAAATTGACTTTTTAAATGTATATTAAAGTGCGAGACTAATTTTATTTTGTTCTAAAAGGCACTCAATTGCCCAGCATCACTTGTTGGAATGACCATATTCTCCATTAATCTACTCATACCCTTGTGTCATTTATTAAATTTCCATAAGTGTGTGGATTTACTTCTTGTTTCTCTAGTATGTTCTGGTGTCCTGTTTTTTAATCTTTGCTTCAATTCCATAATAACCAACTGACTAGAGCCTTACAATATGTCAGGATATCTTGAGACTAAGTTCTCTCTACTTGATTTTCCTCAAGTGATCTGGTTATTATTTTTTCATTTTTATTTAAAATTACTGTGTTAAGTCTACGGTAAGAGCAAAAAAAGTATTAAATATGTAAATATATTGGGGAGAATTAGTGTCTTCATAATATTTTATTTTTCTATCTATGAATGTGGCATATCTCCCCCATTTATTTGTTTTTAAAAGTGTTTTTAGTGAAATTTTATATTTTGTCAATGGAGTTCACATATTTTATAGATTTATTTCTATGAAATTTACAGTTTCAATGCTATTGTAAGTGATATTGCTTTTTGGGTGTTTGTTTTTTGGTTTCTTGACAAAGTCTGGCTCTATCACCCAGGCTAGAGGCTGGAGTGCAGTGGCACAGTCTTGGCTCACTGCAACCTCTACCTCCCAGGCTCAAGCGATCCTCCTACCTCAGCCTCCCAAGTAGCTCGGACTACAGGTGCGCACTAGCACACCCAACTAATTTTTGTAATTTTTGTAGAGATGAGGTTTTGCCATGTTGCCCAGGCTGGCTCGTGAACTGAAGCTATCTGCCTGCCTTGGCCTGCCAAATGGCTAGGATTACAGGGATGAGCCACTGTGCCTAGCAATGATACTGTTTTTATTTTTTCTTGGCATAAGTTATGGTATAGAGAAATAAAATGGAATTTTGCTTTACTATTTCGTTATTGTAATAGTACATTCTCAATGACATTTTGTTTCCAGGGACAGTAGTGCATAAACCTATGAATATAATTGTAAATGTCTACAATTTCTCCTTTTAATTCTGTCAAAAGTGGACAGTTTCAAATAAATTCATGTTTATTTAAATATTTTAGTGTTTTTAAAATCTATCCATTTTTATCCGTATTAAAACATTTTTAATTCAGCTTGCATCCTCTTGGCATTTACAAATAAATATGCATGCCCAACTTTGCAATTGTCTAGTAATTTTTTAAAGTATGCCATATCATTTCCCCCCTCCTGAATTAGATTCATTAATTCTCTGTATCCTATTTCTGTATATTAGAATGACTGACTTTATTTTACTAAAGAATAATATTTACAGAAGTTTTCTTAAAACGTGATAGGAGAAATACCTAAATTTCTAGAGGTACCATAGCTTTTTAAAGACAGTTCACAACAATCAAGCTGATGCTTCCTGCCTTTCTTCACGTTAGAACGGTGAACATAGATAAAAAGTAGGTGTGCTCATATGCATTTAGTAACCAAAGGACTGAAAACATCTGCCCTTTTATTCTTCCATATTTCTAACATTTCCAAGGAGTTCGGCTAGAATAAGGAAGATTGCGCACACTTGAAGTTTGAATGACAATGACATATAATTTGTGCTATCTAGCCAGTCCAGGCCTCAGTGGTCTGAAGTGTGGTCTTGTTTGGCCCTGAGTTGCTTTACTGTATCATTTGTTAGTGGAGCACTTGGCAACTGAACACTATAGAACTATTCAGTTCTATAGTGCTGGGGCCACTTAATCTTCAGTGAATCTAAACATGGCTACATTACAATTATAAATTTTGGTTCTCAGATGAACTCTGGAAGCTGCAATTTCAGAAATGAATAATTCAAATTAAAAAAAAAAAAGGCAGTGATCGAAGTGAAATTTTGCGAGTCAATGACCACTTGGAAGTCACCTGCATGACTTTCTCATTAGGTTCAGCTCTAATGTATAATGGTTTAAAATGGTTTAATAATCTTCCAAGGGTAGCCAAGTCACTATATCTTCTCTGGAATTCCATCTCTGATTATTTCTCTCATTCCAATTACTTCTCAGGGGCAGGTGTCATTTCTACTGGGAATTGTAGCCTTTGTTTTAGGGTGGACAAGAGTTGACTTTCCCTCCCACCTGCTACCCTTGCCCCTAGAGTCACTGGAATGATATACCTGGCCTGCCAAGAGGAAGCCTCAAAATGGGGTGCAGTGATGCCAAAACTCCAGAACACCTTGGCTAAATCTTTTTGGGGGACTATTGTCTGGTCTCAACTCTTTATTTTTTTAAATTTTACTTTGTTTTTTTTAATACTTCATTAAAAATTTGCCAAAACTAGTTAACTAGATTATACTATTCTCTCTCTGTCATTCTGTGGGCCTACCCATTCCTTGGGACTATTTAGATACTTTAAAAATATAATAAAAATAGTATTTAATGTTTGTTATATAGTTAATATTAGATGAGAGTATATATTATCCTTTTATCTCTTTTTGTTAATATTACGTATATGTATATAAAGATTTATTTTTTAAATTCTATTAACCATTTACAAATAATACATATTAACATAAATACTTTACTCTTTTTCTAAAATAAAAAAATCATTAGTGACAAGAATGGCACTGCTTTACATTTTTACAAATCTCTTTAATATCTGACATAATAGAAGAAAGCTGGGCTCTCATATCTGCTTTTACATTAGGGCTTTTACAATATCACACCTTAGGTAGCCTCTAAAAATCTCCTCTGTACGTTTATGAAAGAATGAGAGTGAAAAAGATAAATGACATCTTAGTATTATAAAAATAGCTTTGACTTTGAATTCCCTTAAAAGGCTCTTGAGGACCCCCCAGACCACACTTTGAGACCCACTGCTCTAGTCTAATCTCCTTATCTTACATATAAGGACACTGAATCTCAGAGAGAGTGAGAAACCCAAAATCTCACAGCCTGTTAATGACAGGATATGGGTCTTAGATGGCTTGTCTCACTTCTCTTAGGTTAGATTCTCAATTCAAAACCAAGAAAATATACCCTAAAGGCCTGTTCTCTTCTCTCTAGTTGCAAAGATGGTCACAATATATTACCAATTTTTTTTTTTAAATAAAAGGGGTAAGTCAACAAATGTGATATATTTTTCCTACAAGTATATTGTCTAAATCTGAATTACACTATTTGAATTAGGATCTCTATTTGAACTGAAACACTCAGGCAAATTTGATTGCATCCTACTCCGTGCAAGCTGGTAATGACAAACTGCACAGTAAATATCATAGATAAACGTGGAAAGCGGATTAACCATAATATCACTATTTATCATATACTCTGTATCTGAAATACAATTCAGTGATGTATTTCAGAAAAATGTTCCCAAGTACTGGCTGAGCATATGAAGACACTGCAAATAAATTGGCAATCACAAGAACTTTTTGGATAAAATAGAGTTGTTCTGAAATGCAGATATTTTTCATTCCCTAACCAGCCCTTATTTTTGTCCTTCTTGAAAAAAATCAATAAATCTTGGTCACCAGAAATGATTTCCTTTGTATCCAACCATGTGGTTCAAATCTTCTTTAAATGGACCATGGCCTTGAGACGAGAAAAGCTGATCTAGTAGAGGAAATTCTTCCCAAGCAACCCAGACCCAACTTTCATTTTTTTCAGGCTCTGCATTCTGTGGTTCTGAATCATGAGTCACGTCCACCTCTCCTTTGGTTAATATGGTAACATGATAATTCTCTTTCTCAACGAAAGAATTCTCAACTGAGGCAAAGCAAACATTTTTCAGGTGAAGAACTGCTTCTTTCCAGGCTTCCTTTTGAGTGCATTCTTCCCAGCTCTCACCGAACTCCAAATGACCCCCAAGAAGTTGGAAACTGCTAGCTCCAGACGACCTCTTTCTCTTCCCCAGAAGTACACAATGCGATGCTTGCAGCTGGTCTCCCCTGCTCTGACTTTGACTGCAGCTGCTGCCTGGATGCTGGCTGTCACAGCATGCAGAAGGATGCCTTATATAATGATTCTTTCATTATTTCAACTAAATAGGATAGTTTATATCTTTGCCTTTACATTAGTGCTTTTCCTACTTCTATGACGACTGTAAAATCTTTGCAACAGTATAATTTCATTTATTCTTACTTCCCCTTTGTGCTATTGTTGTCATATATTTTATTCTGTGTGTAAGTCTCACAAGACAGTGCACTTCTTTTAAACCATCATTATTGTTTCAAATTTTACTACGTATTTACGCTTTTTGAGATCTTCATTTCTTCCTGCTTAGATCGTTTGGCCTCCTACTCCATGTAGGTTCAAACTTTTAAGGAGGTGGTATCTTAAGGAGGTGATTGACCTAGACAAATTCTTGTTAGCTTGAATTTTGGTAAACACATAAATATGCATACTTTTGACCTTGGAGCTTAGATATAATTCCTTACTTGCACAAGATAAGGAATGCGTCTTCCTCCCCAACTCCAGCCCCTGTACCTGTGGTAAGATAACAGCCCTTACACAAGGTTTGAAGATCACCACATGTATTTTTTATGTCTCCTAATTCATCTTTTAAATCATCCACAATTGATTAGGATAACAGAATACAAATATGAAAACTCCATTATTGGACAAAATATAATCTAGCTGAAACCCTCAGCTATGAAATGGGCAAAAGCGTGGCGCACAATGTGGGAGACAAGGTATGCAAATAAGTGAGAAGATGACAACTCTGCTTTGAAGCTCAGGGAGATAGAAAACATAGACTTTCCAAGGTGAGTAAAGCACTCTACAATACTGATCTAAAATGTTTTATTTGCCACAGAAGAAAATATGTGAAATTGCTGGTATTAGGGAGAGCTGCTCTGGACCCATTTTATTTTGATAAGAAAGGGTGGCTGCAATGTACTGGGACTCCAACATAGTTAGCCATGTTTTCTGGAAGATGCTGATTTTTGTGACATGGGGGAAAAGGAGACTTTTTCCTGTGGACAGTCCTACACCTTGTATTTCTATTGACTGGGGTGGTGGAAAAGTTTAAAGAATTCACACACCACATCCTGAATCTTATGGAAAATTGCTACCAGCCTGGAACACAGCCATCGACCTCTCCCCAGAGACTCCTATAAATAGGTAGTCCAGAAATAACTTTTCTCCTTCAAAGACGAAGAATCAAAAATATAACCGCACAGAACATATTCAAATGCATAGTGAAACTAGATAACGGAAGAAAAATACCAGAAAAATGTTGTCACAAAGAAGAAAATTGTGAACTAACATTTTTCGATGAACTTAGAAAAGAAAAAACAAAAACCTTTAATGAATCATCTGCCTCTATGAAACAAAAGCAGAAAAAATATTACAAAAGCTCAAAGAAGAAATAGTGAGATAATAGGTGAAGATGAGATGCCATCTGGAAGAAGTCAGAAAATATGTGGTGGGAAAAACTTAAAAATCCATATATGTAGGGTTGAAAAGGGATTATACCTTTCCTCGCTTATCACAAAGATCATAGTCAACACCCACATAACAAAAGAAAGCTAACAAGGGAAAGCATAACACAATTATTTAATCAGAGTTTTTTTTTTGTTTTTTGTGTTTTTTGAGACGGAGTCTCACTCTGTTGCCCAGGCTGGAGTGCAGTGGCCGGATCTCAGCTCACTGCAAGTTCCGCCTCCTGGGTTAACGCCATTCTCCTGCTTCAGCCTCCCGAGTAGCTGGGACTACAGGCGCCCGCCACCTCGCCCAGCTAGTTTTTTGTATTTTTTTTTTTTTTTTTTTTTTTTTTTTTTTTTAGTAGAGACGGGGTTTCACCATGTTAGCCAGGATGGTCTCAACCTCCTGATCTCGTGATCCGCCCGTCTCGGCCTCCCAAAGTTTAATCAGAGTTTTATATGACCTGGGAGCCTTCGGAATGAAGACTCAAAGATCCCAGAAAAACTGTCTATTTGTATGCTGAGGTTTGATGAAGAATGGACAACCACCTAGAAATGTGACTGGAGAAAGAGTATGACTTAATGGGAATAGACTGAAGGGGAAACTCTGCAAGGCCCGTTCATTCAGATTCTTTTCGGCCTCTCTTGCAGCACTCCTTCTCGCAGATATGGGCAGGACACTCAGGAGTGAGGCACTTGCGACCCATCATCAAACTAGGTAGGTCAGGAAATTTTTTTATGGCCAGTTCTTACACAGACAGGGGAAAAGCTTAGAGTAATATTTTTAGGTTTTATGGATGGCTTCGGGGAAAATGGGTTCTGCTTTCAACCATCTGCCTTGGGGAAAAGGGACTGTGGTTTCTATGTCAGGACAGGAGAAGATCAGACAGAGATTTGCTTCGGGGGCTGCTTCTGAGGCCTAAACTTTGGAGTATCATTTTCTGAGTCCAAAAAAAGGAAGATAACGAAAGGAACACATGAAAGAAAAATCACTGTTAAATACAAATTTAGGGTTATAGAGAATAGAAATGAATACAAAATTTAACTAAATTAGAGACAATAATAGAAACAGTTAACAGAAGAGATGTAGTGTATGCATAATTAGACTACACAGAAAAGCATGGAGTGATTTTTTTTTTTTTTTTTTTTTTTTTTTTTTTTGACAGAGTCTAGCTCTGTGACCGTGATGGAGTACAGCGGCATGATCTTGGCTCACTGCTACTTCCACCTCCCAGGTTCAAGTGATTCTCCTGCCTCAGCCTCCCAATTAGCTGGGACTATAGGCACGCACCACCACACCCAGCTAATTTTTTTGTATTTTTAGTGGAGACAGAGTTTCATCATGTTGGCCAGGATGGTCTTGATCTCCTGACCTCGTGATTCGCTTGCCTCTGTCTCCCAAAGTGCTGGGATTACAGGCGTGAGCCACCGTGCCCAGCAAGCATGGACTAATCTTTAAAGAGAAAATTGAAGAACAGAGTCCTTAAAACAAAAACAAAAAAAAAAAAAATACTTTTTGTAGAGAAAAGTTCTGGGTATCAAAATTTTAAAATAAATTATTTGGGCATTTAGGTAAAAAGAATAAGTCACTTATAAGAAAATATATATATAATAGACTCTCATAGAAATTTATTAAAGCAACATCTACACAATCCGTAGGGAAACAGTGAACAAAGCATTTAATAATAAAATGAAATTGTGATGCAAATATAAATGCTGTATGGAGTTGTAAATATCCAGAAACTTTGAAAATGTAGGCTTCATGATCCCCTTTTGGGGAATCTATTGGAGGACAGCCATCAGCCAAACGGAAGTTGATTTAAAAACTACAGGTAAAGGCTTGGTAGAAAGTACTGAATCTACTTAAATGTAGAAGGAAGATTAAAACAAAAGGGAAGGCTGTGTATGGTGGCTCACACCTGTAATCCCAGCTGAGGTCAGGAGTTTGAGACCAGCCTGTCCAACACGGTGAAAGCCCATCTCTACAAAAAAAATTAATTAACCAGGTGTGGTGGCGTGCACCTGTAGTCCCAGCTACTCGGGAGCCTGGGGCAGGAGAATCGCTTGAATCCGAGGCAGAGGTTGCAGTGAGCTGAGATTGCATCACTATACTCTAGCCTGGGAGACAGAGCAAGACTCTATCTCAAAAAAAAAAAAAAAAAAAAAAAAAAGATCATGGTGACAAAACAGAATATAGTGACATTAAAATTTAACTTGCAATATAACATTTGATTTAAACTCAATATGTGGAAAATGGTAAAGAAGGTAGGAGGTGGAATATTTATAATAATTTCCTTATCTTTAATATTTGCATAAGAAGATATGAGGCAAAATGGACAAATAAAGTATCAGGCATAATTATGTTTAATAATACAACTGTGACTCTAAAAAGTATTTTTAAAAAGTCAACTAAAACCAAATGGTTCCAGATTTCTTATGCATAAGTTTCCAGGAGGGTGCCATAGTGGAATTAGCATTGAAACTTTGGGACAACAGGCAGCTGGTGCAGAATGAGAGATGAACTCAGGCAATGTGGAGGAGTGTCAATTAAAAGTTGTTTTGGAATCCATTTACAGCAGCAAAAAGAGCAAGAGAGAGGAGTTTTAAAAGGAATATAATTGTGTAAGGAGTATTGGACACTCTTAAAAATAAGAGAAAACATAATAAAATATAATAATTATGATAAAATGTACCTGTCATGTAAATAAATTTATATGACTAAAAACATATTAAATACATTTTATGTTGGTCAAAGTATAAAACTACATGCTATATGTTAAAAAAGACATCTAAAACAAAATAAATAATTCAAAACAATTGAAAAGTAAAGGTTGAAAAATGATAAACCAAACAAATTTAGCTAAAATCAAACAGGGGTCAGTCACATTATTAGAAATTGGAATTCAACATAAAAATCACAAGGAGGGTGTTTTATAAAAATTTAAAAGTAGAATTCACATGAAGATATAACAATCATACATTTTTATGCAGCAAATAATTTAGCAAAAATATGAATAAAGCTGAAATTATAGAAGACTCGAGGATAAATAGAAACATTAAATTAGGGCATTTTAATTCACCTATCTTATGCCATGACACATCAAGTAGACAGAAATATAGGTAGGAATAACGGAACAGCATAATTAATAAGGCAGACTTACTTGAGTTATACAGGAGATTCAAAAAATTCATGGAAAATACACATTATGAAAAAACTGTGCATGGATTTCAAAAATGGTTCACACCAAAATTAACTTGTACTAACTAGTTTTAACATTTCTGAACAGGATCTATTTTGAGGCACTAAGAAGGAAAAGACACAGATTTGAAAAGAGCCCCTATCAATGCAATATGAACTCTGCTAAAATTGAAACAAGAACAAACATAAAATTTATGGTGAAAGAAACTTGAGTGGAAGAATGCTAAAATCATTGATGCTTTATGTAAAATTTGTGGGAACAGGGCACCAAAGAGCTCAGTAGTTTACAATTGGAGAACTCATGTTATAAAGGGAGGGATGATGTTGAAGATAAAAGCCCACACTAGCAGACCATCCACATCAATTTAAGAGAAGAATAATTAATATTCTTTGTGCCCAAATTGAAGATGATCAATAATTAACAACTGAAACAATAGCCAAACTGTAAATATATTGATTCAACTTACATAATTTTCACTAAAAAATTAAAGTTGAACTAACTTTCTGCTCGATGGGTGTCAAAACCATTGTGCTCAAATCAGTTGCAGACAAGAGCAAAGCTTTCAGTGGAAATTTTAAACAGGTTAAGATCAAGATCCTGAAACATTTCTTTGAAGAATTAATAAGAAATTAAACATGATTTTACCAGTATGATTCTGCAATGACTACCAAGAAGTAAAAGTGGTCCAGTCAAAGCAAAAACAGACTGGTCTAGAGCAAAGGTCATGGCAACAGTTTTTTGGGATATTCAAGCATTGTTGATTCTTTAGAGGGCCAAAGAACAATAACATCTGCTTATTATGACAGTGTTTTAAGAAATTTAGCCAAAGCTTTAGCAGAAAAACGCCTTGTAAACCTTCACCAGAAAGTCCCTCTCCACCACGACAATGCTTCTGCTCATTCCTCTCATCAACCAAGGGCAAAGTTATGTGAGTTTTGATGGGAAATCGTTAGACATCCACCTCACAGTTCCATTTTGGTTCCTTTTGATTTCTTTTTCTTTCTTAATCTTAGAAAAAACTGTAAAGGGCACCCATTTTTCTTTAGTTAATAATGTAAAAAGGACTGCATTGACATGGTAAACTTGCCAGGATGTTCAGGTTTCTAGGGAGGAACTAAATGACTATTATCATTTCTTACAAAAGTGTCTTGACCTTGATAGAGTTTATGCTGAGCAATAGTTTATATTTTTTTTAAGCTTTGTCTTTTAATTCATTTTTTTCCAAGGAGTTTTGAAGTCCTCTAATATATAACATATGTGATATGCTGAAACATGGCTCCAAAACCATGGCTTCAGATTTCATATCAAATCTCTGGAACTTGTGAGCATTATCTTGTTTGAAAAATGTCTTTGCAGATATAAATAAGTTAAGAATCTTGAGATGAGGAGGTCATCTCAGATTATCCATATGGGCCCTAAATTTAATGACCAGTGTTCTTATAAGAGAAAGGCAAAGGAATATTTGAGACAGACAGAAAAGAAGACACCCACACACAGAGGAAGAAGTAATTTGAAGAGGGAGGTAGAAATTGGAGTGGTGGAGCTATAAGCCATGGAATACCAAGGATAGCTAGCAGTCATGAAAGAATAAATTTCTTTTTCATTAACCCACCATGTTTGTTATACAACCATAGGAAATTGTATATATGTGTATGTATATGGAGAATCTTATATTTATAAAACATACATATATATATAAATTAAAACAGAACATTGTTTTTAGCTGCAAAGAAAATCTGAAAATGTCTTAAGTGTGTATGGAATATCTTACATTTATAGAAAATGTATTGTGGAATTATATATATATATATATATATATATATATATATATATATATATATATAATCGAACATTGTTCTTAGATACAAAGAAAATCTGAAAATGTCTCAAGTAAGTAAACATGGCCCATAAACATGACAACCTCCTGCATAAGAGTAATACAAATTAAACTATGCTGATAAATTATTTTACATTTTCGAATTGACAAGAATGACAAGTCTATTCTCTCCTCCACTCATTTCCTACCTCTCTCTACGTATCTTTCTATCCCTGGAAGATGATTCCTAACATACATCACTTGGGCTTCCTTGCCAGCTAACTTCAGTTGGATTCAGTCATTAAAAGTTTCTATCAAAATATTGAAGATTGAGTAGAGATATAGAGAGGCATTTATTTACCTCTTCGTGGTTTTGATACATTGATTTTGTAGGTATGGTACTCTTCCAAAATGAAAACTCAGTGAGTGATCCTTCCTTCATGGCTTCTACTTTAAAGGATTCCTAGAAATATATTTCCCCTGAAATAAGGTAGTTTAATAAAAATTATTTCTACGAAAATACAGAAAGATAAAGATTGAGAAATTAAAGCGGCCCAAGAGCTGTGGAAAGACAGATAATGGTTTAACATACATGTAATTGAAATTTCAGAAAGAAAAGAGAATCAATCAAAAATACAAAAGGAAAATGGCTAAAAATCTTTCAAAATAGTGAGACAAGAAAAACCACAGATTAAAAAATTACAAAGAATCCCAAATTGGATAACAAAGAAAACATCAAACAAAACGAAGCAAATCAAAGAGCATCATAATCAAGCTTCTTAAGCTATAATGTTGAAAAATAATCTTGAGGTTGTAACCATAAGATGTTTTGTGTAAGCCCTGCAGTAACACAAAGCAAAAGCCTGTAGGTATACAAAAGATAAAAGGTAATGAATCAGCCAGGTGCGGTGGTTCACGCCTGTAATCCTAGCACTTTGGGAGGCCAAGGCGGGCAGATGACTTGAGGTCAGGAGTTCAAGGTCAGCCTGGTCAACATGGAGAAAACCCATTTCTACTAAGAATACAAAATTAGCTAGGCATGGTAGCATATGTTTGTAATACCAGCTACTCGGGAGGCTGAGGCAGGAGTATCACTTGAACCTGGGAGGCAGAGGTTGCGATGAGTCAAGATTGTGCCATTGCACTCCAGCCTGGACAACAAGAGCAGAACTCCGTCTTAAAAAAAAAAAAAAGAAGAAGAAGAAGTCATGAATCAAAGCACACCAGAAGGAATTCTCTAATCACAAAAGAAGACATCCATATAGTAAGAAGGAACAAAATATCTACAAAATAACCAGAAAACAAGTAACAAAATGGCAGTAGCAAGTCCTTACCTCTTGATAAATAGGTGAAAGTCTCCAATCAAAAGACATAGAATTGTTTTTCTAATTCTGTGAAGAATGATGATGATATTTTGATGGTAATTGCATTGAATTTGTAGATTGCTTTTGGCAGTATGGTCATTTTCACAATATTGATTCTACCCATCCATGAGCATGGGATATGTTTCCATTTATTTGTGTCATCTATTATTTCTTTCATCAGTGTTTTTAGTTTTCCTCGTAGAGTTCTTTCATCTCTTTGGTTAGGTATAGTCCTAAGTTTTTGTTGTTGTTGTTGTTGTTTGTGTTTTTTTTTTTTTTTTTTTTTTTTTTTTTTAGCTCTTGTAAAAAGGGTTGAGTTCTTGATTTGATTTTCAGCTTGGTTGCTGTTGGTATATAGAAAAGCTACTGATTTGTGTACGTTAATTTTGTATACAGAAACTTTGCATAGCCAAAGCGAAACTAAGTAAAAAGGACAAATCTGGAGACTTCACATTACCTGATTTCAAACTATATTATAAGGCCATAGTCACCAAAACAGCATGATATTGGTATAAAAATAGGCACAAAGACCAATGAAACAGAATAGAGAACCCAGAAATAAACCCAAAACCTTACAGCCAACTGATCTTTGACTAAGCAAACAAATACATAAAGTGGTGAAAGTCACCCTTTTCAACAAATAGTGCTGGGATAATCAACTAACCATACGTAGAAGAATGAAACTGGATCCCCATATCTCACCTCATACAAAAATCAATTCAAGATGGATTAAGGACTTAAATCTAAGACCTGAAACTATACAAATTCTAGAAGATAACATTGGAAAAACCCCTCTAGACTTTTGCTTAAGCAAGGATTTCATGACCAAGAACCCAAAAGTAAATGCAATGAAAACAAAGATAAATAGCTGGGATGTAATTAAACTAAAGAGCATTTGAACAGCAAAAGGAAAAGTCAGCAGAATAAACAGAAAATCCACAGACTATACATCTGACAAAGGACTCCAGAATCTACAATGAATGCAAACAAATCAACAAGAAAGAAACAATCCCATCAAAAAAGTGTTGAAAGGACACGACTAGACAGTTCTCAAAAGAATACAAATGGCCAAACAAACGTATGAAAAATTGCTCAACATTGCTAATTATCAGGGAAATGAAAATCAGAACTACAATGTGATATCACCTTACCCCTGCAAGAATGGCCATAGTCAAAAAATCAAAAAATAGTAGATGTTGGCAAGGATGCAGTGAACAAAGAACATTTCTACACTGCTGGTGGGAATGTAAACTAGCACAACCACTATAGAAAGAAGTGTGGAGATTCCTTAAAGAACTAAAAGTAGAACTACCATTTGATCCAGCAATCCCACTACTGGGTATCTACCCAGAGGAAAAGAAGTAATTTTATGAATAAGATAGTTGCACAAACATGTTTATAGCAGCACAATCAGCAATTGCAAAAATGTGTAACCAACCCAAATGCCCATCAATCAATGAGAGGATAAAGAAACTGTGAGATATATAGACATACACACACACATATATATGTGTATATATATACACATACATATACATGTGTGTATATATATAAAACGATATATAAAACAAATTTCAGATTTTCTTTGTATCTAAAAACAATGTTCGATTATATATATATATATATAATCCCACAATACATTTTCTATAAATGTAAGATATTTCACACACACTTAGTTACTTGAGACTATATATATGATGGAATTCTAGTCAGCCATGAAAAGGAATGAATTAATTGCATTCACAGTGACCTGGATGAGATTGGAGACTATTATTCCAAGTGAAGTATCTCAGGAATGGAAAAATAAACATTGTATGTTCTCACTCATAAGCGTGAGCTAAGCTATGAGGATGCAAAGGCATAAGAATTACAATATATTTTAGGGACTCAGGAAGAAAGAGTGGGAAAGGGGTGAGGGATAAAAGATACAAGTAAGGTGTAGCGTATATTTCTAGTATGATGGGTGCACCAGAATCTCACAAATCGCCACCAAAGAACTTACTCATGTAACTAAACACCACCTGTTGCCCAATAACCTAAGGAAATAAAAAGTTAAATTAAATTTAAAACATAAAATAAAAAATAAAATACTTCTCCAAAAATCAAACCAACAACAACAACAAAATAAAACTGAAAAAAAAAAAAAAAAAAAGAAAAAGAAACAAAGCAAAGGACATAGAGTGGCTCAATGGAAAACAAAAATTATGTGCTGCATATAAAAGACTCACTCCCCCTTAAGGACAACTAAAGATTGAAAGTGAAAGAATGGAAAAAGATATTCCAGGCAAATGGAAACCAAAAGAGAGTAGGAGTAGCTATACTTACCTGAGATAAACCAGACATTAAGTCTGATACTGTAAAACAAGACAAAGGTCATTATACAATGCCAAAGGAGTTAATTCACCAAAAGAATATAAGAATTATGTGTATATGCATTCCAAATTAGAGCACCTAAATGTATAAAGCAAATATTAATAGATCTGAAGAGAGAGAGATTGCAACAAAATACTAATAGGGGACATCAATACTCCACCTTAAATAGTGGACAGATCATCTAGACAGAAAATCAATAAGAAAACATTGAATTCAAATTATACTTTAGAATAAATGGACCTGATAGGCATATACAGAGCATTCCATCCAACAGCAGAATATATACTTTCTCATGCCTACACAGAAAATTCTCCGAGATAGATCATATGTTAGGCCACAAAACAAGTGTTAAGAAATTTAAGAAGATTGAAATCATATCAAATATCTCTTCCAACCACAATGATATGAAACTAGAAATCAATAACATGAGGAATTTTAGAAAATTCACAAATATATGGAAACTACACAACGTGTTCCTAAACAATCAGTGGGTCTAAGGAGAAATTGAAAGGGAAATTTAAAAGTACCTTGAGATGAAAGAAAATGAACACACAACATACCAGAACTAATGGGATGCAGCAAAAGCTGTTTTAAGTGGAAGTTTTTCACAATAAACACCAACTTTAGAGAGAGAGACGGAGATTTCAAAAAAATCAACCTATTGTTACACCACAGATAACTAGAAAAAGAACAAACCAAACATAAAGTTAGTAGAAGGATAGGAGGATAAGGGCAAAAATAAATGACATAGAGACTAGGAATAAATAAAGAAAAATCAATGCAACTAAATGTTGTTTTTTTTTTTGAAAAGGAATAAAATTAAAAACTTTTAGCTAGATTAAGAAAAAAGGAGAAGACAAATCAAATCAGAAATGAAAGAAGAGACATTACAACTGGTCTCACAGAAATACAGTGAGACTACTATGAACTATTATATGCCTACAAATTAAATAATCTAAAAGAAATAGATAAATTTCTAGACACATACAACCTATTAAGACTCAATCATGAAGAAATAGAAAATCTGAACAGACCAATAATGAGTAAAGACATTGAATCAGTAATAATAAGTCTACCATCAAAGAAAAGACCAGGACTTGACTCCACTGCTCAAGTTTATCAAACATTTAAAGAGGAAAGAATACTATTCTTCTCAAACTCTTCCAAAAACATTAAAAGAAGGAAAACAGTTTCAAATCATTTTACAAGGCTAGAATTACTCTTATACCAAAATGAGATAAGAACATTACCAGAAAAGAAATTTATAGATCAATATCCCTCATGATTATAAATGCAAAAATTCTCAACAAAATACTAGCAAAATTAATACAACAGAATATTAAAAAGATAACCCACCATAATCAAGTAAAATTTATTCCAGGGATGCAAGGATGATGGAGCATACACAAATCAGTAAATCTGATACACCAGATTAACAGAATAAAGGATTATAACCATACAATCATTGTAATAGATGCAGAAAGGTCATTTGACAATATTCAATATGCTGTTACAATAAAACTGTCAACATGTTAGGTATAGAAAGAATGTACCTCAACACAATAAAGACCCACAAACTCACAACTAACATTACATTCAACAATGAAAAGTTGAGAGCTTTTCCTTTCTGATCAGGAACCAGACAAGGATGTTCACTCTCACCACTTCTTTTCAACATCAGACTGAAAGTCTCAGCCAGAGAAATTACACAAGAGAAAGAAAGAAAAAGCATCCAAAAAAGAAAGGAAGAAGTTAAATTGTCTCTGCAAACAGCATGATCTTCTAAAGACTTCTCTCCAAAAGCTTAACACTAATTCAGTAAAGTTGCAGGATACAAAATCAATATACAAAATAACATACAAGCCAGGTGTAGTGGCTCATACCTGTAATTCTAGCACTTCGGGAGGCTGAGGCAGGTGGATTACTTGAGCTTAGGAGTTCAAGACCAGCTTGGGCAACATGGTGAAACTCTGCTTCTAGCAAAAAAAAAAAATTACAAAAAATTAGCCAGGTGTAGTGGTGCATGCCTGTAGTCTCAGCTACTTGGGGGACTGAAGTGGGAGGATAGCTTGAGACAAGGAGGTCAAGGCTGCAGTGAGCCAAGATCGTGCCTCTGCACTCCAGCCTAAGTGACAAAGTGAGACCCTGTCTACAAAATAAAAAATAAATTAAAAAAACACACACATACAAAACATACAAATATTAGTAACTCTCTATACGCTAACAATAAACTATCTAAAAAATCAAGTAATTTCATTTACAATTGCTACAAAACATGAATTAGGAATAAATTTAAGCAAGGAGGTAAAAAATTGTATATTGAAAATTATGAAACATGAATTGAACAAACTAAAGATACAAATAAATTTAAAAAATACCATGCTCATGGATTGGAACATACTGCAAATGTCCATAGTACCCATAGCAATCTAAAGAATCAATGAAATCCCTATCAAAATTCTAACAACATTCTCCATAGAAATAGAAAAAACAATCCTAACGTTTATATGTAAGTAACAAAACTCTGAATAACTAGAGCAATTTTTAGTAGAAAGAACAAAGCTGGAGGCATCATACTACCTGACTTCAAAGTGTACTACAAAGCTCTAATTATAGAAATACTATAGTGCTGTCATAAAAACAGACACGTAAACTAATGGAAGAAAATAGAAAGCTCAGAAATAATGCCTGGCCAATTGATTTTCAACAAAGATGACAAAAAATGTCTCCTCAGTAAATGATGCTGGGAAAATGGGATATCCAGATACAGAAGAATAAAATTAGACTACTAGCTCATGCCATATACAAAAATTAACCCAAAATGAATTGAAGACTTAAATGTAAGACCTGAAACTAAAACACTACTAAAAGAAGATATAAGGGAAAAGCTCCATGACATTGTTCTGGGCAATGATTTTTTTGGATATCATCTCAAATCATTGGCTACAATAGCAAATATTGACAAACAAGATCACTTCAAACTAAAATCTTCTCTACAGCAAAGAAAAAAATTAACTAAGTGAATAGACAGCCTATGGAATTGAAGAAAATATTTGCAAGCCATAGATCTGATAAGTGGTAAATATTCAAAATATATAAGGGACTCAAACAACTCAATAGTAAAGAACACAAAGAAAGACCTAAATGGACATTTCTCACCAAAAAAAATCTAACTGGCCAATTGTATGGAAAAATATTAAACATTATTAATCATCACACAATGAAATATCATCTCACACCTGTTCAAATGGATATTATCTAAAACACAAATGATAAGTATCGGCAAGAATGTGGAGAAAAGGAAACTGTTGTAAAATGTTTGTGGGAATGTAAACTAGTACAGCCATCATGAAAAACAGCATTATGAGTCCTAAAAAAATCAATATGGAGCTCTCATACGATCCAGCAATCTCACTAAAGTTGTTACTTGTTATCTGCAGGGGTTGGTTCTAGGACCTCCAACAATTACCCAAATCCATGATGCTCAACTCCCTTATATAAAATAGTACAGTATTTGTACATAACTTATGTACATCCTCCTATATACTTAGAATGATCTCTGGATTACTTGTAATATCTAATACAATGCAACTGCTATGTAAACACTTGTTATGCTATATTATTTTAAATATTTGTGTTTGTAATTGTTATTTCTTTAAAAAAATATTTTTCATCCACAGTTGGAATCTGTGGATGTGGAACCCATGGATACAGGAGGGTCAACCACACGTGGTTTAGATCCAAAGAAATCAAAATCAATATGATTAAATAATTACTGTACTCTCATGTTCATTAGAGCATTATTCACAATAGCCAAGGTAAGGTATCAACCTATGTCCATCAATGGACAAGTGGATAAAGAAAATGTAGTATATACACACAATGCAATACTATTCAGTTTTATAAAATGTTGCAGCAACATGGATGAATCTGGAGGACATTATATCCAGTGAAATCAGCCAAGCACAGAGAGGAAAATGCCATATAGTCTCACTTATATATGGAATCTAAAAACGTCAAAATCTTAAAAACAGAGTAAAATGGTGGTTAGAGAAAACTGGGGAGCAGGAGTATTGAAGATATATTAGTCAGAAGACACAAATGTTTACTTAGGAAGACTACATTGCAGAGAACTAGTATATGTAATGGTAACTGTAGTTAATAACGTATACTTGGAAATTGCTAAGAGAGTAGATATCAAGTGTTCTCACCACAAAAGAAATGTATGTGAGGTAATGCATACTTTAAATATTTTGATTTAGCCATTCCACTATGTATATACTTATATATCAAAATATCATGTTGTACACCATAAATATATACAATTTTACTTGTCAATTAAAAATATATTTTTGAATGGAGCCAGTGATTATTTTTAATCACTTTAAAAGATAACAGATTGATCTATTTAAATTTTGGATAAGATTGAGAAATCACACTCCCCAGATTTCTGTAATTGAATGCAGATATAACACCTAAAATGAATCCATGGACCAGCTTTTTAAAGACTCTGAAATGTAAACTGTAGCATGGGTACTGGGGGTAAAAACAGAATTTGAAGCACTACTAATCTGGCAGAGAGTTTAACACTTTTCTCCTCCCAAATCTTTCAGCCAGGACTCAAAGGAACCAAAAACCCAGGAGCAGCCGTTAGAATGGATAGTGAAAGTCCCAGGAGATTCCTCTAGTTCTTAATCTAGAAGTAGGAAAGTGGATTTCTAATTCTCAGAGAGATTAGCAAGTCTACTGGGTTTCTTTTTCTTTTTCCCTCTTCACTCATATCTCAGCCCTTAGGCAATCCTGGGAGACGGCAATGGTAACAGCAACAGATGCTGCATCAGGGACACACAGGCACCCACAAATCAGAAAGAAAGAACCATGCACTTCAGGGAAACTGTGGACCTAAACACCTGGGACAAAATTTCCCCATCCCTGACTGTTTTTCTTGTGATCCTTCCACCTAATGGCTCAGGATGCAGGTACAGGCACAAGAACCATGTAGCAGAGAAGACTAAATAATAGTCTCTATTTTGGGTGATTTCTGATGTCCAGAGCTACCATGTTATAACATTCAAATTTCTAGGTTTCATTAAAAAATCATAAGGCAAACCAAGAAACAGGAATGTATGGCCTATTTGAAGAAAACTACAAGTAATCAAAACAGCGTAGTTTTGAATATAATCATTTAATAAAACAATATCATGTTATATTACATTGTTCAATTAGAAATAAATAAAAATCATTATCAATTGATTTTTTACAAATATGCAATGCCTATTCAATATAAAAAGCATAGTCTCTTTAACTCAGGTTAATGACTCTCTTTAAATGGGATTGAAACAATTGGTTCTCCAAGAGGAAAAAACCCAAAATGAACCTTAAATCTTAACCCCACAGCGGTGGGCGCGGTGGCTCAAGCCTGTAATCCCAGCACTTTGGGAGGCCGAGACGGGCAGATCACGAGGTCGGGACATCGAGACCATCCTGGCTAACACGGTGAAACCCCGTATCTACTAAAAAATACAAAAAAAGAGCCGGGTGAGGTGGCGGGCCCCTGTAGTCCCAGCTACTCGGGAGGCTGAGGCCGGAGAATGGCGTAAACCCGAGGGGTGGAGCTTGCAGTGAGCTGAGATCCGGCCACTGCACTCCAGCCCAGGCGACAGAGCTAGACTCCATCTCAAAAAAAAAAAAAAAAAAAAAAAAAAGTAAATAAATAAATAAATCTTAACACTACAAATTACACCAAAATTAACTAAAAATAGATCATAAAATTGAAAGTAAAATGGAAAAAAATAAGCTTTTATTTTAAAAAATCAAAAGAAAGGCTTTTTTTTTCACTTGGGCTTAGGCAAAGAGTTCTTAGCAATGATGCGTTAAAAAAATTCAACTTTATCAAAAGTAAATACTATTGCTCTAAGAAAGACACAGAGAAAGACAAACAGAATGGGAGAAAATCTCTGGCAATTACTTATTAAACAAAGGAACGGTTTCCAGAATATATAAAAGGTCTCAAAGCTGCACAGTAAGAAAACAAACAACCCAGGTAAAAACTGAGTAAAAGTCTTACATAGTCATCTGACACAAGGGCATACGTGGAAGGCAATAGGCCCATTAAAAGATATTTCAAGATCCTTAGCCACTAGGGCATTCAAATTAAAACCACAAGGAGATACCCCTTCTGAATGACTGAAATAAAAACATTCTGAAAATTCAGTGTACTAATGAGAATGTGTAATGACTAGAACGCTCTTAAACTTTCGGTGGAAATGCAAAAGGGTACAGGTACTGTGGAGGATGTTTCTTATAAAAATAAATACACACCATATGTCACAGCAATTCCGCTCCTACATACTTAACTTACAGATGAAAAAACTTATGCAAAAACCATGACACAAATATATAATATCTCCATTTGTAATCACCAATAACTGGAAACAGCTCAAATGTTCTCAGCAAATAAATAAATTGTGGCACATTCACAACTGTGAATAAGTAAAAAAGCTATTTATATAGATATATATAATAAGCTATATATATATAACAAACTATATATATATATAGATGAACTCGGGTGAATTTCAAAGTTCTTTACTGAGATAGAAGCCAATCGTCTTGGGTTACATACTGTATAGGCCTATTTATTTCACACTCTTGAAAAGACAAAATTGTAGGAATGGAGAACACATGTCAGTGGTTCCCAGTGGTATGGGGAAAGGGTGTAAATACAAAGGAAACCTATGAGGGGCTGTGTTTTTTATGTTAACAGAACTGGTCAACATTCTCATTATGTGGCTGGCATACAAAACTATACATGTTCTAAAGTTCATAAAATTTATATTCAAAAATTAATTTTACTTTAATTAAAAGTAAAATTTTAAATGATAATTGACAACTCAAAGCAAAATGGTTAACAATATATTGTGGGGATTATAACATATGTAGAAGTAAAACATAGGAGAACAAAAAAATGATTGGGCTCTGATACAGAATTTTGATAGTTGTGAAGACTGGCGTATGTGGAGACAGTGGGTATAAGGAAACTTTCTGTGCTTTCTGCTCAATTTGGCTGTGAACCTAAACTGCCCTATATTTTGTTTATTAAAACCCCAACATCCAAGTTAAAAAAAAAAAAAAAAACTGAACAGGTAAGAGGCATTGAAAGTTTTCTCTTATAGGTTTCTTACACAATATATGAAGACAACCACACATTTATATGCAAGTATTGTCAATGTCAAATACATAAAGGAAAATGTGATAGAACCAAAAGAAGAAATAAATTCACAGTTATAAGGTAGCAGTAGACACTTTCCCCTCACTAGCCTAAAGAAAACATAGATAAAAATATGAGTTAGGATGTAGAAGACTTCTGAAAAACATTACTGACCAACTGGCCTATTGATGTTTATAGACCTGACCATGGTATTATACACATTAATTCCAAAGGCATATGCCACATGTGTCTTGGTGAATACCAAAGTAAACAATATTCTGGAACATAAAACAAATCTCAACACAGTTAAAATTGCAAGAAACACATTCTCTCATGACATTAACAAAAAATATCAGGAAAATCCCCAAATATTTGCAAACTCAGTAATAAAACTGTATATGGAAAATTCCCAAATATGTGGAAATTAAAATATGCATTTCTAAATAACCAATGGATAAAAGAAAATCACAGTATAAATTAAAATATATTGTTAGCATAAATGAAAATATGATTACAAAAAATTTAAAAACTTAGCCAAATCAGTGATTAGAAGCAATGTCTAGTAGTAACAGCTTATATTAGGAAAGTAGAATGGTCTCAAATATATTATTTATGCTTCCATTTTTAAAAAGCTATAAAAATCAAATTAAACACAAAGCAAGAGGAAGCAAATGAAAGAATAACAGAAGTTACCATTAAAGTAGGAAACAGAAAATCAATAGACAAAATCGAAGAGATGGAAAGCTGGTCCTTTGAAAATATAACAAAATTTATTCCTCTAACCAGAAAGTGGGCACCTTTGCAGAGCCTCAAAACAAAAGAAGCAAATAATAAGCTAACTAAGGTAGTGGTATTTAGAGCAACATACTGGCAAGTTAAAAGGAAATAAACAAATTCTATGAAATATACCAACTATCAGCTAATTGAAGACAAAGTAGATACATGGAATGTCCAATATCTATTAAAAAAGGGGAATTCATAGTTAAAAAAAAGCTAAAAACTTTAAACACGGATGGTTTCACGTGTAAATTCTACCAAATTTCTAAGGAAGAGATATACCAGTTCCATACAATCTCTTAGAGAAATAAAAAGGAAGGAACATGTCTAAACTCAGATCAGGCCAATGTTAACCTGATACTCAAATAGGTAAAGATCATACAAACAAAGGAAACTAAAGTATTCTCCTTCAAAAACAAAGGGGCAACATTCTTATCTAAATATTAGCATATTTAGTTTATTTATTTTTTATTTTTATTTATTTATTTATTTATTTATCTATTTATTTATTTATTTATTTATTTTGAGACGGAGTCTCACTCTGTCGCCCGGGCTGGAGTGCAGTGGCCGGATCTCAGCTCACTGCAACCTCTGCCTCCCGGGTTTACGCCATTCTCCTGCCTCAGCCTCCGGAACAGCTGGGACTACAGGCGCCTGCCACCTCGCCTGGCTAGTTTTTTGTATTTTTTTTAGTAGAGACGGGGTTTCACAGTGTTAGCTAGGATGGTCTCGATCTCCTGACCTCGTGATCTGCCCGTCTTGGCCTCCCAAAGTGCTGGGATTACAGGCTTGAGCCACCGCGCCCGGCCCTATTTAGTTTATTTTTATATAGACCCTTTCAAAAGTCGAAGAAATTTCCATCTCTTCCTAGTTTGCAGTGTTTTTATCATTAATAGAGGTTGAATTTTATCAAAAACAATTTTCTGCATGTGTTGAGATCATCAATTTTTTTTTGGTCCATTAGCCTAATGAATTAGAATAATTGAATTTTTTAGTTGAAAACAATGTTCCCTTTCTGAGATAGGCCCTACTTGGTATATTACTTAAAATAAATACAAAAAAATTGCTAAAATTCAACTTCCATTTACAATCACCAACTCTGAGCAATCTAAGGATAGAAAACACCTTCCTCAACCTGATCAAGGAAATTGTAAAAATGTTTATAGCTAACATAATTTATGGTGAAAGACTGACTTATTTCCCCCTAAGGTTGCAACAGGCAAGAATGTTTAATGTCGACAATTATATTCAACATTGTACTAGAAATCCTAACTAGTAAAATAAGGAACACAAAAAGAAAGGAAAGTCATATGGATTCAAAAGAAATAAACAGGAATGCCCTCATTCAAGGATGACATGGTTGTCTATGTAGACAACTCTCAAGGAATCTATGAAAAAGCCCTTAGAACTAATAAGTGAACTTAACAAAGTCACAGAATATAAAGTCAATAAAAAAAAAGAATTGAATTTCTTTTTACTAGCAATGGTCAACTGACAATAACAATTTTAATAACAATGCCATTTACAACATCATAAAAGAAAACATGAAGTATTTTGGAATCAGTATAACAAAATAAGTGCAAGAGGTTTTTTTTTGGGTAGAAATTTGTGTTATTTAAATTGTATACTGAAATACAAAGAGTATAAAATAGTCACCTATCTTATAAAAGAAGAACAAATTTAGAAGATTTATACGTTGTGATTTAAAAGCTTAGTATAAAGTCTTAGTAAATAAAATACAGTATTGGTATAAAGATAGACATACAGACTAATGGAACACAAAAGAAAGCCAGAATAAGAGTCCAAAATATATGGTCCATTAGATTACAATGAAGATGGTGTCATCAGAATTTGGCCCCATCATGTTGACCCACAGTGTTGTTCATATGACTTTGTTACTTTTTGTGACAAAAGAAACCATGCAGATGTAGTTAAAACAGGGAGATTATCCTGGAATAACATGAGCCCATAAAACAAGAAGAAAGCAAAAGTAAAAGTCACAGAGATGCAACAAAAGTATGAGTCAGAGAGATTTGAATGTAAGTAGAACTCGATCCACCATTGTTGGCTTGAAGAAGGAAGGGGTCATGTGGAAAGCATGAGAAGTAAATGAATTGTTCCACAATTAGTGAGCTCAAAAGAGGATTCTGAGCTCAGAAAGAACTACAGCCACAATCTATATTTTACTTTTAGCACAGTGAGACTCTGAGCAGGAATCCAGCCACATAGTGTCAAACTCCTGACCTACAAAATTGTGAGATAATAAGTGGATATTACTTTAAGTTAGTGGTACTTTGTTACAACCGTGATAAAAATCTAATTTAGGTGCCAAACTATTTCAACGGTGAAGATAAAGTATTTTCAACGAATGATGCTGGAACGTTTGCTATCCATATTCAAACGGATGAACCCTGACACCTATTTTACACTGTAAATATATATAACTCAAAATGTATCATATTCCTGAATATAAGAACTGAAGCTCCAAATCTTCAATGTAAAAACAGAAAAAAATCTTTTGGTATGTTGTCTTAAAGATGTCACTAATGGAATTCCAAATCACAAACCATGTAAGAAAAAAGGATTAATAGTACCGCACTAAAATAAAAAACTTCTATTCTTCAAAAGACATTGTTCAGAAAATGAAAAGACTAGTCACTAACTGGGAGAAAATATTTGAAAAATATATATGATAAAGGATTGGAATCCAGAACATATATAGAACACGACTTACATTGGACTTTTATGTGAACACAATGGAATATCACTAACCACTACAATAACTAACAGTAAAAACACTGAAAATTCAAGTGCCGGTGAGTATGCAGGACAATCTGAAATCATTTATATTGCTGGTAGGAATGTAAAATGCTATAGCAATGTTTCTTATAAGGTTAATTGTATACTTACTACAGAACCCAAAAATCCTTCTCCTAGACATTTGACCAAGATAAATGAAAACATATATCTACATATATATCAGTATATGAATATTTCCAGCAACTTTATTCCTAATACAGGTGTAGCTTGTTTTATTGTTCTTGGCTTCTTTGCACTTCACAGATACTGTGATTTTTACAAATTGAAGGTATGTGGCAACCCTATGAAAAGAAAGTCTACTGGAACCATTTTTCCAACAGCATGTGCTCATTTCATGTTTCCATGTCAGAATTTTGTAGGAATAGAGTATTTTAAATTAAGGTATGTTTCTTGTTTTCAAGGCTTAATATACTTAGTAGACTACAGTATAGTGTAAACATAACTTTTATATTCATTGGGAAACAAAAAGTTTGTGTGACTTGCTTTATTGCCATATTTGCTTTATTATAATGGTCTGGAACTGAACCCACAATATCTCTGAGGTATACCTGTAGTAAAAATTCGGAGAAAAATATCTAAATGCCCAACTATAAATGGATGAAAAATTGTGGTATACTATTACTTAACAATAAATGGGCTGAACTAACACATGCAACAACGTGGCTAAATCTTCAAAGTGAAAGTGACCCAAGAGTTCCATAGACAGTTTTGTGGATAAACATAGAAAAGCACCTTTCTGGCTTGAACCTAACATTTGTTTTATCTGAGTTTCTTCCTTAGGAAAGACCTTCAGGCCTCTCAAAAAATGTATCAGGCCGGGGGCGGTGGCTCACGCCTGTAATCCCAGCACTTTGGGAGGCCAAGGTGGGCGGATCACGAGGTCAGGAGTTGGAGACCAGCCTGACCAACATGGCAAAACCCCATCTCTACTAAAAATACAAAGATTTGCCAGGTGTGGTGGCAAGTGCCTGTAATCTCAGCTACTCAGGAGGCCGAGGCAGGAGAATCGTTTGAACCTGGGAGACAGAGGTTGCAGTGAGGAGAGATCCCACCACTGCACTCCAGCCTGGGCAACAGTGCCAGACTCCATCTCAAAAAAAAAAAAAAAACAAAAAGGTAGCAAAGAACTGAAACTCACTAGATCACCAGATCCAAATAATGAGATGCTGGACCCCTCATTCATCATCATTGCTTCCTTGGCCCTCCCTGGTTCCTGTTTTCTTAGGCATTGTTCATTTCTTCCCTGCTATATAAACCCCTAGTTTTAGTTGGTCAGAAAGACGGATATGAGATTGAGCTCCTATTGAGAGATGACAACGTGCTGGTGGCCCTTGCTGGCTCTCAGCGCCTCCTCGGCCTAGGCGTCTGCTCTGGCCACGCTTGAGGAGCCCTTCAGCCCGCCGCTGCACTGTGGGAGTCCCTCTCTGGCCTGGTCAAGGCCAGGGCGGGCTCCCTCTGCTTGCAGGGAGGCGTGGAGGGAGAGTCGCAGGCGGGAACCGGGGCTGCGCAAGGAGCTCACGGGCCAGCGCGAGTTCCAGGCGGGCGCCGCTCAGCGGGTCCAGCACTCAGAGCGGTCCACGCCACCAGCCCGGGCCTTGAGGGGCTTAGCACCCGGGCCAGCAGCTGCGGAGGGTGAACCACGTTCCCCAGCACTGCCAGCCCTCCCATGCCGCGTTGGAATTCTCGCCGGGCCTCAGCCGCCTCTCCGCGGGGCAGGGCTGGGGACCTGTAGCCCGCCATGCCGAGCCGCTGCCAGCGGTGGCTTCCCGCCGGGCTGGAGCCTTCCCGAAGGGCGTCGCCCCTGCTCTGCTGGGCCTGGTCCCATCGACAGTCCAAGGGCTGAGAAGTGCGGGCACTGGGCACTGGACTGGCTAGCAGCTCCACCCAGCCGCCACCTTGCGGGATCCACTAGGGGAAGTCAGCTGGGCTCCTGAGTCATGTGGGGACTTGGAGAACTTTTATGTCTAGCTAGAGGATTGTATGTGCACCAATCAGCACTCTATCTAGCTCCCGGTTTGTGGATGCACCAGTCAGTGCTCTGTATCTAGCTAATCTGGTGGGGACTTGGAGAACTTTTATGTCTAGCTAAAGGATTGTAAAAGCACCAGTCAGCACTCTTTGTCTAGCTCAAGGTTTGTAAACGCACCAATCAGCCCTCTGTCAAAATGGACCAATCAGCAGGATGTGAGTGGGGCCAGATAAGGGAATAAAAGCAGGCTTTCCCAGCCAGCAGGGAAAACCTGCCCTGGTCCCCTTTCAAGCTGAGGAGACTGTTCTTTCCCTCTTTACAACAAATCTTGCCGCTGCTCACACTTTGGTTCCACCTGGCCTTCATGAGCTGTAACACTAACCGTGAAGGTCTGCAGCTTCACTCCTGAAGTGAGTGAGACCACGAACCCACCAGGAGGAACGAACAACTCCAGATGCACAGTTTTTAAGAGTTGTACACACCACAAAGGCCCGCAGCTTCCTTCTTGAAGTCAGCAAGACCAAGAACCCACCAATTCTGGACACACTATCTCCTCAGCTGCAGTACCCTATCAAAACCTTCCTTGACAATACTCCTTGTTTGTCATTGGCATTTTGTGCTGTGAACAACAGAACCCAGACCATACCTCTGGTGTATTGGTAACAAAAGCATTATACAAAGTGAAATTTGTCACAAAACGTTTCTACTGATTGATTACATTTATATTGACATTCTGGGGACCCCATTTAATAGGGAAAAAAGTCAGACCAGTAGTTGCCTAGACCCTGGCGCTTTACTGCAAAGAGATATGAAGGAACTTCTTGTGTGATAGAAGTGCTCTGTCTTTTGATGTGGGAATGGTTACTCATCCAATACGGTTGAGCCTTGAGCAATGCGGGGATTAGGGACACTGATCCCACTACATAGTAAAAAATCTGTGCATAACCTCCCACGAAACTTAACTAATAGCCTCTTGAATGGAAGTTGTACCAGTAACATAAACAATTTTAACATAGGTTTTGTATATATGTTATATACTGTAATTTTGTAAAAGTTGTACTATATAAATTGAACCTCAATATCTTGACTTTAAAACATTTTAAAACTACAAAAAAAAATTAAGTAGCTATAAAAAGGAATAACAAGGAAGAATATTCTGTTAGTAATAAAAAATGATTGCAGAAATGTTGATAAAACAGAACTCATATTGATGAAAATTGCATTTTAGTTATGTAAGTTAGAAAACCAATTCAATTCTCTCAAAAAACAAAGGCAAGCACAGAGACGATTAAAATGTGGCAAAATCTAAGAAATAATAGAAAGTAGATATCTAAGATAAGTATAGTGGAAGTATTAGAGGAACAAAAGTGAAGGGAGAAGAAGTAATCAAAGTATGGTGAATACCTGAACTCTTCAAATCATAAGGCACAAGTACTGGTTTTGTTTTATTTAAGGAAAGAACATACATATGCTCAAATATACCTGTTGTAAAATTAAAAATAACTACTGGTAACATATCACTGGAAGAAAAAGTGAACATAAAACTTTATCAACGCTGTAAAATAAGAAAAGGAAAAAAAGGGGGAATATTAAGAAAGTATAAAAAACACAATGCATTAAATAACGTTAAATAAGACAAGTACATCAGTGATTGATAATATATTTGCTGAAACTAAATTTTACTACTACAAAATAAAAATTTTAAACTAAGTTTAAAACAGAAAAAAAAATCTTGCTATGTGACACTATGGGAGATACACTATTAAAATGATGTAAAGGAGGGTAAGTTTTTGAATGTGTTTGAAATTTGCAAACTGTTACTGATACAAGTAAAACATTAAAATATATACAGAGGATTTAAATATGACATTTAACAAAATATATCATTGTTTAGTTTCCCTTAAATAAAGAAGGCATGCTACTTTCAAATAACCATAGACTATTTAGAATCAGGCAGTAGCTCATAAATAAAACTTTATATAAGAAAAAATAGATATTTTAGAGACCCCCAAATCTGACCAAAACATAGTATAAACAACAAGAACAACAATGAAACTATTTAAAACCCACTTTAAAATATCCAATCAGAAAAATCTAACAACTAGGAAATTTTAAGACAATTTCTTAGGTCAAGGAAGAAGCCATGATTGAAATGTCATGTATTTAGAAACTACCTGCAATGTGAAAAACATAAAGAATACAACCTCTACAGGCCTAAACCCCTTTGTTAATAAACAATATTTAAAATGAATATTCTATAAGTCATTTACAAAATGATGCTCTTCTGCATATTCAATGCTATGTTTTCCTGTTACTGTGTCATACAGAGTATTTCTACAGTTCTTTGCTGTTATCTCTTTCTGTTTTGACTAATTTTCTTAGAAGAGAGCCAGGCCTGGAGTTTTCTGAAAGACAGGACTTCTGGGTTGGTAAAATTGTTCTTCTAAAATCATACACAGAATAGAGGTTGACAAACATAACCCCAGTCCAATTTCTTGTTTGTAGCAGACAGTCATCCAGAATCTCTGGAACTTCAGTGGATTCTTTGGTTCTGGTGTTAAAATACTTCATCTATTCTTGAGAGACAGAGAGAGTAAAATCCTCCACTATAGAAAGATTACAAATAATTAAAATAAATCTACTGACCTGCCTTATTTGGAAGGCCTCCAGTTATACACATTAGGGGATCTCCAGTCATACACATTATACTTTTTCTTTTGAAAATATGCATTCAATCATATTTTCTTCTCACTTATTGTTTCTGAATATATTTCAAGAAGAGATGGAAGGGCCTCAATTCTTACTAGTTTCCTACATAGATGCAGTTCAAAAGAGGACAGGCACTGAGGTTTTTGGCATAGACCCTAAATCAGCGTGAATCAATGGCATAGAGTAGTCTGTTAGAAAGCAGTTTTATAACTTTCCATGTGTCTATACTGGTTTGGTTACACTTAGGGAGTATGTAGTAGCTAGAATGCTTTATTTTTACGTTTTGTTTTGTTTTTATGTCAAGTTTTTGGCAGTGTAACAAAGACCATTTTCTGGGAATTTGGGAATGTTTGGAATTTGCAAGAATATTTTGTCTTGTATTTATACTGTATTCTTACAATGAAAGTAAGCAAGAAAAAATATTATTAAGAAAATAACGTGGAAGAGAAAATATATTTACTATTCATTAACTGGAAGTAGACCACTATAAAGGTCTTCGTTCTTGTCATCTCCACGTTGAGTAGGCTGAGGAGGAGAAAGAAGAGAAGGGGGTCTCACTGTCTCAGGGGTAATAGAGGCACAATAACATCTGATTATAAGTGGGCTTGCACAGTTTAAATCAATGTTGTTCAATGGTCAACTATATCTATGTCTGTTTATGTTTGCTTCAAAACCTTTGAAGTTGCTTATTTCCATAGCACACATTTATTTTTAAAGTAGACATTGCATTAGACCAAATAATATCTCACAATTACGAATTGCATTTGTTGTTGATTTAAAAATGCTAAATAATATTTAATCCCTCTACTTCTCTAGATCACTGACTGCAAAGTCCATACCCTACAGCTGTAAGATAATTTAAATAAGTAAAATTACTCAGGGAATATTTGGTACTATAGTAAAACGGAACCCACATTGTCCTTGTGAAATTGGAATAGTTGCTACTCAACTCATGACGTTACACAACAATGAGGTCTAGTGTTGCAAGACCTTCAAAGCTAGAAGTCCAGAAATAAAATTAAAACCTGAAGTTTAAATGCCAGATTTTATTCCAACTTTTAAAAAATATTTTATAAACCAAACAAAAAGCATTTGGACAAGATTTGACCTATGACCCAACAGATTACAACCACCATAGATAATCTATACCAAATGTCTAACAAATTTATCATGAGAAAATCTGAACATATAAACCTTATTTTAACTACATAGAAATATACTTAGTGAATTGCATTGTATTTTTACCATCAGATTTTACAAAGAGTTGATATTTGCAAAGTGTAAAGCGTATTTAATAGATTATGTACATCTTCCACCAAATTGTTAAGCTAGGTTCAATATCTGATGATTTATCAGTGCAGTTCACTGTATTAATAGACTAAATAAGACCATAACAGAAAAAGTCCATGAACATATCAACATAGAAAATACATTAGGCAAAATGCATTCATGATACAAATGCTCAGCAAGCTAAATATAGAAGAGAACATTCTCAGCCTGAAAAAGGTACCTACAGAAAATCTGCAGCTAACATTACATTTCCTGATGAAAGATCAAATTATTTCCCCCAATAACCAGAAAAATGTAATGAGTGTGTTTTGCCTAATCCACTTTCAGCACTCCTATTTAACATCTTACTTGAAGTTTTAGCTAGTGCAATAAGGCAAGAAAAAGATGATTATTTAATGATAATTGCCAATTAATTAATGTATGTAAAGCTGATAAAACACAGGAGAAAATATTTGAAAACTTGAGATAGGCAAAAGTTCATAGAAATAACACCAAGTTCTTACAAGAAAGAAAAAAGAGAGAGAGAGAAATTAGACTTCATCAAAATGTAAATACTTTTGCTAAAGACACTGTTAGGGAATCAAAAGCCAACGCACTCACAGACTAGAAGAAATTATTTACAAATAGTACACTTGGCAGAGGGCTTATATCCAGAATATATTTTAAAATGTTCTCAAAACTGAACCATAAGAAAACAAGGAACCTATTTAAAAAGCAGACAAAGTCTGAACTAACACTTCATTGGAAAAGCTATTCAGTTGAGAAATTAAACACATGAATAAATAATCAACCTTATTAGCCATTAGGGAAATGCAAACCAAAACCATGAACAGGTAGCACTACACACTTATTACAATGTATAAGAAAAACAAAACCTGACAATGCAAATGATGGCAAGAATACAGAAGAACAGAAACTAATTTCTTTCTAGTGGGAATGCAAAATGGTACAGCCACTCTCCAGAAAGTAGTTTGGTGGTTTCGTATAAAATTAAACATACATTTACTATAGCCCATAGCTACCCTACTCTTAGGTATTTACCCTATATAATTACAAACATATGTTTATACTAAACCTTTTATTGAATATTTATAGCATCATCATTCATAACCACCAAAATTAGAAACAATCTAATGCACTTCACTGTGTGTATGGATAAACAAAATGAGGTATCAATACAATGAAATGTGACCAAGCAATGAAAAGGAATGAACTACTGATACACGCAGTGATGTGAGTAGATATTAAATGCATTATGCTAACAGAAGTAATCCAGTCTGGAAAATTTGATTATTACACAATTCCATTAATTTAAGATTCTAGAAATGGTGAAACTATGGGCACAAACACAAAAAAAACCAGAAGTGTGGTTGACAGGATTAGGGGTGAAGGAGGGTTCAACTACAAAGAGAAAGCACCATGGGGTCTAATGTGGTGATGGGACCTTTCTGATGCTGGTTGGTTGTGGTGGTGGTTATGCGAATCTATGTATGTGTTAAAAATCATAGAACTACACTCTAAAATCACAAAATTTTTTATTTCCGTAGTATACTACATAATATATGTATACTATGCTATATATACTATATATAAATGCGATAGTATAATACTATATTAATATGCTATAAATTTATATACAATCTTATGTAAATTAAAGTAAATCTAATTACTAAATAGCTGTCCAGAATAGAGTAGTATTCTTAGCAGTTTTACGAAAGCTTAGACACTTTCTATGTATTACTAAAAATTTTTATCTTAGACCTAAATCTCAAATCTAATAATTCTAACCTAAGATGGAAAGTTATAAATGTGCAATAAATAGAATAAAATTCAGTTTTAAAATCCTGCAAGTAAAATATCTCAGGTGAAAATCAGAGAGATTAAAATATACATGTAGAGAGATTCTTGGTGTCAGTTTGTATGGTAAGACTATTCTAAAGGTATAGCCACTGCTTCTCCAATATGACAGAAGACTTTTATGGATGTACTCCTGACACTATTAGAAAGAATGACATTTTATGTTTGTTTGTTTCCTACTTTTAGTACCTATGAATTCTAATAGTAGAGCTGTCTAACAGATGATATAGATTTTTATCCAGCACAGCTTTACAAAGCATGTAAATTTTCCTCATATGTGATCTCAGACCATGCATCTTTGACTTACCGTAGTGAGCTTCATGGCGGGCTGAATTAAAGCAACTTCACTCGCAATCTGTTCAGATTGGAAATGTGTCAAGAGAGTCTTTGGTGGGTTATTGACAATTTGCCAAATTTGCTCCAAGCTGACAAGTAAGGGCTTAGCTTTCTTGAATGGCTCTCTTAGAGTTGTGCATAATGTAATATGGTTATACTCACACACACACACACACTTTGATTTTGGTAATAAAACTTACACAGTTAAACTTTCAAAGTGTGTTTTGTGTAAATCAATGGTTACCAATGTATGCTTTATAGACTCCTGGTGATGGGGAGGATGTCACAAAATTACCACAAGAGTTCTAACAGTGTGGATATACACCAACCAGAATTCTTGGAGTGCAGTGACGCAATCTTGACTCCTGCAACTTCTGCCTTGCAGGTTCAAGTGATTCTCATGTCTCAGCCTCCCGAGTAGCTGGGACTACAGGTATGCGCCACCATGCCCAGCTAATTTTTGTGTTTTTAGTAGAGATGGGGTTTTGCCATGTTGGTCAGTCTGTGAGGAACATTTTCAAATGCATTTGACAAATTATGTGGCACATAATGACAAAGTGCACAAATCTTAATCATTAATTAATTCATAATAGCTTTTTATTATTACATATTTTCCCTAGTAATAAATACTAAAATTGCAATTTCATTATTGTAAGGGTGAAGAAAATATTTTATTTTCAAAGAAGTCATCATGTGTAAGTTCAGAACCACCAATGTAGGCATGTAAATCATGACAGGCATAATTACATTATTTCAATTTTTTTGCTGCTTTACAACACAATCAGCTGAGAAACATGCAACATCTTTGAGAGAAGTTAATGCTAGTGTTGATATACTTAAGACCTTTTAAAAGATCTATATTGAAATTTTATTTGTTTCCTTTTTAAAAATACTGCTTAACACAAACAGGGAAAACTCAATATTACTACCTGTAAGAATATCAGATACCAGGATCAGCATAGCAAAGTAACAGTTAACTCTACTGTGGGAAATAGGAACAGGTGGTCCCTGCAGAGAATATGAACACGACCACACCAAAGAACTTTCCCCGTCATGTTCCCCGGGTTTCTTCGCTCTTGCTTCATTCTCTCTCAATGACTTTTATTGTGTACCAATTGCAGAATTAGAAATATATTTCCTATTTGAAAATACATTTCAGGCATGTTTTCCATGATTTGCTGGAACTGGTGCAACCCGTTTAGAGCCTTTAGGATATTACTCTATAAAAAATATTCCCTGAGCAATATGGATGTTTCTGGTTGGTCAGAGTAAAACTGATTTTACTTGAATCCAAACAATTGATTGCATTATTGTCTGGTTAACTGCTCTGAGCCAGTGCCCATTTGATTAGTCTTCTTAATAAAAATTCACAACCAATTTAATGGGCAGCTTTTCTGACCTATTGGATGGAGTACTGTACTGATGGGGGTGTTATAAGTATTACCCTTCATTGCTCTAGATAATTGGTATCAATGATTGAGATGACAAAACATCATCACAGCAAACACAAAATATTCTGTTAGAAAGTTAATAAGGTAGAATAATCTGAATGAGAAAATAAATGTGTTCATAATTTCTTAGTTGCAGGCTCTTGATAATAAAATGAGAGGTATTTACTTAAGAAAGTAGTGAGGAGCTTCATATGCTGGCAATCTGAGTTTCATTCTGGGTTACCTTGGCCTGAAGATACACTGAAGATCTTGGAGATCTGATACCTGACTTCAGTGTCTTGTCAGTAATAAGGACTGCTACAGGCTGTGGGAACACCACATGCAAGAATGAAAACCACTGAAGCCCCAGTCTGGTTTTGCTAGTTGAGAATTTGGGCTCTAGGTTTTATGTAAAATATGCACATTTTAATTGCTGGGAATGTATACTAATGTATGGGTCAGTACTTTATTGACTCAACAAAGCACAGCAGTCAGCTAGACCTGCCCCATTGACCATGGTGTTTAACGGTGGGTTAAGGTCCATGGGAGGACTTAGCTACATATTTTGAGAGAGGGAAGTGATAGAGACTCCATGGATTTTGAAAGATGAGGGAAAGAAAAGTGGGTACTTCAAGTTTCACAGGTGGAGGAAGAGTAGTTCCCTCTCAAATACAGGGACCTAGAAATAAAATGCCTTGTGTGGGAATAGCTACATTGGCACATAGAAGCATATTCCATCTACAAGCTTCTGCTCTGGGTGCTTGGTGGCACTGAACATCACTGCTGGCTGTGAGCACTAAAATAGTGCCTGACTGATGGGGGGCTAATAGTGGCAATGATGAAGGTTGGACAAAAGAGTCCATTGTGGGCAGCAAAACATATTCGTTTTTCATTTCTCTGGGTCTTGTATAATGCAATGTAAGAGGGGAAATTTCAATAATGACAATATTGAGGTTCTCACAAACTTCAGCAAGAGTAAGGGCTCAGTCAGATCAAATGAAATCAGAATATTTTAAAAGAAATACAACATTCCTTTCACATAAAGTGTAGTTACAATAACGAGAACACTTAGAGGGTAAACAATATGAAAAATATGAGTTCAATTTAAGAGAAGAAGGAGCCTGAATCATAATTCTAAGAAGAATTAAAGCCCAAGAGGCTTATTTCCAACTTCCCTCAGACTAGAAATCTCTTGATCACATGTCACTGGTCTTTGACCACTGGCACCAAGTAAGACATTTTCTCTTTACAATGTCTTACTTAGTGTAGTGTTTGCAAGCATAAAGGTTAGAGTTAGCCTAGACTTGAATCTTGCCTTGCAACTCTGTTGCTTGTGAATTTAAACAAGTTGCTTAACTTCTGTCAAATGAAGATAACAGTAGTACCAAGAGTACTTAGTGCTATGCAGATTAAATGAGTGTCACAAGAGTAACTAGCATGGCAGCACAGAGTGAGCATTCAGTAAATCTGACTATTCTGAGGACCACTATCATCATTATTTCCATTACCATTAGTCAGGCTTTAAGCCTTTATCACCTAGGAAATCACAAAATTCTAACATCTCCCTGCCTCAGTTGGAGTTCTCTGGTATCTTCCTCGTATCAACCTGGAGGGTGGCCCCTAAAATAAAGTTTTTATCATTTTCCCCAGTATCTTAAAGACCTTCACTATCTCTCCATTATCTACATAATCATTTTTTTAAATTTATGTATATTTGTAACTTACATTTAGCTCTCTAACTGTGTTTCCTTGCCTATATCTTAAGTGAATGGTCTCCTAGGTGTCAGTCTTGCCCTTCACACTTCTGCTTGAGTACTTCAATGATTAAAATATTTGGTGACCTACTGATAAATTCAAACATTTCTTTCAGGAAAAAAAGCTGAGAAAGACATATTTATTTGCTCCACATATTTCTGTGACCGGCATGGTGAAGAAACTTTCACAAATATTGTCCCTATGGTCTTATTTAGCCTTCATACAACATAACTCTTCTTGGAAATGGAACCCTGGGTATTCTGAACTCCTGATGATGATGGACTTAAAAGAAAATGGATTATACATTAGCAGCATAGAATGCCCTGGGCTATTGATATCTTAAATATGGTGTTGCCCAATACCAAAAAACACAAGGTTTGGGAAATAAAGGAGAATGCAACCATTATGTGGTTATCTTAGAACATGGAGCTAGACCATATTGCTATTAATAGGACTGTGGTATATCTCGTGAATATTGCAATCAGGTGGCAGGAAAGGTAAGTGGACCTTACTTGAGCAAGTGAAAAAATTTGTCTTCCTTGTAAAAAGGAGATCAATTTTGTTCAGACTCTAAGGTGTTGAGATGCTTCCAATGTGGGCAGAACTTCGATATAGATCACAGGTAATGTAAGGGGCAAGTCCGGAAAAAATGTGAGGATTTGCCCTAAGCAATTATTATTTTCTTTGTCCTATGGATTTCACTAAAGTCTACTAAATTTGCTGCTTGATCTCTGCTGAGCTGTGTGAAACTGAACAGGGCACTAGTCTCCTCTTTGGCTACCTGGTTGAGCCCATTTATAGCTGACCCACTCCCATGACCCCCAGTGCCAGGAAATAGCTGATGTGCTTTATATCACACTATATTTGCTTTACAAAATTTTTTATAAATGGAATAATACAGAAGATAGTCTTTTTGTTTTTGATTCCCACTTAATGTTTGCTGGTATTCTTTATATTATCCCACAGGTCTCTGAATTTTTGTGAAATTTTCTTCAATCATGTTAATACCTTTTGGTAATTATTATGTCCTTTTAGGAATTTATTATTGCTGATTCATTGTTGTCATGCTTGCCTTTAACTCTTCAAATATGATTTTGCTTTACTTCCTTGAACATATTTATAATAGTTGCTTTGAATTATTTTTCTGATACATTGAGATTCTAGGGACAATCAAAATTAGTCTATTGAGTGCTCTTATTTTACCCCTGGGATGGGTTACCCTTTCTTGCTTTTTGTGAGTGCCTTGTAATTTTTGGTTAAAAGCTGGGCATTTAAGATAATATAATTTAACTTCTCTGAATGCTTATTCCCCCCACTCCAACATTTGTTGCTGCCGTTTTTTGTTTGTTCATCTGTTTAGTAACTCTCCTGGTCTAAATATATGAAATGGTTTGACAACACAAGACAATGTTATAAATTTGGCTTTAAACATTTGTATAATATATAAAGAAATTATAATTCTAAAGGAATTATAAGCGGGAAAACAGCCTTTTGCTTTTATACTTGATATTTATCACTCTGATGCTCCCTGTCCTTTTCTGTGGAACTGGAATAATTTCTCATCATAATGAAGAACTTCTTTAGTATTTCCTGTAGTACAGCCAACTAGTGACAAATTGTTAGTTTTCTTTTGTTAGACTCCCAAGAAGCCTGACTGAGAGGAGGAGCAAGTAAAGAATCATAAATAACAAGGCCGGGCGCGGTGGCTCAAGCCTGTAATCCCAGCACTTTGGGAGGCCGAGACGGGCGGATCACGAGGTCAGGGCGAGGTGGCAGACACCTGTAGTCCCAGCTACTCGGGAGGCTGAGGCAGGAGAATGGCGTAAACCCAGGAGGTGGAGCTTGCAGTGAGCCGAGATCCGGCCACTGCACTCCAGCCTGGGCGACAGAGCGAGACTCTGTCTCAAAAAAAAAAAATAAATAAAAAATAAAGAATCATAAATAACACTTAATGAAACTGAAGTTCAGGAGAGCTAGAACAAGAACAGAGTTACAAATAAGCAAAGGAAGAACACTTAAGGATATCTAAAACAACACTAAAAAGACTCCTCACAGGTGAACACTATGGGTTTCGAATTAAAAATTCCAGTATATAAATTCAAGTAACGTTTGGTCTCTGATAAATCAATGGCCTGGAAAATCAAGTGCAGGAAATATCTCCAAGTATAGAGCAAAATGATACAGAGAAATCACTTAGAAAAGGATTAAAAACTTAGAGATGGTTCTAGGAGATCTAATACAAGAAAACATGCTCCAGAAGGAGAAAAATGAATAGATATAAGAGGCGTATCAAAAAACTGTATATACATACAAAAAAATTCATTCAGCAAATAAGAGATCTGTTTTTAAAGATTAAGGAATACTGTATTTTACGCCAAAATAAGAACAAAAGCCAACCACCAAGAAGTATTTTGGTAACAATACACACACACAAAAACACACATTAAAGCAGTTCGGACAGAGCAAATTATCCCCGTTTCCCAATAGCAAACTGCCTTTGGGATATTTGTTGGTAACTATGAAAGTTGGAAGGCAGTGGAATATCATCAACAGACTAGTGAAATAAAAAGTCTTAATTCAGAATCCTGTGCTCAGCCAAGATATTATACACTTGACTGTTTTTTATTTTAGATCAAGAATATTCAAGAACTTAGCATATTACCCAAGTGGCCACCAAAAGAAAAATATTTGAAAAAGATTCTAACAGCATTTGAGGCTATAAATCAGAGACCTTGGGAAGAGAGCAGATCCCGGGAAGCAAACACGGTGGTGAGCAATCACTAAGAATGCATTTAACGATAAGTACAGACCATCTGGAAATATATAATATGAGTTTAAGAAAAACTATTGAGGCCAAGGTGGGCAGATCACGAGGTCAGAAAATCAAGACCATCCTGGCTAACATGGTGAAACCCTATCTCTACTAAAAATACAAAAAAAATGAGCCTGGTGTGATGGTGGGTGCCTGTAGTCCCAGTTACTGAGGAGGCTGAGGTAGGAGAATGGTGTGAACCCAGGAGGTGAAACTTGCAGTGAGCCCAGATCGCAGCACTGCACTCCAGCCTGGGTGACAGAGTGAGACTCTGTCTCAAATAAAAAAAAAAAAAAAACTATTGAAACAGAAGAGGTATACATCAAAGTAAATTCTATTAAGTTCAGAATTATGCCAACAAATCATATAAATGGAGACAGAGAGGAAAACAGGAAAAGTTTTCTAAATGTCTCACTGAAGGGAGGAAAAATGTAGGAGAGAAAAATGCAAATTATGAGAGACATAATATTCTATGTTATAAAAAAGACAGGAAAGAAGATAAAGATCATTAGAGAAATGTACTGGGTAGTAGTTATTTAAAAATAATTTTAAAAGAGATTAATGTCTATTAATTTTTAAGGGTGAAAATGAAGTGAAGAACAAGTTATCAGAGTAGTAAAATTAAGGGAAAAGGTAAAACAATCCAAAATTTAAAATCAACATAGAGTAGATGAAAAGATTAGTTATAATACTTTTTTTTTTTACATTTTAATGTAAAATAGTCAGGATATGACCATAATCAATAAAGATAAAAATTTAAATTAATAATAAAAAGAAATGGCTAAAAGATACAAAGTTTTAGTTATTCAAGATAAATAAGTTCTAGAGATCTACTATACAGCACAGTGCCTATAGCTCATGATATTATATTGTATATTTAAAATTTGCTGTGTTGATGAATCTTATGTTAAGTGCTCTTAACCATATATACACAAAAACACCACATCATCATCATCATAAAGGGAATGGGAGAGAACTTTTAGAAAGGGATGCTTATCGTCATGGCCTTAATGGTGATGATTGTTTTAAACAGGTTTATACTACCTCCAAACTCCTTTCAACACATTCCATTAATACATAATGCTTTTTAAATGTCTACCATACCTTCAATAAAGTGATTTAAGAACAAAATATAAACTTGACTATAATGAAACCTAATAAATTTATTAAGTGTTTAAATGCACTTTCTATATCATAATATAAATTTTAAAAATAACAAAAGTAATTGAAATATGTTAAATATTTTGAAATTAAAAATACTTTCCTAGATTAAACAAGAAGCAAACAAAAAGTACTCATTATCTAGAAACCAATGGATAGAATATTTCGTTAAAAAAAATCTTATGGAATAAAGTAAAGGTAGCGTATCAGGGAATAGTATGATTTTAAGTGCCTGTATTCATACAGAAAAGAGAAGAAAATACTATAACATAGATATCTTTGCAATCTTCTTAAAGGAACAAAAAAGAGCAAAAATAGACTAGAAATGAAAAAGGAGATAAGGAACCACTAGAGATGACTACAGACATTACATTGGCAGAAATTTGAGGCCTGAAGAAATTACATGCTTGCCTAACAACATTCTGCCGAAATATCATAACCGATGTTAGAACAAGTGGAGAATTTGTGGACATTAGAAAGATATAAAGTTAAATGAAAAAGGCCACTAGGCAAATGGTTCTGGAGATGAGTTTTATCTAATCTTTAAAGAATAAATGACTCTAAGATTATTCAAATCAATAAAGAACAAAGTTCCACATTTGATTTATACAGCCATCATTACAAACAAACCTGAAGAGGAAAAACAAATATGACATTATGGATCAATCTTTTTATTACTAAGGTTATAAAAATTCAAAGGAAAAACTTAGTAAATGGAATCTTGCAATGTATTATAAGAATAATACACTATGAGCAAGCAGTGTCTCTTAAAGAATGCAAGCGTGGTTCAATATCAGGAAATCCATCAATAAAATCAACTGAATTAGTAAGTTAAAAGAGAAAAAGCGTATCATACTACAAAATGTGGTTATTAAATACTGCAGCCATTGCTCATAAAAATTTTAATAAAAAGAAATAAAAGAACAACTTACATATAATAAAAACTATCAAAAACTGAAGACAAGTATCTAAAATGGTGACACTACAATCATTTTAATTAAAATTAGAAACTATTAAGAATTTCTACTATGATATTAGCATCATTGTCTTTGATGCTTTAGAAAATGCAATATACCAAAAAAATATGACATAAATATTTGAAAGAAGAGCTACTTTTATTTCTTCTTCCTGACATTATTATGTACCTAGAAAGTAAAAAAAAAATTTGAGAAAAATCAGAATTCTTAAGAGAATTTCATAATGTGAAAAAATACAAGATAAATATCCCCAATTAATAACTTTTATATACTCTGGCATAAAGTTTTAAAAGTGAAACTGGAAAGGGTATTCCATTTATAATAGAGACCAAAAACCTTCTATAATATTAAAAATATTAAGAATGTTAATATTCAATAATTAAAATTTAATTAAATTATTAACAAAATTGATAAACAATTAAAATGTAATATTTACAAGTAATATTTTAAATAATTAAAATATTCTTAAAATATTAAGATTAAAATATTGAATGATTTCTTTCCGCAATTATATATAAGTTCAATGAAGTGCCAATGAGCATTTGCAGAACCATTTGAAAATGTATAAAATGATTAAAGTTCACAGTGGATAATAAATGTATTAGAAGAGATAACAAAGTTATGAAGATAAAAAAACTGAGAGCGGACTTGCTTACCAGATATTGGAATGTACTGTAGGTTCATGAGATCAGTGTGGTACGGTAGTCACCTTTTATCCACAGTTTCAGTTTCCATGGTTTGTTACCTGCCATCAACCCTGTGCCGAAAATACTACACGGAGAATTCCAGAAATAAACAATGTGTAAGTTTTAACTTGCCTGCAGTTCTGAGTAGTGTGATGAAATCTTGGGCTGTCAGGTTCCATCCCTCTCAGGACACGAATCTTTCCTTTGTCCAGCAGACCCACGCTGTAACAGCTTTCCACCTGTGAGTCACTTAGCCGCCCTTTCCGCAATCACATTGACTTTCTGGTATGGTAGTGCTTGTGTTCAGGGAACACTTACTTTATCTAATAAAAGCCCCGAAGTACAACAGTAGTGTTGCTGGCGATTGAGCTATGCCAAAGAGAAACAGTAAAGTGTTTCCTTCAAGTAAAAAGGTGAAAGTGCTCCACTTAATTAGAAAAGAAAAAAAAATTGTATACTGAGGTCTCTAAGATCTATGGTAAAAATGAATCTATCTGTGAAATCACGAAGAAGGAAAAATAAATTTGTGTTAGTTGTGCTGCTGCACCTCAAAATGCAAAAGTTACAGCCCAATGCATGTCAAGTAGTTAGTTAAATTGGAAAAAGCACTAAATTTGTGGGTGGAAGACCTGAACAGAAACGTGTATGGATTGATGGCAATCAGGTTTGGTACTACCTATGGTTTCAAGCATCCACTGGAGGGGTTGGAATCTATCCCCTGCGAATAAGAGGGGAACTACTGTATTAGGATAACAATAGATAAATACATCAGATCAATAATTCAGAATTAGATCCTATGCTTTTCCTTTTTCTTATGTTTAAATGTGTGGCAGCTTACCTTACTCTTTAGTGGTCATTCTCCTGAAAACTAGCTTTGTCTTCATAAATAATGTTGGCACTATTTGCAATTCTACATTCAAGGTTCTCATTTAGGAAGACAAATTCCCCGCCCCCACCCCTTCTGTTGAAACCTATGGATCAGCCATGCATAAATATGAGAGGATAGGCGGGGCACAGTGGCTGACGATTGTAATACCGGCACTTTGGGAGGCCCAGGCAGGCAGATTGCTTGAGGTCAGGAGTTCAAGATTAGCCTGGTCAACATGGTGAAACCCCATCTCTACCAAAAATACAAAAATTAGCTGGGTGTGGTGGCATACACCATCGGTCTCCACTACTCAGGAGGCTGAGGCCAGAGAATCGCTTGAACTCGGGAGGCGGAGGTTGCAATGAGTCGAGATTACCCACTGCACTTCAGCCTGGGCGACAGAGTGAGACTCCATCTCAAAAATTAAATAATTAAATAGACAGGCTAACTTAATATCATTGACCTTGAATTTAGGTTTGCAATTTTGAAGTTATAGATTTAAATGCTAAAGAGAAAATACAGATAATCATATCTGTTTGGAGAAAATACGTAATTTTAGATTAAGCTTCATTGATTAGAGCCATGCTATCATCAGGATATATGACTCACATCTTTATGGCTAAACAAATAATCCTTCATTAAATCTAAAGTGAGTAGTACCATACAATCAAGGGCTATGAAGAGTTTATTTTCTTGGATCTTTCTGTTATTCTTTTATAGCACATTTATGTCCATTTTGATTGTTCAAAACATCTTCAGGAGACATTATTTTAAACAAAACTGATTGTAATATGGTGATTCAAGTTATCTAGCCATTAGATCTATTTTAAAATTTTGTAAAGGAAACACTATTTTAGCAAAATTAAATAGAGAAAATTGTGGCAAAACATGCAGCAATAATTTATTTTTGCAAAACAAAAAGTCTAGAACTGCTCTCTAATTACTAGCCTTTGAGGCATTTACAGCTAAATTAAAATCATCATTAGCTGTTAAGTGTGTTTGCTTTGATTAGTTCCTGTTTTATGAGGTTTTAGGCAGAAGTAATTTTGTGGTATTATTAATGAATTTAATGTTAAGTGGAAAAAAACTTTTGTTATCTGACAAGTACCAGCTCTGGAATTAACAGTTTAAATTTTGTCAAAAGTCACAGAGATGCTTTCTAACATATTTGCCAGGTATTGAAAATGATTTTCTTTAAGTTATCTTAAAAGATAGTGTAATGAGAAAAAAGAAATTGCCAGTCTTATTCCCTTAACCATTATATCTCAATGTTACAAAGTAGAAAAGCATAGACTTTTAATACAGTCCTGTTCAAAACCACATTTCACCACTCTGACAATTTGGACCAGTAACTTAGCCATCCTATACTCAATATTCTTCATCTATAAAAATGTGAATATTAACATCTTTTCCAAAAAAGGTAGCTTTAAAGATTAAATAAAATAGTGAATGTTAAGTAACATCATGGCTGTGGAACATGCACTCAGTAAGAGTTAATCTCTTTTGCCTTTCCTTTCCACTTGATCTTGTGTGTCTAAAGATATTAGAAAACTAATTCCAAGCATCTATCCAAAGATAAACTGAGGGATTTAGCATATTCATGTTATTATTGCACATGAATTTTGGAAAGACAAATAATCTGAGTGTATGTGAGCTTCCTGTTTTAAACAGATAGTGACAGGAAAAATAAAAGTATATTTTCAACAATTTTGTATCAATGGAAAATGGTTCTTTTTAAATATAATTTTATGATTTCTGAGAGCAGTTGAAAATATTCAAACCCTGTTCGTTTCATTTGCCAGTAAAACCAGTAATTAAACTTAATTGCTCCATGGGTCCAGATGTTAAGAGCTACATGGAGTTAGTTAGCACAGAAAGAAACAGAAGTCTTTTTTAAATGGAGGGAAGAATTCAGAGTTGGCCAAGGCTGCATTATTGCATTTTTGTGGCTCCAACACCATCGAAGTGTTTCGTCATACTCTACAAATTTAGTGTCTATGGCATCCATAGATCATCACTATATTCCTGAAGGCTAATTCTCAGAACGCTTATATCATATTAGACGTTTATAACTTATTCTAAACATATTTCCAGCAACTAAAGTGCAACCATTGCTATGATTTGAGGGAAATATGGATTTTTGTGTACAACAATGAGGTAATATTTTGATGCTACAAAATTCTTTCTCTTGGAGCCTTCTAACCTCTCTGCATACTGTGGCATGCTTAATTGTAAGACAGAAGTAATCACCCATATTTCCCAAAGTATGCATCAAGCAAAAAGATAAAGAAAAAAATGCACATTTGTGTTACCATTATTTTGATCTACTTATTTGTGAAAGAGCAGCATGATCAGAAAATGACCAGAAAAAGATTATGGGTAGGAATAAGTCCCAATATTTCATCATAAAAGATGAATTGCTGTTCATATTTAAATTATGCATCAGGATATGAAAGGTTCCTGCAAGTTCCACAGGACCAGCACTGGTTTGCAAACTGGCCAGGGTGAAATTGATGGCAGGTAGAAACCATTTTATAGCCCTATTGGCATTCACTCTGATATGATACCACTGCTTTTTCGATGAGAAATGTTGAGAAGCAGCTCTCCATCATAAGCTCTGTACAGAATTTACATTAAGTTGTTTTTCATAAAGTTCATTTTAAAGTTGTTCCTTTATTTGGAAGAGAACAAGCAGTTAAGCTATTGTGGCAACATATAGGTTGGTGTGAGTGTGAAAGCATGGTGTTTGTGTAAAAATGTTTCATTAGAAGGATGTAGTCAGTGGAGTTAATTCACATGCCTTTTACTACTGCTGGACAGAGTTTGCTCTGGTATAACTCAAGAGTTGAAGTTGAGAAATCTCAAGTTATTAAGTATTTGAGCCATAAAAGAAATTTTAATGGAAAAACATGAGAGTTGGACTAGAGACCCACAAATCTGCAACAACAAAGTTATTTTTCCTCCAAGAATGTTTAACAATAATTGTTTTTAAAAGTTGTTTAAGTGTATAAAAACCTAAATATCACTGAGATAAATCTACCATTTGATTAGCAAATTCAACATTTGCTAAATTGCAATCAATCACCAGAACACAAGGATTAGTCCAGTGATTCTTACACAAATTCATTGTATGTTTATCACCCATTTTCATGATGGAGCATAAAATTGAAATAAGATAGCAAAAAGGCACCAAATCAAAATAAATTACATAGTGATTCACAACAGACTGTGATAAGCAAAAGATAGCAGCATCAACTGAGATCTAGCACCTCAGAAAAAGCACTGTTTGTTTCTCTGCTATGTAACACAGAGGCAGTGCCAGGCAGCCTTAATTATCCATCAAGATCACGTCCTGCCCCTAAGCAGTCTATATGATGCAAACTGATTTCACTAACAAATATTCAATTCAAACTTAGACACAAATGCTCCATTCACAGTTTTAAAACTTTCTTAAAAGAAGTGACTTTATTGACTAGTCTCTATTGATATTCGTGTGTATGAGTTGCAAGAATCAGGAAAATAAAATCTAGTTATGTTAGAGCATTTCTCATAATTTCCTTGTAAAAGTTCTTTCTCCTTGAAAAGATTTAATTTTGTTAGTCTATGGACAAATAGACTTGGCCCTCATTGATTTATTCTAAACTATTCTATATAAAATAGTGATGCACAATTTTTGCTCCTTAGTTCACCTAAAACTGGGTTCTTGTTACACAACCAGGAAAGATTAGGCACACAGACACGTTGAAAGGTGAGGAGAGAGGAATTTATTAAAAGAAAGCTCTCAGTGAAAAAAGAAGGGGTCCTGCTAATAGGCTCCTACCTCATAGCTTGAATACCAGGCCACCACACTCACAAGCTGAAGAAGCCAGTCTCCTCCCCACTGCACAAGTTAAGAACTGCTCATGACTCCTCCATGTTCCCCCAGTGTGAGTGTAGGCATTATTCAGAAAGAATCAGTCGGGAAAGGGTGGGCAAACAGGGGCAGTTCTCCCTCTGAGTTGCCGGTTTCCCGGGACCGGGAGTACAGTCTTTCAGCCTTCAGGCTGTTTTAGACTTGACGGTGAGGTTTCCAAGGGGAACCTTGGCTGTCTCCTGTCTCTATCAATAGTACCACAAATCGTGCATTTTTTTTTTTTTTCGTTCAAACTTTGGAAAGGAGGTATGATGATCTCCATGTTATAATTAAGCATTCCACAGTTTTCAGAGAGGTTAGAAGACTCCAAGAGAAAGAATTCTGCAGCATCAAAATTTCATCTCATTGTTATACACAAAAATACACGTTTTCCCCATATCATAGCTATGGTTGAGATTTAATTTTTCATGCTGGACATATTTTTTGAATAAACTATAAATGTTCAGTATAATATCAACATTCTCAGGGTTAACCTTGATGAACATAGCGACGATTTTTGAGAGTCACAAACACTACATTTGTAGAGTATGACAAACCACTTTGATGATGTTGGAGCCAGAGCATTGCAATGATGTAGCCTTGGTTCCCTCCTGATTCCCTTTTTGATTCTTCTATCCATTTCAACTATCTCCATGTATCTCTTAACATCTGGACCTGTGGAGCAATTCTAAAGTTTTAATAGAAAACTATGGTAAATACAATACTGTCAGTCAAATGATATTTTTAAAATCCAAAACTCTCTTTTGCCACTAAATTTAACAGGGATATTATACTTGATGATCGTAATTACAATTGTGAGTCTCTAACAAATCTTGAGGAGTATTTTGAATTAACCAAGGGGAAAGAATTCCTGAATTTTTTCAACTATAATGCTTAATTGTTAGCTCATGTAAAGTTTTGGTTTGGTAACTCTTCATGATAATACTGTACTCTCAGTATAAAGAAAATTTACTTATTTCCTAGCTAATTTATTTCTTCCCTTCATCTTACCATAGAAAACAGTAGCAACCAAAAAGCTTTCCTTAACCAAACAAGGCTAAATAAGGTCTATTTTGTTAATTGTTCTAAATTGTCATTCATATGAGTAAAGAATTAACAGGAGTGAGATGTTATATTCTGGGGACATTGTATTTCTAGACATAAAACAAAAACTTAAATAATATCATAATAATTAATCACAACAAGTAGTGTTGTATTTTTATGGTTATCATCCTGTACCTCCGAATAACTTTAGTACTGTTGGTTTTGCTTCAGAGCCTTTCAACTCCAGAAGGAAATTGTGTCCTCAAAACTAATGTGTAATATAAGGAAGTCTCAAAGCAGTATGTTACAGACAGAATTAGCCATGTAGACAACATATGCTAGTGACTATATATATGGGAAAATTTAGAAACAATAATTTTAGATCACTTGGAAGTACATAAAATGTAAAACTGTAATGTATCCTATAATTAAATTGTATTTGTTAAATTAATAAGGAAATTTAGTCATGGTCAAATGACTATGTTTTTGTTTAACATGCATAAGAATCAAGATTCAATGAGTAGTTTTAAAATTAGAATTGTTTTAGCTAATATAGTTTCCTTAGTTCTATTTTTCACTAACACAAATTATCATGGCAAAATACTATTGATCCTTAAAAAACAGCTTGCATAGATTGAGTTATGTCTCATTTATTTGTAAGATTCCATATTTCTTTTAAAATTGCAAGGCTTACCTAATGGTAATAGGCAAACTTAGTTTTCCATGCATTATCTTATTTTCCCAAGAATTCTATGGAGTTGGCATTCTTATTACCAACCTCATTTTAACGACGTGGTATCTGTGACTCAGAGAGGTTAAGTCAATGGACAGTTTTATCAAAAAGTTGTAGAGTTGGGATTTAAATCATACTGTACTTTTGTAGGTATAACACTTATCAATTAAAATTCATATGCCTCCCCTTTATTTCTTTCCCTGATTTTATTGTATTACATATTTTTAAGCATAGAAAAATAGAAAATTAACATAACAGCTACCTATTTCATCCTAACTCTGATTTCACAAATACTGACCTTTTGTCCCGTTTTTGTTATTGCTGTTGTTTTGTTGTTTGCCTTTTGGAAGTAAAATATACTAAATGGAGCTAAGTCAAGCGGCAACAGAAAATGGTGTGAAGCCGCTCATCTCTTGTCTCTCTGTTCCCACAGCTACAATCCTCTGCTAGTTTCTTAGACCCTTTCTTCTGGACTACATCAACAAACTCATGTGCACTCTGCCTTGCTCCAGTCTGCCTTTGATCAAGTCTATTGCTTATACAACTGGTATGATAATATTCTCCAAACATTGCATTCCTCCTGTCAACCTTCTTTTCAATAATACACAGAGCCTCATTGTTATCTGTGTTATCAAACATTTAGCACTCAAAAACTCATGTCACAGGGGCCTTTTTTTTTTTTTTTTTTTTCCCTTCTTTTTAACACTTCTCCCCTGTAGACCCTTCCTTTTTACATGGTATAGTGTCCCCTTATACCTTACAACATCCCATGGCTTCATCTGATTTGTGGTTGTGGTTTTGACCAAACCATGCTCTTGGTTTTCTTGACAACTTTATTAAAACTAAGCCTCTTTCAGAAGGCATTATCTCCTTCACTCCGTTGTTTCTCTTCTGGGAATGGCTTTAGTATTCATGGATTTAGTTTGTAAAAATGCATACCATTTAACACTTTTCTTGGTTCTGATACCTCTTGGTTCAAGATGGTGGCCTGAGAATATTTATAGGCCTCCGGGCTCTTAAAAAATATCACTAGAATGAAAATAAAGGCATACAAAAGTGAATAAACCTGTAATAGCAAGATAATAGGAGTAAAGGCCAACAGTGAACTAAAGCTATTAATACACTTCTGGCAGACAAAAAGCAGATGTGTATGGTGACGAGGGAAACAAAGCAGAAATAACTACAAGCCAGAATAACAGAAACTCTGTTTAAAAAACCATATCTGGGGCAATTTTCTAGGGGTTCCAGGAAGTAACGCCGCATAGCGTCAGCAAGAACTCCAAAGGAGCACTTCCCAGTGAAGCAAAAGAGTGGTGTAATGATTTGGTGACACTCATGACGTGTCAGGCCCACCAAGGCCCCATAAATGTAGCATGAGTGCAAGCTTGAAATTTGTAACATGAGATTAAAACTGGAGAAGCATCCCTAAAATATATGAACCAATCTACCTAGAAATAGCTAGGAATCTCATGAGTTGAACCTACCAGAGTACAGGCCTTCTTATTCTATTTTGAAGTGCTCCTGCTTGCACCTGCAAGCTTCCATGTGTCATATCTAAAAGTAAAATAAGCCAATTGATATAGTCATCATGTACCCAAACAGTCAAAGAAGATTATAGCCATAAAATAGAAACAGACTTCTATGACAAAAATGAAAGATCATAGAACAAGTAAAAGCTTTTAAAAATTAAAAATATATATAACTCTCAGGAATTTAAAAAATTATGATAGTGTCCAGAGCTATGAGTGACGTTATCTTCAGATTTTAAACACAAACATGCAGATTGAAAGTACCAAAAGAAATTGAGTGCTTTGAGGCAAAATTGAGTAAAAAGGGGATGGAGAATTGCATAAAAGAAATGAGATAAAGGTCTTTGGATTAGAAGGCTGTAGCTAAACAGAATAAAAAACAAAATCCATTCTCAGAAGTATTTTTGTGAAATTTCAGATTCCCAAGGATAAAGAGCAGATTCTATAAGTTTCCTGGAAGGAAAAAAAAAAAAACAAACAAACAAACAAATAAAAGATTTTATACAAAAGAATACTCAAATGGGCAACAGAGTTCTCATCAGCCGTAGTTGTTGCCAGAAGGAAATGGTGTCATGCTCTCACAGAAAGGGAAGACTGCTGTGTGGCCCTCACCTGAACTCCTGTCTTAGTTTATACAGTTTATGGGACCTCATATGTGGTTAATATTTGTTAGCTTGACCAAGATAATGAAGATAAAGGAGAAATTTCTCCCACAGAATAACCCTTCAGCTCCTCTACCTAAAACACCACCGCATTTGTTAGTAGGGTTTGGAATCAGCACCACTGATTTCCTTCATTTACACTACTCTTTTTAAACATAGCAATGCGGCCAGGTGCAGTGGCTCACGCCTGTAATCCCAGCACTTTGGGAGGCCGAGGCGGGCGGATTACCTTAGGTCAGGAGTTTGAGGCCAGCCTAGTCAACATGGTGAAACCCTGTCTCTACTAAAAATACAAAGATTTGCTGGGTGTGATGGCACACGCCTGTAATCCCAGCTACTTGGAGGCTAAGGCAGGAGAATTGCTTGAGCTTGGGAGACGGAGGTTGCAGAGACTGTGCCACTGCACCACTCCAGCCTGGCCAACAGAGTGAGACTCTAAAAATAATAATAAATAAATAAACAACTTAGCAATGCACCAATGCATCTTGGGGATCTTTTCCTCTCAGGACATGGTGCTGCAACCCAATCTTTTTTTTTCCAACTTTGTTGTGATACAATTGCCATACCATATAGTTCTTTTTTTTTTTTTTTTTTTTTTTTTTTTTTTTTTTTTTTTTTTTTGAGGCAGAGTCTTACTCTGTCGCCCAGGCTGGAGTGCAGTGGCCAGATCTCAGCTCACTGCGAGTTCCGCCTCCCGGGTTTACACCATTCTCCTGCCTCAGCCTCCCTAGTAGCTGGGACTACAGGTGCCCGCCACCTCGCCCGGCTAGTTTTTTGTATTTTTTAGTAGAGACGGGGTTTCACCGTGTTAGCCAGGATGGTCTCAATCTCCTGACCTCGTGATCCGCCCGTCTCGGCCTCCGAAACTGCTGGGATTACAGGCTTGAGCCACCGCGCCCGGCCCATATAGTTCTTTGATACAAAATTAAACTATTTTTTTCCAACTTTGTTGGGTTGCAATTGCCATACCATATAGTTCTTTAATTTAATATAAAATTAAACCATTTTTAGTATAATATCAGATAGGTGCTACCATCACCACAGTCCCTAGTTCTAATTTTAGGACATCTTCACCACCTCAAAATGAAACCCCATATGATTTAGCTAACAGCCCCTTATCCCTAGTTCTCCCCACCATAACCCTAAGCAAACACTTACCTATTTTCTCATAGGTTGCTTTATTCATATGAATGAGATCATACAATATGTGGCCTTTGTAACTAACTTCTTTCATGTAGCATGTTTTCAAGGTTCATCCAAGTTGTAGCACTATCAGCACTCCATTTCTTTTCATGACTGCACAATATTCCATTGTATGAATATGCCATATTTTGTTTACTCATCCACCAGTTAAACATTTAGAATACTTCTGCCTTTTGACTATTAGGAGTAATGTTGTTATGAACATTCATGTACAAGGTTTTGTGTGAACATATGTTTTCATTTATTTTGGTATATACCTGAGAGTGGAATTGCTGGGTCACATGGTAACTGTATATTTAATCATTTGAACAACTGCCAGACTATTTCCCAAAGCAATGGTATCACTTTACATTCACACTAGCAGGGTCAGTGTATGAGGGTTTCTATTTCTCCACATCCTTGCCAGCACTTTTTACCTGGTTTGTTGGTTCTAGCCCTATTAGTGTATGTGAAGTGCTACTTCATGGTGGTTTTCATTTGCAATTATTTGATGAATAATGATATCAAGCATTTTTTCATGTGCTTCTTGGTCATTTGAACATCTTTCTTGGACAAATGTCTATTTTTATCCCTCGGCCATTTTTAAGTTGGGTTATTTATCTTGTTATTATTGAGTTGCAAGAGTTTATAGATTCTGACCTAATATCATTGGGTAGTCATTATTCAGACTCCTACACGGTTCCAATACTGAGGCGTTTTGCAATGCGTTAACCTACATTCTTTATTTTCAGTTAACAGTGTGTGTGTGACTGCAGGTTTCTGATATCATGTTAGTTTACTTTATATGAAATTCTGTAGATCTTTGATATTCGTGAAGGATATATCTTGAGACCATATTAAACCCATGAGTTTCTATAGGCAGAAACGTTTAAAATCTTGACATTTTCTCTAATCACATTTCAACATGGAGTCCTGCATTTGTTGGGATATCATCAGCCCAGAAGTTAATTGTCTATTAATGAATTGTTATTCATCACTAGCAGAGAAAATGTATACTGGTAGGGAAGTCACTGACATTTTTATTAATTGCCTTTTAAAAATTTATGTAAAGCATGTATAGTGGACTCACTCATGTCATATATCAGGTTAATTTAAATAGTAAATTATCGAAATATTTTTTGTGGTTATTTCCTTGACCTTCTTAGATTTTTTAGTGTTACTTTATTTCTCTCACAACACTGGCAGTTATTTATTTTTGTGATCACGTTTCAGTGACACACACACACGATAACAAAAGTCACCTTATGTATGCATGCTGAGGATTATAGAATCAAAAACCTACACAGGGATGTGGATGTTGACTATTTAGGTTTTCTTGTGCGCTCTTCTTACCCGTTAGCTTATTTGCATCTGTACAGCAGCCTTACAACCTGTGTAATTCAAAATTTTCAATTGGAAAAATTACCTATCACTGCATGTCATGTGCTTTTGATTTTGCTCTAAAGTAGTCAATATGGTAGATGTAAAATCTATTCACCCTAAAAATCTTTTGAATAAAAGTCTAGGAAGAGTGAGAAATAATACTGCCTTACTTTCCCTCATTCAGAGTTGTTTAGTAAGCAGAACTTTTCCACAGAAAGTGATCAAGATGGTGAAGTTCTGAAAATCAAGAGAAATAGTTGAAGGATCTGGGATAAGATTATCCAAAGAGATCTGAAAACTCTTCAAATAGAAAAAGTACTTCCATATGGAAACATGATTATAGCTTGCTAGTTTAACCACAGAGGGTAGAACTAGGACAGACAAATATAACTTTTGGAGAATTCAGTTCAAAGAAGTACTTTCTAAGAATTAGAACTGAACATTCTTGGAATAGGATGTCATAATAGGTAGAGCATTTTTATCAACTTAGACATATTCAACTCGAAGTTGGTCAATCCCTTTATCAGATAATGGTTGTGGTGCTGAGGCAGTGTTAGAATAGATATCCTTCCAAGTTTTTCTCATACCACAGATTCTATTCTAAGTTCATACATGCTATAAAACATTTAGGACTTAATTTAATAATTACCAGAGGGCTGAATGTTATTCTTTTGTAATGACATTAAAATTTTACTGTAGCAAGAAATATTAGAATTTATATTCTAATCTCCTTGTCCCTTCTGACTTTAGAATGTTATTGGTAAGAGGGGAGGGGATAGTTTTGCTGTTCATCATTCTAGAGAGGCAAAATTAAGCTATAATTATCTTAAAGTGTTTCTGCAAAATGTAATTTTCTATGATGTCCATCATGTAGTAAAATTGATTTTTACAAAATATATAGTATATGTAACCAGTATCAACAAATTAAATGGTGTTCTAATCTAAATAGGAATAAATACACATTTCATTCAAACTATTTTAAAATATGATAAGTACAATTCACCAAAAATAAATTTATAAAAGCATATATGGTTGAAAAATTTAAAAGTTTTGTATATAAGCTACTCATTCTCTTATTTTATTTGCCAAGTACTGGATATACCTATTACTACATTACTCCCAAATATGAAAGGGCTGGTCAATATCTTCAGTCTTAGAGTTTTAGTATACACAGAATGGATAATTTAAAAAATGATAATTATCTTTCCCTTACAATCCTATGATTATGCCCCTAGAAATGGACCATAAATATCATGTTGGCACCATTAAGAATAGAGATACCCAGATACTCTATTTCCAGATAACTAAGTCCTTACTATTTGTTGAGCTGTAAGTCTTGTGTGGCAGATGGTGTAAGAAGAGAGGGAAGAAGGTGAATGTTTACATTAAAAATCCATGGGATAACACTTAGGTAATTGTAGGAACTCAGACAACTCATAAAACATCTCTAAACTTTTTCCTACTCTCTGGTAAGGATATAGTACTCACTATATATAGCCTATGATAATTACAACAATCTTATGGCAAGTACTATTATATCCACATTGCATATAATAAAATTTTACCAGTGTGCTAGACAAAATTGCAGGAACTTTTACTCAGTGGTTGCTTTTATTGTAGTAGTTGACCCTTGAACAGCATGGATTGGAACCACACAGGTCCACTTATACATGACTTTCTTCAATAAATATATTGGAAATATTTTGGAGATTTTTGATAACTTGAAAAATCCTGCAGATGAATCATATAGCCTAAGAATACAACAAAAAGCTAAGAAAAAGTTAGGTATGTCATGAATGTATAAAATATATGTAGATATGAGCCTACATATATTTTTACTACCATAAAGTATACACAAATCTATTATAAAAAGTAAAAATTTATCATAACTTATGCACACAAATATTTACATATCATACATGGTGCTGTTCACAGTACAGAGAAATGTAAACAAATGTAAAGATGCAGTATTAAATTATAACTGCATAAAATTAACTGTAGTACATACTGTACATCTAGAAACCCCTTGTTGCTGTCGCAGTGAGCTCAAGTGTTTCAAGAATCCACTTAAAATGCCCGTGTGACATAATCATCTCCCTATGAGCAGTTCGTCTCTCCAGTAAATTGCCTATTGCAGTATAAAGTGATCTCTCTTGGTTCTTGTGTATTTTTCATAGTGTTTAGTATAATACTGTAAACCTTGAATTGTACCATGTGATCCACATGAAGTGTCACTAGTGATGCTGGAAGTGCTCCCAAAAATCAGAGAAAAGCTGTGACCCTACAAGAAAAAGTTGAATTGCTTTTATATATATTATTATATTGTATTAATATAATACAATATATTATATTATATTATATTATATATAGATTATAGATTATATTATAATATAATTATATTATATTATATTATATAATATTATAGATTATATTATATTATATATATTATATATATAATATATATATAATATATAATACAATATATTATATTATATTATATAATATATAGATTATATATTATAGAATATGTGTATTATAGATTTAGATCTGCAACTGCAGTCACCTGCCATGTCAAGATAAATGAGTCTAGCCTAAGGACCATTATAAAAAATAAAAGGAACCTGTGAAGCTGTCACTGTAGCTATGCCAGTAGGTGCAAAACACTTGTACATTTTGTGAAATATCTTTTTATCTTGTATTGAAAATGCAGTTTTTACATGGGTGCAGATTTGCTATAAGAAACGCCTCTCTAGACTAATGTGATTTGAGAAAAAGTGAAGTCATTATATGACAACTTAAAGCAAAAGGAAAGTGAAGAATCTAAAGCTGAATAATCTAATGCCAGCAAAGGATGGTTTGATCATTTGGCTTAAAACATGTCAACATCACAGCAAAAGTAGCTTCTGGAAGCAGATGAGTTCTCAGGTGCCAGTAAGAATATCACTGAAAAGAAAGGACATTGGCCTAAACAGGCTTTTTTCTTTTTCTTTTCTTTTCTTTTTTTTTTTTTTTTTTGAGATGGAGTCCTTCTCTGTTGCCCAGACTGGAGTGCAGTGGCGTGATCTCGGATCACTGCAACCTCTGCCCCCTGGGTTCAAGCGATTCTCCTGCCTCAGCCTCCTGAGTAGCTGGGACTACAGTTACCCGCCACCATGCCTGACTAATTTTTGTATTTTTGGTAGAAACAGGGGTTCACCATATTGGCTAGGCTAGTCTCAAACTCCTGACTTTGTGATCTGCTCCCCCTTGGCCTCCAAGCGGGGGCAATCCCAGCTCATGCTGGGATTACAGGCATGAGCCACTGCACCTGGCTTGAACAGGCTTTCAATACAGACAAAAATGCCCCATTCTAAAAACAAAAACAAAACAAAAAAATAGCCAGAAAGCACATTTAATAGCAAGGAAGAGAACAGAGCATCACAATATAAGGCAGGAAAGAGCCTAACTCTAAAAATATATCCTAACTCTATTTTTTGGGGCAGCACATGCAGTCAGGTTTATGATCAGGATGGCCCTTATCTATAAAGCCATCAACTCCGGAGCCATGAAGGGAAAGATAAAAACCAGCTGCTAGTATTTTGGTTGTATAATCAGAGGGCTGAAAAATTAGAACACTTTTTCTGGATTGGTTGCATATATGCTTTGTCCCTAAAATCAGGAAGTATCTTTCCAATAAGTGACTGTTTTTTAAAATTTTTGGATATTGGATAATGCCCCAGTCACCCAGAATTCTGTGAATTCAATACTGACAGCATTAAGTGGTCTACTTGTCTCCAAACACAACATCTCTAATCCAGACCTATACACAGTATTATATGGAAAGGATCACCAATGCTACAGAAGAACAGTCTGACGAGATAACATCATGAAAGTCTGGAAGGATTGCACCATTGATGATGCCAGAATTTTTATGGAAAAAGCCATAAAAGCCATCAAGCCCCAGACAATAAATTCCTGCTGGAGAAAACTGTGTCTACATGTTGTACATGACTTCTACAGGATTTACAACAGTCAATCAATAAAATAATGAGAGAGATTTATGGAAATGACAAAAAAAAAAAAAAAAAGATGGTGGCAGTGGTGGTGAAGAGTTTCATGACGTGACTCTTCAAGAAATCCAAGAGCTAACAGACACCACACCAGAGTAATTAACAGAAAACAAGTTGACAGAGGTGAGTGCTTCCAAACTAGTGCCAGATTATGAGGCAGAAGACATAGAAACGAACTGACATTAGACAATCTGGCAGAAAAGTTCTGATTATTAAAGACTGCTTTTGACTTATGACAAGAAATCTTGGATGACATTGGCACTGAAACTAAAATGATGGAAGAAGGATTGATACTATGTAGAAACACTTTCAGAGAAATGAAAAAGCAAAAATATCAGACAGAAATTATACTACATTTCCGTAAAGTTACACCGAATGTGCTTACCTCTCCTGCCTCTGCTTCTACCTCCTCTGTGTCTTCCTCTGCCACCCCTGAGACAGCAAGATAACCCTTCCTTTTCTGTCTCCTCCTCAGTCTACTCAGTGTGAAAATAGTGAGGATGAAGACCTTTAAGATCCATTTCCACATAATGAATTGTAAAATATATTTTGTCTTTCTTATAATTTTTAAATAATATTTTCCTTTCTCTAGCTCACTTTATTATGAGAATACAGTATAACATATATATTTAAGTAAACTAGATAAATATAAATATTATATAATTTATATTTATATAATTTATACAAATTTATATAATTTAAAAATGTAAATATAATTTATATAAACATTTATATTTATATTTATCTAGCTCACCTTATGAGAATACAGTATAATATGTATCTTATATATAACATATAAGATATATGTGAATCAACTATTCATATTGGCAAAACTTTAGGTCAACAGTAGACTATTAAGATTTGTGGGGAGTCAAAGTTTATATGTGGATTTTTTTTTTTTTTTTTTTTTTGAGACGGAGTTTCGCTCTGTCGCCCAGGCTGGAGTGCAGTGGCCAGATCTCAGCTCACTGCAAGCTCCGCCTCCCGGGTTTACGCCATTCTCCTGCCTCAGCCTCCCGAGGAGCTGGGACTACAGGCGCCCGCCACCTCGCCCAGCTAGTTTTTTGTATTTTTTAGTAGAGATGGGGTTTCACCGTGTTAGCCAGGGTGGTCTCGATCTCCTGACCTCGTGATCAGCCCGTCTCGGCCTCCCAAAGTGCTGGGATTACAGGCTTGAGCCACCGCGCCCGGCCTATACGTGGATTTTTAATTGCATGGGGTGGGTCAGCGTCCCAACCCTCATGTTGCTCAAGAGTCAACTACGTTGATATTATTACTATTATTATTATTATTATTATTATTATTATTTGAGACAAAGTCTCGTTCTATCACCTAGGCTGGAGTGCAGTGGTGTGACCTTGGCTCACTGCAAGCTCTGCCTCCCAGGTTCATGCCATTCTCCTGCCTCAGCCTCCTGAGTAGCCAGGACTACAGGCGCCTGTCCCCATGCCCGGCTAATTTTTTGTATTTTTAGTAGAGACAGGGTTTTACCGTGTTACCCAGGATGGTCTCGATCTCCTGACCTTGTGATCCGCCCGCCTCGGCCTCCCAAAGTGCTGGGATTGCAGGCGTGAGCCACCACGCTCAGCCTATTAATTAAGTTTAAAGAGTCTGCAGTGGGAGTTGATTGCCTCTATCAACTGCCAAATCTCAAGCCCACTACACTGCAGTAGATATTTAAGACTTCAGAGATAATTCATATTGGTCATACTCTTTTTTCTACTATAAATAAGATTGTTTGAGAAAGAATTTTGATAAAACCTATCTTAGCCAGTTAGTACCAGCTTTTGAATGTCAATGCCCACACGTAAAGAAGTAATATGTCTCCAAGTCTATATTTCTTTTAGAAAGTAAGTGAGGCAGGCTGGGCACAGTGGCTCACACCTGTAATTCCAGCACTTTGGGAAGCCAAGGCGGGCAGATCACTTTAGGTCAGGAGTTCCAGACTAGCCTGGCCAACATGGAGACAGCCCATCTTTACTAAAAATATAAAAAAATAGCCAGGTGTGGTGCCTCATGTCTGTAATCCTGGCACTTTGGGAGGCCGAGCAGTTGGATCACTTCAATTCAGGAGTTCAAGACCAGCCTGGCCAACATCGGAAAATCCTGTCTCTACTAAAAATACAAAAAATTAGCCAGGTGTGGTGGCACACGCCTATAGTCCCAGCTACTCAGGAGGCTAAGGCATGAGAATCGCTTGAACTCAGAAATCAGAGGTTGCAGTGAGCTGAGATTGCACCATTGCACTCCAGCCTGGGTGACAGAGCAAGGAAGATTCTGCCTTAAAAGAGAAAGTAAGTGAATCTCCCACCCTGAATCCTGGTGTTAATTATTGACTCTACTATGTAAGAAATACTACTACATTATTTTATGATGCCGTACTTCTGCTAATAAACTGCAATAAAAATTGCTATGTTTTATGCATATAATATATAATATGATATGGTCCTTACTCTCAAAAATCTTACAAAGAATTATGAAAAAAGTATCAACTTATAATTCCATTTAATTGTCTACTAGATGTAGTTAAGAACTGCCATTTCTGGTACTCAGGACTTAGCTACTCTTGGTGAATTAAAAAAAAAAAAAATTAACTTACTCTTTCTCTTATATTTCTCATTTTCTTTGTAGTTTCCAGCCAACTCACTCCTCATGTTTTGTTTTGTTTTGCTTTGCTTTTTGTTAAGTTTTATCTTATAGTCATATTCTGTAATTCCTGTGTTGTTTTATAATGCGTATTCCTACTACATCATGTAAGTATCACAGAGAAAGTGAATTAATTATGTTGCAACAAGCTAAGGCATCACTTTTGGGATGAGTTTTCGTGCTAGGTACATTTCATAGTTCTACACATAGCTGGTTGCCTTTGAGTGCCCATTCCTGACTGACCCAATGGGTGTCTGGATGATAGTGCTGGCCCAACATGAAGCATGGGAATCCACAGCTGCTTTTTTCCTGAAGAGCACCACAGATGTCAGGTGCCTAGTACACCTCTCTAGCTTAGATCCCAGTTAGTCAAGACTTTGGGCTCTCTTTTGTACTGATCCAGTTCCTTTTCCTCTTCTCTAGCACATGATTTCTGCAAATACTTGCCAGTGTATCCAAGATATAAAATGCTTTTAGAAAAAAAAAAAAAAAAGGCACACACACACACACAACTGTGTAAATTGGTTGGTTTTGAGAATTTACTATTGTCGATCTGATATGGACACACAAATCACTTTGACGTTCTTTAATACCGGCACCTTCACTGAAATTAATACAAACTTTCTATAATTTTCTTTCAATCCCTTGACACACTCTTACACAGACATTTCTAACATTCTGCCTCTCCTCCCCAACAAATCTGTTGAGTCTACACACGTACTTCTCCCTTCTGTCCAGTCTCAGAAGTGTCCTCTATCAAGGAATAACACCCATCTTCAACTGCACTTTATCCCCATATTCTTTCTCATATCCTTTGGACCTCTCTCCATTAATCATTCTCATTCTACCTGTATTTCCAGCCTTTTTGCTTCAACTGGCCCCTGACCTTCAATGAGAATGAACACCAGATCTGTCTCATTTTTGTCTCTCCTCTTCTCTATGTAGAAAATTTATTGAAGTCATAGCCTAAGCTCATAACTGATCTCTTTCTACCTTTCTTATTATAATGTTGCATCAATATTTATTCTTCCACATTTTATTTTGCAAATCCAGTGGTCTCCAAGTTCTCATACTGCTTGGCTTCTGCTGCATTTGTCATATTGGTTCTCTTTCAGTCTTCTCTGCTATGTTCCTTGCTCTCTTTACACTTTTTCCAGTCGGGTGAATATTCTTCATCCTTTCACTCATCCTTGAAACAAACTCATTCTTCAGTGTTCCACTGTGAGCCCTGTCTCATGTCCCTCTATAACTCCTCTCTGGATGATTTCCCCTGCTCCAATTATCAAGTCTACAGTAGTAACTGAAATACTCATCTCTAGACAAAATTTATTTGAAATCCAGATATGAATATCCAATGCTTTGTTAGGCATCTCCATCTGGATTTCTCACATATAACTAAATTCAGTAAATTCAAAATTTGCATCTCTACCATGTGCCGAACTCTGCTCTTCTAGATTTCATCACTTTCTTAGGCCTCTAAGTGGAAAATCTATAAGTCATACTTCCATAACTCCAAGTATGGTCTCTTTATTCCCTCCAGCACAAGATATTTGCTATGAGAAACATAAATTTTAGATTTCTGCTGTTTTGAAATCCTAAATAAATTCAAAAAAATGTCAACTTTATCAAAGAAAAAAAGAAAAGTGAGATAATAGATTGAATATTTGGAAGACCTGTCAGATCAATTGAAAGAATTGGGGAAATTAATAACCCTACAAGATGATTTAAATGAGACGAGAAATGATAAAAAAAAAAAAAAGAATCAACATTACCTCTAAATTGACAATGTAATGTGCATACTTTTGAAGCTTTCCAAAAAATAAAGTTAGAAAAATTAATTCTCAGAACAGAAAAATTATTAAAAAACAAAACGGAATAAAAACTTTCTTGAACTAAAGAGTAGCATCATGAGGATAGTATGAACCAGAAAAATTAAAAAAGAGAACAAAAACACATTTAAACATGTACTTTTTAAAAAAAATTAAAGATGAAGGTATACTTTGCATCCAAATAGAAACAAAGTTAGAAAAACATTTAAAGAAAAAAATGGGGAATATATTATTATTTTTACAGCATGTAAAGGTAGATAGTGCGTGGCAACTATAATAATATTTATTATAAAAATAGCAAACATTTATTACTTAATTTTTTTCAGAACTGGGCTATGTATTTACAGGTATTATTTTATTCAATCCTCAAAACATCTCTAAGTTATAGACATTATCATTAGTCACATTCTACAGATGAGTAAACTCAGACTTAGAGAAGTAATATGTTTAGTGTCTCCAAACTAGTGATTATGAGAGTAGGGACTTGAACTGTCCTTTGATGCCAATCAGTAATGTCAACATCATACAGTGGTTTTAAAGATGTGGTGACAAACCATCCACATTAGAATTATACAGACTCCTACCAGAATTCTGCATTTTAAGAAAATGACCCTGGTGATCATTTTTCTACATTTTTATACAAAAGGCTGTACTTCCTATGTGCTGTAGTTGCCTATGCAGTAAAATTACATGATATAGTATTATACATTATGCTATAAGCTAGGTTATGAGAGAAATCATGATCCAAGTATTGTCAATCATAAATACAGTCATAGTATACACATTATATAATACCTCTATTTAAAGAGTCAGGAAGTAAATGACCTAAAATACTTCTCATGAAAAATGTATTTGATGACATATTTCAGCCACCAGAAAGATGAATAAAATAAAGTACCCAAGACTGAGGAAGTAGCAAGTAGCAGTATGGAAGATTGGTGGCTACTTAACCTCGCTATATTCACTTTTCTTATTTTTGAAATGAGAATAAGAGGTCCTATGTCATACAATTGTTATGGCATTTAAATAAGATAACTCATAATATGCCTAGCACAGTAAAGGGCACACTTAAAAATAAAAACTTTATTTTAGAGTCTTATCTTTCAAAATGTAAGAGAAGGTATTCCAAATGAATGCAAATTTTAAGGCGGTTGGACCTTGAGAGAATAGTCATCTGTAGAAAGAGATTATTTAGCATGATGATCAGAATTAACATCAGGCCTGGAGTTAAAGAAGAATGTTTATATTGAATTAAGCAATTGTTACTCAAATTTCTCTCAACAGATGTGTGTCTTGGGAAAAAGAAGGGCTGACTGTTAACACAACTAAGGGTTTCACTGATTCCCCAATGAAGCAACTTCATGGGAGAACCCCTCTAAGAGATTTCCTGTCTGCTTTCACAGAAGACACTTCTCACTGTCATGCACCAGGAGGACTGAATGTCTCTGTGGCCTGGAGGCAGTTATACATAGCAGCAGCAGCAGCAGCAGCAGCAAAAGTTAACAGGAGCCGGAGTCTGTCTTCAAAGAGCAGTCAGTAGAGATGAAGAGTAGATTACTGATTCCGTAGTACATGTCAGATACTGCCTAGGGACTTCCTAAGTAGAGGTCAAGGTCCCACTGTTATACAGGTAGGGGTTAATGAGCTAGCAAATTAGGATATTAATATTAATGGAGCATCTTTAGTACCCACAGGCTAATGAAGTCTGGGGTCATTTAGGTTATATTAACATGAAACAAAGTGGAATTTTAGGCCAAAAGCATTTCCCAGAATAAAGGGAGGAATTTTCCTGATTAAAGGAGATAAAATCTGTAGTTGTTGCTCGAGATAAATAACATAATATTAAAATATATAGCCAAACACTAGTGAAAATATAAGGAGCAAAAAATGCAATGGGTGTTTCTCAGTGTTTGACAGGAAAAGAAAAATTTTAAATAATTTTACATAATCTGAATAATATAATTATGAGATTATATATAAAGGGTATATAGGTGTACATATGTTGATATATATACACACGTATATGTATGTATATGTGTGCGTATACTAACATGTTCTTGGTTTTAGTAAAGTTGGCAATTTAAAAATAAAATAAAAATACAATAGATTCCCAACAAAGGAGAAATTCTCCAAAGGAAAAATTACAGGCCATATTCAATGAGGAAATAAATTGTATATAAAGTTAATAACAAAAAAATAAAGAATTTTCTAACCACTTGGATGTAAAGAGTATCAGAAAGTAACAGTAGTGAGAAGAGTCCATATTAAAATCCTAAGAGAAACATATGTACTAGTAGGAAAGTACCCTTAAAAACCTTATTACTAAGCGTTTTAGTATTTAGACAACTAAGAAAAAAATACTGAGTCAGTTTGTGTATTAGAAAGGAATTAATAAAATAAATTGAAATATTAAAAAAGAAAGCAATTAGTAGTGCTAAAAAATTAATGATTTAGAATATGAGACTAACTGATTAATAAATCCTAAAGCACTTTGTTTGAAAACTACAAAACTAAACAGATAAAGGTAAATGTGTCATATAAGTAACAGAAAACAAACACAGGTGTAGAAAAAATATGAATTAGTAGATAATTATAAGATAAATATATAAAACTCTATCCTAATATATAAGAAAGTATTAATGAAATGGATGATTTCACATTAAAATGCATTAATTCTAAAAAACCAACTAAGATTGAGAAAAACTTGAATGGAACATTGCTATGTTGTTACTTTAAAAGAAAAGTCTTGTCATAGGATTATTTTTAAAAGATGCTGAACTGAAATTGCTTTATCAACTTTCTAATGATTTCTAGTGTGTGCATGTACACAGATAGATATGTAAAACCAAACAAATATAAATATTTATAACTCCTATTTCTTATTTATTAGAACTTTCAGTGCAATGTTAGGTCATTGCAGGCCAATTACATTTATGAAAATATTCACAAAAATGAAATAGAAAATTCAACCCATCACCATATTAAAGAATATGTAATAATGAGTTATGACTAAGTAGCGTTTATGACGAGTACAGGGATACATTATATTAAGACATCTACAAAAAAAGGGGAAAAAAGAAATCTACAAATATAATTAATAATTTTAATAGTTGAATGTAGTAACCTATCTTATTAGATTATACTTCCTTATTACATTAAATAATATATTTCATATAAATAATCTATATAAAATTAAATCTAGATGTATTTCCATTAAAGTCAGAGGATCACACATTTTTTATGCTTGTCTTTAAAATAATTGGGAAATATAACACAAAAATAACATATGAAATATATAAATTTAAAAAACATAGGAAACCATAAAATTAGAAGAAAACACAAAAAGTGAACTCTTTTCCAACCAAATAAGAATAGTTTTCAGAAAAGAAAAAAAAAGAGTTGATTATTATAAAAAAAAAAGAGTTGATTTTTATACAAGTAACAAATGCTATGAACAGACAATTTACAAAGAAATGCAAATATTCGGTAGACAATGTAAAGATGTTCAACCTGACTGGTGATTCAAAAGAAACAAAGTTAATAGTTACATTTTAATTTATCAAATAGAAAATGTTTGAAAATACAAGAAGCCTGGTGTGGTCAAGGTGCTAAGAAAGCAGACTTTCATGTACACTGTTGATGGGAGCAAGAACTGGCAATATTTTTGGTGGGAAAAAAATTAATATGAACCTAAGTCTTAAAATATGAGTTTGAATTCCATCTCTCCTATAGCCCCTTTGTACAAATTTAACCTAAGGGAAAAACGCATGGATATAAACAAATGCTTTCAAGAATGATTTTCTTAATTACTTAATTGCTTAACAAGATGCAGCGAGATCTCCCACCTAATCTTCAAGGTAGGAGTCAGTTTTACAGGCCACAGTTTTTCAACCCTCAGCTTCTTTGAATGACACCATATACTTCTACTGAATACGTGCCCAAATTGACCCTCCAGTCCATCTTACAGTGTGAACGGCACTGGTTACTATGGTTCTACTTCTGCCCCAGTCAGGAGGAAAGGCTTCGTCCAGGATGAGGGAACCCTTGCCAAGTGACTGGGGCAGAAGGAGAACCATAGCAGACCTTGCTCTAATCTTGGTGACAGCTGTTCCTGTGGAATAGAGCTTCATAAATGTAGCATTGTACAAACAACAGCTACATTTACTGTATAATTACTGTGTTCCAGACATTGTTTTACTGCATTTTATGTATTGAATATATGAAACAACCTGATGAGGTAGGTAATTCTACGTCCTTGTTTTAAAGATGAGGAAACTAAGGCATAGATAAGTCAGTAACTAGCCCATAGTCACCCCAAAGCGACAGCACACCCAGCCGCACTGCATTGCAGCTCCATATAACACTGGTCAATGTTTTCACTGTTCGTATACACAGAATTTATTGAAAGATTACATTTTTTCTAGGCCAATGCTCTCAATGGAGTATCAATGTATCCTACAGCCTGGCAAAAAACTCTTCAAAAGTACACATGTCCCTCACTTCTGTATCAAATTCAGATACAAGCTTTAAAAGTGGGGAGAAAGAAAAGAAAATAGCAATGTATGAAGACTAAATAGAGAAAACACAGTTGAGCAGCAGAGGGAGAAATCAGAGGACAGAAGTGTGAAAAAACAATAGAAAGTCTTTCTCTGGTCTGACCCGAGGTCCACAACTCTAGAGGAAGTGCTGAAAATAACTTCACTATTCCCAGGGGAGAGGGAAGGAACTGAAGTTTTCTGCTCTCACATTTCAGGTTTCCATAAATGGTTTCAATACTTGAAGGCTACTGGGGAGAAGAATTAGTCTTCTCATAGTTTTTGGACATAAGGGATACACATTGACCTCAGAGAATTAAACTTGAAATCACCATAAAATAGATGAGAACAGAGATATACAAATTCACTGTAAAGAAACTGACTTTTCCGGGCCAGCAAGATTTTGCAGACACAAAGCCTGAAATGTATTTCTTGGAACATGAGTTCTATAAAATATCCTTCAGAGGAAAATCAAAGCTTCTCTTGCCCACATTTTGGAGATTCACAGAGCACATTTCTATACTAAGGGCTCTAAATAGTCCTGTAGGAATAACACATTTGGTTCAGTGTTTTATGCACTTATTTGATAATGTTTCTGCTTTTAGGACCTGGGAAGCCTTGGTAACTTATGCTTACAAAAGTAGGAGATTGCAGAGCCTGAGTAATATTTACTATTCTAACGTAAATGGACTCTTCTCTAGATGTGTCAATATGGTGGAATTTACGTGGGATCTGGAATGAGCTAAAACAGGAAATCCCTGATCTTGCTTCTGCCATGTACTAGCTCTGTGACTCAGCAAGTTTTTTGATCTTTATGAGTTTCGCTTTACTAATCTGTAAATTGGGATAATACCACTTGTGGCTTTGTAAAATCCTATACTTATACTAAAGTCATGAGTGTCCTATGAGTCAGGCATAAGCTATTTTGCTAGAGGTAACTTGGTGGTATCTGGCAAGTTATTTTTAGAATCTACCTATTGTTTTGCCTGGGTCTATATGTATGTGTGTAAGGATGGGGCGGGTGTTAACTATGCCAGGTTTTTATGACATTCTTTTCTTTCATGCCGGTACTTCCCCAAACCTGTATTTTTGGAATGTGCATATCACTAACTACACGCACGGCTAGATTCCAATCTCCCCTTTGTATAGAATGCCAAGAATAGGGCAGGAGGTTGAGGGCTATACTAGGGGCTTTTGTTGATTTTTCTCCTTGTGATTTTAATTTTGATCTGTGCATGAATGCCAGATTTAATTCTTAGGTCTAGCTTTCTCCTGGTTCTTTTACTGCTAGTTCCATGGAACTGTATTCTGGGGGTTATTTTTAGGCACGTGAAGCCACATGAGCTTGATTCTATACTTTATTTGGTTGAAAAACAGTACAAGATAGTAGAGGAGGCAAATTAACAAATACAAACACTGAAAGAACACTGAAGCAAGATCACATAACTTTTAATGCAGTGTTTCATCTCTTCTTCCATTACTGTAATGGAAATTCCTTTAGAGATGTTAGTTTAGTTTATTTAGATTATGTCATTTAAGAGTTTGAAGATAGTTCTAGTTTCACTTAAACTTAGAGCAATGTTTATAAAACTTCTTTGGGCCTTAAAGAAACAGCTGATGTATTTCCAGGGCAGCCAATTTGGAATTAAAGGCAGACCACGCTCCTCATACCATTTAAATAGACAATTCTGTCCATGCGCAGACTTACTAGTGCGTAGAGAACAGTCAGGTTAGTGCATGTTTTTTTACTCTGATAATAAAAATACATAGTAGTTGTTTTTAGATCACAGAGTGTGTCTAAAGCAAATAATTGATTTAACCCCCTTAAATCCTCCTTGGAACAATAAACAAAGGGTCTTAGCCATATCCTGGTAGGAAGTAATTTTTTTTTTTTTTTTTTTTTTTGAGAGTCCGTTAGTACTTTTGTAAAGAACAAGAACTTTTTAAAGTCCCGAGGATACCATTTAGCAAATTATTGTAGCAGTTTCTTTAGTGATACCCCAGGGCCCAGAAAGATTTAATGAGCCTCTGAAAGTGCCCAAGTTACTGTTAGAGAGTAACTTATAACTGGGAGAATTTAGCTAAACATGCTGGAAAGTTTCTTTGGATGGCTGTGTAGATAAAGGCCACATAAAAAGGATAGGTTCTGAACAGGGAACATACTTCTCCATAAATTAAGCTTCATTTTATGATATCCAATGGCATTATTAATACTATATTTACATACAATATAACACAAGTAGCAAAATGCCTTTGAAGTATGTATTGCTTGCCTGTATTCTGTTGCCTTAAGATCAATAAGCATATAAATTCCTTCTTTTAGGGATTGAGAGATGATTTTGAATCTAATTATATTAGTTTCTGGTAAGAGTGTTTAAATCAGATGAAAGTACTTTGGGTCATGTTTATTTGCCGACATGGTTTGGTTTTGACATCTGCCTCTACTACTAGGGGTAAATTACAAATATTGTCTCTTAGCATTATAAGTATATGGGAAATGGAAAGGACTCTTTCTTCCCTTATTTCCACATTTCAAAGTAGAACTTAAGTAACTTGGAATAATACTCAGCGTAGACAAAAATGGCTACTGTCTTTAAACAGAGGGTCAGTGCTGTAATCTTATGCCTTATCAAGGACTGCACTGAAATCACTGGCTTTATGTATAAATGCAGAAGAACATGTAAATGTATCCTTGAAAGGAAGATGGCTTAAAGTCATTCTAATTAAAGTATCAGAGTTTAGACCTTTTGGACCTCTAAGACCTTTTGAACTCTTTGGAAAAAGGTGACATCAAGGATCTTGAAAGAGAGTCTAACTGGGCATAGTCTACAACCTTCGTTTGCATCTTTATGATATTTACCTCATCTCAGGGACTTCTAAAACAGACTTCACAGAAAAGTGCTAGTTATTAAAAGATTTCCTTTTTAGACAAGGTAATTTTGTATCACATTATAGGTAGCTTTGTGATTATTTCGTGATCATTTTGCATTGCTATAGGCCGGTTTTCACAGAAATTTCAACTTCTTCAACAAACAAAAACAGGATGGTAAAAAAATAATGTTTGTTACCCAGTTGATTTTCTTTTGATTCCAAATCTTATTTTTCTTTTGAAGTGGATAAATTCACAGAAGTAAGAAGCTGAATGCAGTCACAACGAGACCAAAGCACTTTATAAAGTGAACTCAATACCCCTGTTGGGGCTCAGAAAACAGTACCCCAAAGTGAAGTCCTCAGAAGCAGCCCCCAAAGTAAAGTCTCTGACCTTCTCCTGCCCTCCCATCCTCTCTCCCTACCTTCTCCACTGAGGCAGGGTAGAAACTAAAATTCCTCTTCCCCAAGGTAGGTCATAGAAACCAGCACGCCTTTTCCCCAAAGTCTGCCATAAAGCCTCAAAATATTGCTTTAACCTCTCCTCCTCCAGGAACCCTGCCTTTTTGTGTAATAGCTGGCCATAAAGAAATTAAGACCTTCATTCCAGAGAGTCCTACTTCATGCCTGGGAGGGAGGAATGCTGCACAGAGAGGCCAAGAAGCTGGACAGTCCTTGCTGGGTTTCCCCATGCAATCTTTGAGCATTTGATCATACCCCTTCTGTCCAATTGTATTTTACACGGCTGTCCAAAAATCATTGAACTTAAGTGTAAAAATGGATTGTTTTCCCTGTATCTTTGGGTCTTTATTCTGAAGGCTCTTGTAAAAATATGATCAAATAAATTTGTATGCCTTTTCTCCTATTAATCTGTCCTTTGTCACTTGATTTTTTTTAGCGAATCTTCGGAGGACAAAAGGGAAGTTTTCTCCTCACCCCACACCTCTCTGTACCTTCATGTTGAGTTAGCCCAAGCTCCTGGCTGACCCTGACCAAACAGAGCCAGCAAGATCTTCTATGGTCCTATTCAAAATCTGTGACAGAGTAGATCTACACCAACAAAACCATTTTTTTTTTCTTTTAAGATCGTTCTGAAAACTGGTCTCCAGAAACAAAAGCAGACATCTAAAGGCTGCTGCATCATTTCCTCAAAGCTGAATATAAAGCTATTCTCCTGTGGTTATAACTCTTAATTTTTAAAATCCTTTTGCTCTTTTCTTGAAATTCCTCTGATCTGGTGCTTCTTAAATTATATTACATAATAGAATCACCTTGGGGACTTTGTATTAGTCTGTTTTCACACTGTTGATAAAGACATACCCGAGATTGGGTAATTTACAAAAAGAAAGAGGTTTAATGGACTCACAGCTCCACATGGCTGGGAGGGCTCACAATCATGGTGGAATGCAAAAGACACGTCTTACATGGCAACAGACAAAAGAATGAGAGCCAAGCGAAAGGGGCAACCCTTTATAAAAACATCAGATCTCTTGAGACTTATTCACTACCATGAGAGCAGTATGGAGAACCTCCAACCATAATTCAATTATCTCCCACCATGTCCCTCCCACAACATGTGAGAATTATGGCATCTACAATTCAAGATGAGATTTGGGTGATGCTCAGGTTGCATTCCAAACCAGTTAAGCTGGACTATCTGCAAGTAAAAGTTAGACATTTGTATTTTTTAAAGAACTTTTCCATTATCCAAAACAGAAACCCTGTACCTATTAAACAATCACTCCCCATTACTCTCCTACCCCTCAGTCTATGCTCGCACATCCCCTGCCAGCCCATGGTAACTACCGATCAACTTTCTGTCACTATGCATTTGACTATTCCAGGTACTGTATGTGAGTGAAATCATACCATGTTAGGCCTATTTCATTTAGGATTATGTCTTCAAGAATCATCCATATTGTAGTATGTGTCAGAATTTCCTTCTGTTTTAAAGAAGAATAATTTTCTTTTGGATGTATACCATTTTCTGTTTATCCATTCATATGTTGATGGACATTTGAGTTGTTTCCTTTTTTTGCTCTTGTGAACAGTGATGCTGGAACATGGGTGGAGAAATATCTGTTTGAGTCTCTCATTTCAATTCTTTGGGGAATATACCTAGAAGTAGAATTTCTGGATCATGTGTTAATCCTATGTTTAATTTTTTGAAGGAATTGCCATACTGTTTTCTACCATGGCTGCACCATTTTACATTCCCACCAGCAGTGTACAAGAATTCCAATCCCTCCACAACCTCACCAAGATTTGTTATTTTCTGTGGGTTTTAAAAAATACTTCTTATAATAGCCATTCTAAGAGTATAAAATGGTATAATTGCTTTTTGACATTCAGTATATTAATTCCATCTCTTTTTTTCCAGGCCGTCATCACTTTTGGTTTTAATTCTTCCTTTTTATAGCTTAGAACCTTGTTAACTCAAAGTGTGGTCTGTCTCTGGAATGCCAGAACAAACATCATCTGGGATTTTTTTCAGAAAAAGGGATTTGAATCAGAATCTGCATTTTAACAAAGCCTCCAGGTGATACACATACAAATTAAGTTTTGAAAAGTGCATATTATGTCACATTAATTACTCTTGACATCATTTCAGGATGTTTCTACCTCTGTCTTTCTGCTCCATGTGCAGCACACTCTTATAACCTTCAGTTAATCCAAACATCTATATCTACATTTCATTGTCTACACTGCTGGACATTGTTATACAAAATTCCACTACCTGAAAGAGTGTTGTTACTACAAAGTCATGATTTCCAACCACATGTGGATCCTCACCAGCTCCTTTTAAAGCATCTCTTGTAAATTCCATTTCTCATTATGTAAAAGAGCAATTTTGATTTGCAAAACTCTTCTCTGTTGCCTTTTCCAGCCCATCTCAGTCTTTTCTGAAAGGAAGATTTTGCATTCTTCCTCAGTAAGAAGATAAAATAGGAGCCTTCAAGTGCAAAGCCTCTCAATTGAATGTCCTCCTCCACTTACAACCTAATCACTTACCTTTCTTCTAGTGATAGGAAAGCAGTATTTTGATCTTTTCAAGGTTTTATTTCTCCATCTGTAGCCTGCATCACAACTCCTTTCCATCCTTCAGCCACTTTTTCTTGAAAGGCTTCCCATTAAATACCATTCAATTAAACCTGACTATTGATTTCACTTGCAAGGCTCATTTTTCTGCAACAACTTCAGATAACTCATAAACAAATGTTATGTCCTTCTGGAATTCAACTACACTCACCTCTGAGTACTTGAATTGACACCTGTCCCTGTTTCTAAGAATTATTCCTGACTATGCTCACTCTTCTCAAGTCAATTTACGGCTTCCTCTTTTAACCCCCTGTAATACTGGTGCCTGACTCTCTTACAGCACTCATCAAGCTGAATTGTAATTGCTGCCATGGCTGTCTCCAAAATCTAGACAGTGAACAAATCTGAAGACAAGAATTCCTTGTACTTAATACCATTTCTGGCATATGGTAGATGTTCCATAATGTTTGTTAAATGGCTAAATCAAATGCTGAAGTGTTCCCACATTCTGTCCACTGGCTCAGCAGAGGTTGCAGCAGATCCTCAACTTGATGTGCCTTGACCCCATGGCTGGCTCCTTGCATCCTGAAACATGCTATATTCCTTTTTTTTTTTTTTTTTTTTTTTTTTTTTTTTTTTTTTTTTTGAGACAGAGTCTCGCTCTGTCGCCCAGGCTGGAGTGCAGTGGCCGGATCTCAGCTCACTGCAAGCTCCGCCTCCTGGGTTCACGCCATTCTCCTGCCTCAGCCTCCCGAGTAGCTGGGACTACAGGCGCCCGCCAGGTCGCCCGGCTAGCTTTCTGTATTTTTAGTAGAGACGGGGTTTCACCATGTTAGCCAGGATGGTCTCGATCTCCTGACCTCGTGATCCGCCCGTCTCGGCCTCCCAAAGTGCTGGGATTACAGGCTTGAGCCACCGCGCCTGGCCGCTATATTCCTTTGTAACTAGAGGGTGTATTTTGTGTTAGGAGAATCATTCTATAGGCTTTAACTTTCTGAGACCATAGTTTCCTCCATGTATGTTAATTTCGAGCTAATTGTCCATTAAAAAAAGGAAAAATGTCTAATTTATTTGTAATTTGAATTAGCATGTCAAATTTTGGGGGGACTCATTGTTGCTAAGTAAAATTGGTTCTCTAATCTGAATTTAGATAAATTTCTACAGTATTTCCAAGACTAGTGCTTCTCAGATTTTAATATGCAACAAGGTTACATGGGATTTTGTTAAAATACAGATTCTCAATAAATGTTGCATCTGTAAATCTGAGTTGGGCAGGAGATTCTGCTTTTCTTCCATACTTCAAAGTGGTGACAATCTGCTGGGCTGGGAACCACACTTTGATTAGCAATATCCAAGATCATCACCTCATGTTGTAAAATATTAAATTTTTATTGTGTAAATTAGATCATTGCATAGCTAAGCATAGGAAGTGATGTGGTGTATCAATGATGGTTATGTAAAATTAAAAATCAATTAATTATCAAGTTGATAGTTACCTTTATCACGAGTCAAAAGAGGTGAGTAAAAGAACATCAAAGATAATCGTTTTGTAGTTGTTGTTTTAATACTAAAAGCAATTTCAAACTATGAAAGATTACTTTGGAATGATTTATGACCTAAGACTTGAAACAGTATAATAGAACTTTAGAAAGAGGAGAGTCATGTCAAAGACGCAGAACAAGGTCTTACTTTACATTTTCCAGACTGAGTTAAAATGTAAGGTGTGACTGTAGAGTTGCTTATCTCATAGTGCATGATGCATGAGCACCTATTTGAAGCAGCCTGGAGCAGGGTATAGGATGAGGTATAGGAGCAGGAACAAGCGTGTCACCAGCACTTCTCAGGAGTTGTGGCTGGGACAGCTGCATTGACCAGGTGGAAGGTGCCCTTGCTACTGAGCAGTACAGTGGCCCTGCATTTAAGCTGCTGGGTTCTAGAAGTGTGGGTAGGTAAATTGTCCCAGATTCTGAGCTGCAGTATAGCTATAATCCTAAAAATGGGAATACAAGAATGTTACAGCTAGGCAGTGGAGGATCCTAAGTGGGGTTAGATCCTCCCAAGTCAGTGTTTTCAGTCCTGACTGCACATGTGAATCACCTGGGTTATCTTTAAAGCCCCCAACTTCTAGGCCCCAACCCTCACAGGTTCTGATGTAATTGGCCTGTGGTAAGACTTAAGTATCAGTAGTTTTATGTTTCCCAGGGGATTGTAATGGGTAGTATAGATGGGATCCACTGCTTTAAGTGCTCCCAAGATAAAATTCCTCCTTTGTAGACTTGGCCAAATGTCTCCCTTTATAGCTGGGCCCCTTAATTCCAATTTGCAGGCTTAGATTCATCTCTTTCTTTAAGATCATGGCTGTCAAACTTCAGCAGGCATTACTATCACCTGGAGGGCTTGTCAAAAACTAGATTGTTGGGACCTCATCTGATAATTTCCCATTCCAGGTCTGGGGTGGGGCTGAAATGTCTGTTTCTGACAAGTCCCCATATGGTGCTGATCCTGCTTATCTGGAGACCCCACTTTGAAGACCTAGGACAAGGCCTGATCTTCAAAAAGTGGGATCCTGATATTAAGCTCAGGATGAAACTCCCTTTGTAATATTTCTAAATCCTAGTGATGCTAAATTTAGTCATGGAATCTAGACTTAGGCATTATTGCCATAACTCAGCCCTCATCCTGTCTTCAAGTTTAGATCCCTGACTTTCTACTACTTTTTTCATTCTTTCCTAGCTTGGAAATCCAACTATGAAAATTTCTAATTTTGAGTCCGAAGCCTTGGGTATCGCAAAGATGTTAAGCAATGGGTTAAAATGAAATGTTGTTTAGAAATTTATCTCTGGTTGTGGGGTTGAGGATGGGTTGGAGGACAACTAGTGAGAGTGGTTATAGGAAGTTTGGCAGTGACACAGGCCAGGCAAGGGCAATGGCATTGGGATGGAGGGAAGAACGCAATATAAGAAATAGTAAAGAAATCGTTTGACACAATTAATTGATGATATGTTAAGTTGAGAAAGAATCAAGGATACTTCATCACGATCCATGATTTATCAGTAAGATAACTAATAACAAAAAACTTACCATCACTAGTTATTACTTGATACAATGTATTTTAAGGAGTATAATAATTGTCACTAAATGGTATGAAGTAAAAGAGATAGGTGTTTGTTATATCCTTTATAGGAGTCATGGTGCGCTTATGAAGTGTCTAAGTTTGACCCTGTCCCACTTTTGTCTTTTTATAAAGGAACAGCTAGAAGCACAGATGGTTATCTAAGATCCTTCAGTGTTTTTCACCAGGAACTGTTATCATGTTAGAGTAAGTTAGATTTCTTGAGGGAAGTGCATTAATTCTTCCATGACGTAAAATAACTTCTATGTAGCTGGAGATTAGAAACGTATCAGACCTCGAAGTGAGGGGAGGCTCAGAATATCAGCAGTGCACACCAGAAGTCTATAAGCATTTTTTAGGACAATGTGATTTCTCATTTTTAGCATTCCATCCTAGCAAAATTTCAGATTGTCTCATTCTACTTCTTGGAAATGAACCCAATAAAATGGCAAACATGCTTAGTGAGCCAAAGAAAACATTTGAAGTTGAATTTTACTTCTTTGATTTTTTTCTTTGTTGTAATTGCTAAAGGACTTCTTTGTCTTTAAACATGAGATTGGTATTAAATTAATAGAATGATTTAATCAAGTCCCCTTGGTTTACAGTTCAGAGAATGCTAAGAAATGAATCGTCAGTATTATAGCTAAGTTTTCACATGGCATGAATCATTGCAATTTCCTTTGCATTTTTCTGGCTAGAAAAATAATACAGAACCAATAACAACCAAAGATGAGGTGTCAAGGAAAACAGGAGCTATGAAGTAAAGTATGTAAAGTTTTATGGAGCTGCCTGGATATCAGAGTTGTTTGTATAACTCAGAAGAAGTAATCTGATCTGGTGTTCCCAAAATTCTTTAAAATATTCATCTAGAAAACAGAATATATACTCTGGCATCTTGAAACACTTTCTGTCTTATAAGACTACATCTCCTCTAAACTGTGATCCAGGATAAAGCTAAATGAGAGCAAAAGGAATAACAGTTGGTGGAAATATAACAAGATGAAATGTACAAGACAGAAATATCCACTGTAAAATCCCAGATGTACAGAAGTGATTTGTAACTTCAACCGTCATTGTTAAATCTTGTTTTAATTTTTTAATTTTTTTAGAATTACAGATTAGTAAATGCTGTAAAAATGTTTTAATATTAGTGAAATTCATGTTTCTGATTTTAAGCACATGTGAAGTGAGAGGATACTGAAAGAATCTTCTGAATTAGCTTTTTGCCATTTTTTTCTCTGAATTAGTTGGAAGTATTTTTAAGATAGTTCCATAAAACTTGGAAATTCAGATGTCAATGTAGAAGATATATATAGCTTTAGAGCCAAGACTTCACTAATTTGAAAAGTTATATTTGTGGCACTATCAGAGATATCCATGATACACAATGCATCCCATTTACAGAAAACCCTCACTTACAGAATTCTAAACTTTTACAAAAAAAACTAGTATGTGAAAAATAAGCTTCAAATGATTTTACATGGGAGAGGTTAAAAATTTGTTCAGCTTCTTTCAGCATGGAGAGCATGCAAAGGAAAATGGAGAATTAGCTAAAGTCAGAGCAAGTAAACAGGCGATCTCTTGGTTTTATTTGCAAAATGGGTATAATGACAATAAAGACCTTACATGTTATAGACCTTGCAATAAAGATGTACAACAGGACTGGACATCTTTATCTTGCAGCTGCAAAAGGGCTATATTTTACTCTGGAGTTGAACATTGTAAGCTCTGACACTGCTTGAAAGTCTTGGAAGAACTTCTGTGGTTGAGAATTACTATAAAATGAGCTAATGCAACGGTGATCATTCCATTTCATCTTTACATTAATTAATTAATAATTCTCCTTAGCAAATCAAGAAAACTTGATGTATCAGAACATTAATTATTGACTTGCCAAAGTACTGAATTAGACCTGGATCCGTCTGGGGAGGGGTATGATATATTAAGTATAAATGCTCTGAAACACTAAGAATGGATACAGCTGGAGACAGGAGGAAAACTATGACACGGATGCAAATTTATAATGAGAATGAAGGGTGGACATTCAAATGTCTTCTGAAGCAAGGCTACCCCTGTGAAATAATAACTATGATGGCTCATCAGAAGATACTTAAATGTTTGGGTTGGAAAGTAGAAAACGGTCCCACATCTGATTTCTAAGTTTCCTTTAATGTGAGCCACCCTGTATGCAATGGGATGAACAATCCCATGAAATAATACTGAGTCTGACTCTTAGTTGGGTGCATCTCAGATTACCTCATTAACCATTCCTGGCATTTTTCTTCTGACTACCAGGAAAATGCTGCTTGTCCTCACAATCTTCAGCAAGATTCTTTTCTTACAATAATAACACTGTGATAATTCTTTCAAGGCTGAAGGTCACTTCAGTTGCATTTCTGTTTAATGTTTTTATTACCAAGTTTCATAGCATTTCATAGGTCCACTAGGACCAAGTATTATGAACTTCACAGCATGTACTATTATTTGTAAAATTAAACAAGAAGGTGTCAGCTAACAAATGATAACAATGATTATGACTTCTTAGCTTTATATCTATGTAAATTACATTTTTAACTTTGCTAATACTTTCTCATCTCTCACCACTTTCAAACCTTATGAAAAATCCTATAAGATAAACCACGTATCTATTATTATCTCTATCTTAGAGTATGTTGAAGTTCTTTGAGTTTCAGTGGTTCACATTAACTTAGTAGTACAGTTAAGACTATCACTAATACAATAAGAAATAGAAAATGTAGGAAATTTTCCATAAATTATAGATATTCACAAGTACACACACGCACACACACACACACACACATTTGAATTTTCCAGATTATTGTTTGAGGATTATTTACATGTTTTGGGGTAAAGGGGTTGGACTTGAACTATTGAGCTTTCTTGTGTTCATGAAATGCACTGTGTATAATCCTGCCATATGCATAAATATCTTGTGCCTCAATAGAATAAAACTTCCAGGGTAATGGAAATGAAAGTCTCACAATTGAGAACTATTAAGAAAATGGAATAGAATCAGTTAAAATAATTAGGTACATTTTATAGACATTTTTGTATAATCATTCAAAAATGAAATCAAGTGTAAACCTAAAACTATTAGCAGAGAATAATTGTAGAAATAAAACCATAAAATACTCTGCCCTTTTGTACACAGCATTCTGAGGTATTAAAACTAGATATTCACTGCTCTGTTAAGATCGATTTTTTTTTTTTTTTTTTTTTTTTTTTTTTTTTTTTTTTTTTTTGCAACTAACTCAAATGCTGTAGGATTAGAGTTATTGCTCTTTAGATACTAAATAACAAACATACCAGCAGGGTAGTTTTGTGAGTTACATATGATGGCATAACCATACATCAAAGCAATTCAAGTTAAGAAACACATATTACTTCCTGGGACAGAACATTCACTTAAGATTATAGATAAAGAACGTTCTCTTAAGGAAGGAATAAAGGCTAACTTGACTTTGAGCAATGGTGAGAATTTTCTTTTGAGGATTTAAACATGCCCTCAGTCTTGGGCCATCTTACAACTCTCTTTCTTTTTTCAGGCCTTTGATCTTGCCTTCATTGTTGTTTTAATGACTCTGAGCATCTCCGTATATGTTTTGAGTTCCTTGACCCTTTTTGGAAGGAGTTTCCTATGAGTGCTTGTTATTAATAGATGAAATAAATAGCTAGAAGTCTGATAGTATTTGACCACATAGTGAAAAACATGACATTTGTCACAACCAAAGCGTAGAATTAAAAGAACTATGGAAAGGGTGGAAATAGAGGGCCACTTGAATACTTAGAATTATGTTTCTCAGGTGAAATTTGAGGGATATTCTCTCTCTCTAAGCAGATAATATACTTACTAAAAACTTGGGCACTCCTGGTTATAAACTCACTAGTAATTATTTGCTAGCGAGAGGAACCTGTTCCAATGAGACCTTCATTTAATGACTAGACAGTGTCCAGGATAGGAATACAATGCTCTGATTGTAAAATACACCTGTTGATTTGTTTTCAGGAGAAGTGTTGGAGGTATATTTAATGAACAAAGTAATATGCACTTTTAAAGTCTTGTTAACTATTTTAACTTTCTATTTAAGTTGTTAAAAGTTGTAACGTGGTAAATGGTTTCCTAAAAAGTGTTAGTATATAATGAGTGGTGTGTGGCAGGATGTCTGATCCACAGTCCCCTCCTTCATGTTCTGGAACTGCTCCTGATGGAAAGCACAAAGAAAATCCTACCATCTTCAACTCTTCATACCCCAACTCTAGCAGCTGAACCAAAAGGGATTTCCAGACATCCCTGTGAGGCCTGAGCAGCTGTAGGGGTGCTGGACAGCCTTATCAGATTCAGTCAATATTTACCATGTTACAGGCACAAATTTACTTCTATGCCATGTGACAAAAGCTTTCCTATTACCCATTTATACAAGGAAACTGAAGCTGACAGAGCTGTACTTAATTCCAAGTTCCTGTTTCTAAATCCGTAGGCCTCACCTGATCATACCCATTTAAAACAAACAATGAAAGCATAAAACTGTTAAATAGCAGATCATCAATAAATGGGAGTAATAGGAAACCCTTTAGGAATTCTAAAGCCTTTTACTTTGTCTTCCAACACTAAGATAACAGGTATTCTTGTGTGTAGGCCATAACCCGAAGTTTCATTAGTGTAATTTTTCTAAGCACCACTCTGAGTAGATCTAGTGCTCTCCATGAAAGTGGAGAACATTGGTGGGGTAATAAATGAATGAATAAAGGGGGAGGACTTATCATTGAAAATTCTTTATATACCCTTTATACTTTTTCGAAAAACTGCCTGTGATCTCATAATCACACATATCTTTGAAACTATGTGGTGCTTTCTGTTTGTTGCGTATAAGCGTGTCCCAAAAACTCAATTTTCTGCAGTCTATTCATGAATACTCTACATGACTACAATAAATCATAATTTTAATTTAATTTTCTATGGCTATTTATCTTTTAGTTGTACAGTGTGTTTCCTGTGGGTAGTTTATAAATTATAAAGCCTCCAGATCCATGCATCTTTGGATACCTTTACAAAACTCATGGTGGGTCTGTATTGAAGTACATTCTCTGTTGTGTGTTTCCATTAGAAGCAAAAAACAGCCCATTTAAAGATTGCTTATAGTGATTGGCATAGACATCGTATATTGGCAAATGATGTTCTTTACACGTTTTGTATGCACTTTATGTAGTTACATACTGTTGTGTATTTTTATATGCCTTCTTGTCAACTATTTACACTCACAGTGTTTATTTCTGAGCCCATTCCATTAACATCTTTTATCTTTGGTTATGCTTTCAAAAATCATTGTCTTAAAAAGTTAATTTGTAATATTCCTGGCCATACACTTTAAATATTTCTCCCAAAACTACTTGAGAAGCAAACATGGTTTTAATTTTCTATAACTATTTATCTTTTAGCTGTACAATTTGTTTCCTGTGGGTAGTTTATACTCATATCCAGGTGAAGGAGGTTGCCAGTGTTACATCAAAAAATAAACTTTGAAAAGGCTCTCAAAAGTAGTGTTTGGAAACTATTCATTTGACCTTCAGTGACAAAGCTTATGCCTTGCAAATTGATTAATACAGATACAATATCAAATCATTTTTCATACAATTTTTTAATGTTTGTTAAGTGCTGGAGCAGTATGTAAACAGAGTATTTGGCATTTTTATTAGGCTGCGGAACTCAGTCATTTCCTTTGCAACAACATCTCATAAACTATTTTGACAGTCTAATAAACTATAAAAAGCTGTGGTAAAAACTGGCTCTGAATGTTATAACCGTACAAAATGGAAAGAGCAAGAGAAAACATCTATCACTGGGATTATTATCACTGTTGCTATGGCAACCTGGTTGCAATGGCAATATCTCCACGGTTCTGCTGTTTGTTATCATCTTTCTTGATTTTACATCATTGAAATTGTAGTAATTACACTGTGCCTGATGAAAAATGCATGCTGTCATGGCAACTAAGTCAAATATTCTTAATCATTTCACCTCTTCAATCTAAAATGTAATTGTTTGTCAGTAAAATAGGTTATACAGAAGGCTTCTATGGACTTATGATTGCCTCAAGTGTTTAGCAAAAAAAAAAAAAAAAAAAAAAAAAAAGTAGTGCTTTTAGGCTCAAGACCCTAAGCTAAACTAATAGCCTGAAATGGTAAACAATGACTCATTATAATAAGTAAGTAGCATTAATTATAGAGTGACTTCTCCAATGTGGTAAAATTATAAACCTTCATGACTTTAATATAGTACTTAAAATCAAAGACATAAGAGAATATTTTCAATCATCCTAGTATCTTCAATAAGTTATTTGAATCAGATGTTATGTTGATTTTGGTGTGTCCCTCTTCTATGTTATGAGTCAGTGTCTTCTGATGAATACACTTTGGAATGTTTTCTTCTTCTGTGAATAATTAAGGCACAAAGAAAGAATCCTCTTTGCAAATGTGAAAAAAATAAAATAAGACATAAAAAGAATGCCTTTTCAAGTAGAGCAATTGGTTATAAGTCCATCAGCTATACTACAAAGTAATATATTTTGTGTAGTATTTTCACAAGTACATTTTTTTTGCCATATCTACCTATGTATCTGAGTAATGTGTGTATCCTATTAAAACAGAATGGAAGAATCAAGACAGTTGTGCTATAAAATGTCAAATTTATCCTCCTGAGTGAATATCTATAAATAAATTGTAAAATTTTAACAGTAACATGAAAACAACAGTACACATTTTTATAATTACCTGAATTTTATTTCCTCTGAAGGATGGAAATTTTGCTTGAGTAGGGAAACAAAATCGAGTCAAAAATATTTTGTTTTGATAATAACAAAATTTTTACAGCTTAATTCATATTTCTCTTGATATTTGAAGTAATGATGCTACAAATGAGAGCAGCAAAATAAGTTATTTTATACTTTTCCAGAGTTCATGAATAGTATAATTATCTTTCTTCTATCTTTAGCTGTACTTTACATTTGAAAACACAGAATAAGCTAAATATTATATTCTCTGGGTTTTAAATTCATGAAAAAATTTTACTGCACATAGAAAACTATACATTTTATTTCAAACATAGCCAGGCATAATTTCCCCCTCTCTGTACCTATATGTCTTCTTTTTGTTAGCGTGTCATTACTTTTCCATTAGAAACAGGTACTAGCTAGCTGTAATATGATTAATCCATTTCTGCCAAAAGCGGAAGATGTCTTTGCTATTGTAAAGCCCGGATTTTATCAACATTGGGGGAGGGGTGGAGAAATGAAATGCAAGTATGTATTTTCAGAGCTTGAGCACCAATGTGTTTATAACGATGATAGTAATTTGATTGTGATGGTGGCTGTTTGCTTCATCTTTAATGGATTTAAACATAAAATTGCTTTAAAACTTATTCATTGCTTCTACATAAAAACAAAGTATCACACAAAAAATGAATATAAAATACTGAAATGGAAAAAGATCTGTCATTAATAATAATTTTAGCTAAGAGTGAAATCTTTTAATAAAAACATCAAAAAATCAGTTTAACAATAGACTGAACGTGTTACTCATACCTGTTTAGGTTAAAAACAATTATGCTGCCAGTGACTATTAACATGTATTATACAGATAGAAAGCAAACAGTGTGTAATTACATATTTCAAGAATGTTAGATAATGTATCATCAAAACAAGGTTATTTAGAATTATAAATTCATAGCAATATAATATGAATAACAATAGTCGGCCTAAAGACCAAAACTACAAGGTAACTAACTATCTAGGAAGATAACATTTGTTTGAGAATGCTAATATTGATAATATTTTAAAATAGTATATCAGTTTTCCAAAACAATTACTTTAACTCTGGCTTCCTCAAGAGTATGTCTGTGGTTGAGTGGATGGTTTCACAAAATAGTACCGACTGTTATAGCCATATCCCGGTGTTATCGCCTCCTCCTGCCCCACCAGGATTATGATTAATACTAGACTTAAACATTGTTAAAGTACATATATGTATATAAAGTGCAAAAACAGAAAATGATCATGGCTCTGTATTAACTTTGAGCCTTTCTCTGGCTTTCCTTTCAGCTTGTTACTGCTTTAATAATTCTTAATTTTCTATTTTCTAATTAAAATTGCTGTAAGAAATGAATTGGCTCGTCTCATCCTTCTTTGGGCTAAACGTTGCCCTGGACCCTTCTCTAGCTGGGGGCTTGCCTCCCAGTAGGCTGTGCCGGGATGCTGCTCCCCTTGGTCCCCTCAGCAACTGGGTCCCTGGGCCCCCCTTCTTGGTCCACTCCGCCCTGGCCGGGAGGTAATGGAGTCACATGGGACACAGAAGTATGGCACGGGGCTGGCTCTCCCACAGGAAATGGAACATTCATGTCTTCATCAAATCTGAACTGTGCATGAATGAGGGCCAGGCACTGTATGAGGCACTTGCAGTTGTGTTCTCATTGGTGAGCAAAGTGCCACGAATCCCTGCCCTTGTGGGCTTCTGTAAGCAGCCACAATTTTCCTTTGAAGGAGCTGAATGTGGCAGATGGCATTTCACTAACTCACATCCTTGTCCATCCACCTCATAACTGGGGTACTATTCGGTGAAAGTATACAAAATCACATCGTGAACTCTGAAGTGGTTTAGGAACACGAGTGATCATTAGTATTTAATCTAATTTCTTCTCCCCTTCAGGAAATTTTCTCTTTCATTCTTCTCACTGTCAGTTACGAGCTCAGAGAATTCAAATTAATTTAAAGATTAGACTGAGTAAAACATAATTAGGAAGGTAAATGTTCTGGGGGTGGGGGAAGAAGGGCAGCAGAAAAATGCGTTCCCGACATAAATATAAATGACACTGGCGTTATCTGCCATTTTTTACATTATCTGTGCACTGTTGCTGTGTCTTGGCATGAATAATCTGAAGCTGACTAAAGTTATACAAGAAATCAAACTGTATAGGTGGTAACAATAAGAGTTTAGGCACTTCAGGAGCAAATTCCAAAGACTTCCCTGCATAGAGGTAATTTAAAAATACAAGTTAAATATGGTTTTCAGTATTGTGTTAAACAGACATATTTGACTGAATAAATTCTATCCTGAAAATAGAAATATACCCTAAATTTGAGTTGTATATCAAGACTGGAACATTTTTTTCAATTGTTTCCTTAAAATACACACATGCAACAATGTCATGTAGAACAGAATTTGTAGAATGTGGATAATTTATATCTGTTGCTCAATCTGTGTGTGTATATTTTAACAATTTTTATATGATGATAAATTTCAGGTATCTTCTATTAATCAAAAGTCTCTCATACCTAGAGAAAAGCTCTAAAGATAAAGTTCTCTATAGACTCCAAGGGAATCCTGTTAGAATTCTGATTGGTCAAGATTTTTATTGCTTATTTTTTCCCTTTGAAACAGGCTATTAAAATAGTCATAATTAAAGAACACCCATATTGGAAAGGGTTTTATAAATGGAAATCAGATTATTCACATTTCTTATGGAATCTTCTCAAAAAGTTAAAGATATAAAAAATTGAAAAAAAGCATATTGCCTTTGTGAATCACAAGTTAAATATTAAATATTTCTTACAGCCTCCAAGGCAAAAATACTATTAAGGTATTGAAAATCTGAGCAACCTTTCTGTGCCACATTTAAACATCATTGATGGAGCTTTTAGGTCAGAATGAAACTTCCAGATTCAGTAATGTGAATTTCATTTCATTGTGTAACCTTCTTAGAACTGCCTGAAGGCTCAGACTAATAATACTTCTAATAAATGACAAGCTTTTTAAATATATGAACTCAGTCCAGCATTTAAGCTAAGAATGTTTGAAAAGGCAAAATCTGATTTTTTTTTCTTTCATTTTCATACCCCATCGGAAGGTAAAACCACAGAACCAATCTGTAAATTGAAAAATACAAATTTCAGAATTGTTTTATACTCTTTTTTTATGTAAAGGTTTCAAAATCACAAGTCAATATAAGCAAACCAGGTCAATATTAGCATGTTGGGTATCATTTCTAATCAATTTCAGTGTTTTTGCTGTTAAATGGAGCTAAAATGATCAGGTCATTCAAGTTATGTCAATAAGACAAAAATCGTGACTTCCTTTTGTAAAGGTATTGGCTTAAGTGAGAGGATCAATCTTTGTAACATCATGGTTCACCTTCTAACCACACATGTTAAGGTGTTACATGAATATTCATAATGGATCAGAGAAGCACTTTAAAATAAAAGCTAAGAATTGAGAGAAGCAAATTCATGTTAGCCATCCAGTATTGCATTTTTACTTAGAGTACTGTTAAAATGTTAGTGGATTTCTTATTCTCAGTAGCTCCTTGCTGTCTAGAAGATTAAAGTCAAAGTCTCAAAACCAGGGCACAAAAGGGAGGACAGAGAAGTGCAACACAAAGCATTTTCTTGAAAAACAAAACAAAATGTCATTTCTCTGATACATGAAATTTCCTTTTTAAAAAAAACTTGCTGTTGCCATTAGGTCAATGATTTAAATACTACCCAAGTCCTGAGTGAATGAAAATCTACTGTGAATGGAGACCTAATGCATAGGAAATGCATTCTGGGATTAAGGCCCTCAGTCTGACTGCTGAGAAACAAACTCACAGTTTCACAGTCATCTTGTTAGTGTCAACCTGAGATCTTCAGAATAAAACCAAGGAATGGGTATGGCAGCAATAGTTTTCTTGGAAGATTATACACTGTTCATCTCTAAGGGAACTATTACTATAGTACAGTATGCTATATTTGAAAGGAATTATTAGTATAATATTAGTATATTTGTATATTACATTCTCTTCTGCATCTATTTTTTAAATATCTTTAAAATGCTGTTGTTTTAGTAGGACTTTTTGGTTTTAAGTGACTGGAAACACAACCCAAACTAGCTTCAGAAGAAAAAAAAATATTGTTGGCAGTTTCCAGATGTGGCTGGCTTTGAGGCTCAAGGATGTCTGTAGCTCTGTCTCCTCCAGCTCACCTTTCAGTCACAGCTCTGTCTGCTGGCAAAATGGCTCCCAGCTTCAGCCTCATTTGTTTTCGCTTAAATCCCTGTAGGAAACAGTGAGCCCTTTAAAGTAAACTCTAGGAAAAAAGCCCTGAGGTTCATTCTGCTTTATGTCCTTAAGGGGACTCAATCACAGGGATGAGAGCGAAGTCATTCTAGTTTAGGCCTGTGTTTTATGTACTGCCTCCAGATGCTTGCTGATATAGCTGCACTCTGAACATGAACCTCCTAACAGTATGGATCCTCAAACAAAAATCAGGGTATGTGGCTAGAAGAAGGAGGAATACATGTGAGTGAGGCACTCAACACAGAGTCACAATCATTGTCAGTGTTCCATCTTCCATTATACTTTAAAAGTATTGCATTTGTTTTCCTGCTTTTGCAGTTCTTGTTTTCTACAGCACATGGAATTCTCTCTTGGCAAAATATTAACTCCTGCTTTGTGACTATATTTCATGACTGATGCAATTATGTGTTTGGGTATCACAGTCTGTTGTTTAATGCAATGAATTAACTCTTAACAGAATGAACCATAGAAGTGATACCAGAGTAAGGAAAGGTAGCATGCTTGGCAGCCCTTGGGTGTGCAGGATTCTCAAAGGTAATAATAATAGAAGGGCTTTGGGTGCTTCAAATTACTTTTTCTTTCTAATTGGCAATTAGTTCTAATTAACTTTTAATTAATATCCAGTGTTTTCTTTAACAAATGGAACCCTGATGAGATCACATCTGTTAATACAACTCAGTTTCTATTTCAGTATTCTACAGTTTTCCATTATGACTATAGCAAGTGCAACTTCAGACAGAAAAGTGATCACCTTTTAAGTAGGATGAAAAGGTGGCCTGACTTAAAGTCATTGTGTTTTAAACGTAATTTTAGCAAAAGCTATGACTCTATGAAATTGGATTTTGTCCTATCATCTTACAAGATACTATCAGGAATTAGAAGTTACTGCCTCATTTTTGTGGCTTCAGTGAAAATTCTTTTCAAGAATTGAAAACTGTATAAAAGTCCCTCTTTTTACTATGATGGACACATAGAACATAATATAGAATATAATGCATAGAAAGAAGCTTAAAGGTCTCTTCCATCCAGTTGTTTTGGAGATAAAGCTGAAACCCAGGGAGTATTTTGGCTTGTCTGTGCAATTCTATACAACAAATATTAAAAGGAACAAAAATCAGAGAAATCTGCAGATATTTTCCTTTATAGAAAGATGAACCTTGCAAGAAGAAAGCTCTGCTTTATTATCCTACCATTAGTTATCTTTGATTTACAAAGTTGCTTTTAGATTATTTGTAGACAATATATTTTTTTGTTTCATACTTTAGCTTTTTAGTTCAGTTGGTATTTTGGCTTCTTGCTTGAATAATCGTTCTTTATTGTCCCTTTTTTATTTGTGAGCAAGCTTTTAGTAAATATTGTGGATGCATGTCCTTTCAGATTATCTCAATTTTACCTTTGATTATGATAATTTTTCAAATATGCTTCTGCAGTTGCTCAATATTAAATAAAACTGAAGCTATGTTTCATCATGATGTAGGGGTTAAGAAAAACTGGGGTTCATCAAGTAATTTCTCAATTTCAGGCAGAAATCAGAGTAGGCAAACCACAGATACTTCTGGCTAATTTTTGGTTTGAACATCCAATTTCATTTTCCTTGATGAGAGGCCAAAATTCAAAACTTTGATTTTGAGAAGCAAAATTCTACTGGGCTGACTGTTCTTAAAATTGGCTGCAGAATTGTGGTTTAAGGACTAGCTTATTTGAAAGAGATTTTGGCCCTAGTAAAGTAATAAGGAAGATGGCTATATTTGGGTAAATGGGTTGTAGTTACTTCTTTTCAACTTGAAAATGAAAAATCATTTGCCAAAACCCAAATTTCCTTTTCTTCATTGATTTTCTATTGCCCAAGGTACTTTGGAAATATGAATCAAGGTTTATTTTCTTTTTAAAACAAACCACCATAATTATAATAAGCAGATGATACTTAGTGGCAACAAAAGTAATATTTGATGGGAATGAAATCTTCCATCTTGAGTACATATTTTTAGAACAGATTATTGGGTTGGCATTATGTACTATAGGAGACTCTTCTTTTTGATATTTGATGAAACACATGTAACTGTTAATAAACTTTCTTGGACTCTACTATACATTGGAAATGATATACATTTTTGACATGGAACTTAGGAAGAAATAGAGGGATATATGATTGAGAACTAATCACTTTCAGATTATAATAGCACCATTAACTTTATTTTTCCAAGCACTTAGCTTCAGTTTTAATACTGAATCTTGATTTTTTATTGTTGGGATTCTGGATGATGACACTTTTGACATCTTAGGTTAAAAATTTCAAACAGTATTTTTAAAAAAAACATTTTTCTTGTGTGCTTACGAAAGTAACTGTGGTTTTCAGCATCATTCTCTTATGACAAATGAGTACCGTTCTATTGTTAATAACTTGATACATATTGATTTATAATTTTTTTGAGTGATCTATAAAGGGAATGTTGGCATAATTTTACAATACTTTCTAAGAGCATAGTAAACCACACATAACCATTATTGTAAATAAACTAAAAATATAAAAATTCGCTCTTGGAAATTGATGAGTAGAAAATATTTATACATTGTACATATTCCTTGCAAATGTTAAAATTCCCCATATTATTAAGTATTGGCTGCAACCAATCAGCTAGAGAAGATAACTTTTTAAATTAGCTACTTAAACAAACTATAATCCAATTCTAATTACAACTGAAGTGAAATCAAAATTCAAAAGAAAATGCAATACCAAAATAAAATTTGGAAATTCAAAAGTGATGAACAAATGTCAAAAAAATTAAAAATTCCAAATAAAATGAAAAGTCAAAGGAAAACTTACTTTCTTTTTATAATCTCACTTTTAGAATTTCTCAGATAGAAATTATTAAACAGAAATAGAAGCTCATATGAAAAAAGACATCCATTGCAAAAATATATAGCAAAAACTGGAAAATGATCCAAATGTCCAACAATATTGAATGCTTATGTAAATTATGGCACCTAATTTCAGCAGATCATTATGCACTCAGTAAAATATTTAAATTATTCAAAACTGTATGTACCTTGTGTTATTATGTATTTGCATTTGGAAAAATCTAGGAGTAATTCAATTAAAATGAAAACATAAAAAAGAAAAATTTTTAGAAAAATTTATAGGTACAGTTTTCTTAACAATCCTATTATCATGTGGTCTTTAGTATCTTAAAATGCTAACTTTAAAAAACAGCTTTTATTGAAAAATCTTACCATAAAGTAGCAGAAGTTTTATATTATCTAGCAATTATAGAATTTCTTGCATTCAGAATTATCTAATTTAAAATTAGATGATATTTCTGAAGATCATTGTAAAGTAGTTGTTTAAAACATGCAAAAAATGTATTTTCTTATGAAATGATATTATTAATAAGTAGAATTACTGTACAATTACCATGAGAAAGGAAGAAACACTGTTGTAGAAATGATTAAAACAGACTTTAACATAAGAGAAATTTTTTTCTCCGTAACGTTGGAGAACTTACATTTACCACACTTCACCAGAGAAGTTGTACAGATGGCAAATTAACATATGAAAAGATGCTACACATCATATGTCATCAGGGAAATAGAAATTAAAACAACCATGAGATACCATTACACATCTACCAGAATGGCCAAAATTCTCTGACTGAGAAACACCAAATGCTGGTGAGAATGTGGAGCAACAGGAACTCTTATTCATTGCTGATGGAAATGCAAATTGTACAGCTATTTTGAAAGACAGTTTGACAGTTTCTTATGTCCTCACAAAAACCTGCACATGAATGTTTATAGCAGGTTTATTCATAATTGCTAAGCTTGAAAGCAACCAATTTGTCCTTCAGTAAGTGAATGGATTAATAAACTGTAATACATTCAGACAATAGAATATTATTTAGCACTAAAAAGAAATGAGCTATCAAGCTATAAAAAGACACAGAGGAAACTTAAATGCACATTACTAAGTGAAAGAAGACAATCTGAAAAACACTACATACTATATGATTCCAATGTATGAGATTCTGAAAAAGGCAAACTATGAAGACACTAAGAAAATATCAGTGGTTGCCAGGGGTTTAGGGAAGGGGAAGGAGGAATAGGCAGAGCATAGGGGATTTCTAGTGCAGTGAAACTACTTTGTATGATACCATAGTCGTGAATACATATTATTGTGCATTTTCCAATCCCATAGGATGTACAACACCAAGAGTGAACATTATTGAAAACTATGGACTTTGGGTGATAATGATGTGTCAGTGTAGGTTCATCAGTTGTAACAAACATCTGCTTTGGTGAGGGATGTTACTAAAGGGGGTGTATATGCATGTGTCGGGGCATAAGGTATATAAGAAACCTCCAGACTTTCTAGTCAATTATGATGTTAACCTAAAAATTCTCTAAAAAATAGAGTCTATTAAAAAAAATGAACACCATAACTTAACTGGGTTGGATGGAAACTTTCTTGACAAATGACTGTTCTGAAGTCAACTTTGGGAATCTTTCAACAAATTACATTTTCTCTTTAAATGTTGTTTTTCTCTCTGCAAGGTATTGTTTGTCCTCTTTATTCATACGAATATATACCAAAGAGCTTGTTTTATAATTCAGAATAGTGATAACTAGGGACTTTTTAGGGGAGAGTTTATGAATACTTATAATCCATGTCTGCAATGATTGTTTCTATTTTCCAGGTCGAGTGCATCTCAGATCAGCCAGGCTTGTGCTGGGAGTTGGCAGAGAGGCAGAGTGAGATCTATCTTTATTTGAAAGAAATATTATATTGAGCATTTTTCATTCCAGGAATTTCTCTCCCACCCTGCAAAACATGCCAAGAGCAGATGTCCTTGGGGCAAAGCCCAGTTAGGGATTATATACCATCTTGCTATTTCTTTGCTTACAGCTTTTTCCATTGAAAATGTCCTTTCTTTTGCAAACAATTTCCAATTTATTGTATGTGACCAGCAAAATTGAGATTTATGTTCAACTTTTCAGGAACAACTCTATTTTGTAGTTGAGGGCGAACTGTGTTGCAAGTTGCATATCCTGGATTTGTTCCCATTATATTAGGTAAGCATAGGTAATCTGTTGCTAACACAATGTTCATAAACTGATTTCATCTCTTTTGTGCTTTATAAACCTGAGGTCTTATATCCTTCGAATTAAAACAAAAGCATATACTATTCTGTGTAATACACTACCTGGTATAACATAAACTTTGAAACCAAGATCCCTATTCTCGATTGGCTACTGAGTAAACAGTAAGACGTCTCTTTTAAATTAGACTAAGAAAAACATTCCTTAAAACCTTGCAAGAAAAATTAATGCGTGAGTTTTTAAGTTCCCTTGGCAACACAAATAAGGGCTTATATTTATGTTCATTAAAAACACTGTGCCACTCTGCAGTGTTAGTTATAATGGTTTAGAAATGGATATTTAAAAGTGCAGACTTGGGAAACTTCTTGCAATCTTGTATTTTAGAGAACAGTGTCATGACTGAAATTTCAAAAATATCAAAAAAGCACTGGCTTTTAAAGCACATGGTTGTCAGTAGATGGCTTTAGCTACAGTAGATTTATATTACTGACTGTTAATTTGCTGATTCTCTTTGTCACACTAACAACCAGCGGTTTTCATGATTTTCTTCACATTTCATGTACACACATCTGTGGATATCACAGGTAGAGATATTTAAAATTAGAAAACTACATGTTCCAGAAGAAAGAGATCCTATCCCAGATTACTTCTGGGCAAGGTTCGCACTCCTTATTACCCTCATTGACAAAATAAAATATAAAATAAAACAAAAATGAAACAATATAAAATAAATAAAGCTATCTTTTAAAACTGAAAAGGAAGAGAATGTATATCAGAAATGCACTTTACCTTATGTATTTTCATTCATATGTAGTGAAAATCTTGCATAAACAATATAAAAGTGATAGAAATATATAGGCATCTTATCCTTTCCTTACACAAAATATATAAGAATTCTTCCAAATAGGCATTTTTTTGAGAGACAGGATCTTGCTGTGTTGCCGAAGCTGGAGTCCATGACTACTCACAGGTGCAATCATAGTGCACTGAAACTTCCTTGAACTCCTGACCTCAAGGGATCTTGTCACTTCAGCCTCTTGAGTAGCTGAGACAACAGGCACACACCATGATGCCCAGTCCAAACAAAAAAAAGATTTTTATGAACAACGCCACACCTCTGCGCCAGCAGGGCTGGCAATAGTGGGGGATATTCTTTCTCTTTATCTTGTATGTAAGAGGGCTGTTTTGTTTTGTTTTGTTTTCTCTTTCTAAATAAGTATCTACCCTGTTTGTCATTGCTTGGGTTACATTATAAACCAAGACAAAGTCAAACTGTAAAAGTCGGGAAAAGAAAAGACATTAGGACTTTTTCTTAGGAGGTTTTCCTAAATTAGGCTCTACTTTTATATGTAAGAAAATAACCTCATTTGTGTCTGAGATGCATAGTCACAATACAGTAGATCATGCTGTCAGGAGTTTTGTTTGACGGCTTTAAATTCATATTTTTCTAATCTTAAGTTTCTTCCCCCCACCCTCTTTGTGTGGACTGATCCTGGGTGTTTCTGCTGGCGTCTGGATGGGAACCTAGGGGGCTAGATGTTTCTCTGTGGTGCTATCAGCACATGTTATCTTCGCTATCCTTTGGGAACATAATATGGCTCATAAACACGGACAAGGTGCTTCAGTTGATCCCGATTATCTACTTTAGGATTAGGATACCCTTGCTGCAGAGCAAGACAAATTTATAGGCTACTGTGGGCACAGTGTTTTGCTAGGTATTTTATCAGACTATTTTGACCCACTACCTTAACGTTTGGTTCCTGGGATGGCCTTGGACTCCACTAAGGTAAATGGTCAATGCAAAAGCCTGATACTCTCCCATGCAAGCTCTGACTGGCTGCAGGATGGTTTGCTGAAACCCTCAATATAAAACAATGTTATCCTGGTGGAGTTACTGTGACAACAAAAAGAAAACAAGCCATCATTACTCTACTATGGAATATTCCTTTTGTGTGTGTGTAAATTATAAATATTACTGTTTCTCCCCACCTTCAGTTTTTAAAATGTGGTTTCACATTTCATTTAATGCTAAATGGTTCATTACATAGAGTAGCAACTCAGTTCTCTTATTATGGTGTTATCTTTCACTTTGTCAAAATATGTCTACTTGATAAGAAATCTGACAGAAGTTGCTTATGATGGGATCACTAACAGCCATCAGTTTCTCTCCAGCAAATGAAACTGTAACCATGGTGACGGCCTTTTTTTTTGCCAGAATGAAAATGAGACAGCACTCTGCTGCAGCCATTAGCAGAATACACAAATGTCCCTCAAGGCAAACATCTAAAGCAAATGGACTGCAAAGGAAGGAGCACTAATTTCTATTTATTTAGGATTTGTAAACCTAGCAGAGCAAGATATTAACAAAGGAACAAACAAAGAAAGCTTAAAAAATCCATGCTGTTTGTGTTTTTCTTTTGGTTTATGAAACTCCTTGTTTCAAATCAAAAATACTCCGGTTTGATTTTCCTACTCTAGTGTTGAATAATACCAACAATGTGCCTTTGACTCTCCCCCCAGATGTTTCCTGAGTTTTCCTTCCCCCTGGCAGAAAGAGGAAAAGAGAACTTAATCAATCAAGTAGAAAAAGTACTTTAAATGATAAGCAGTTTCTCCTCTCTTCTTTTAAATGTATATTTTAGGGAAAACTATCAAAAACAAAATACAAGATGTCGTTTTTCATATACTTTAATTTTCAAAGAGGCATGTTCATTCTGATAAGGTGCATAGAAGCTGATAATAAGTCTATTCTAACACTATCAGCAATCAGCCACAGACTGTCAAAGACCTTTCAAGTGTCAGACCCTTCTCACTGTCTTCTTATTCACCATTAGACCATCTCACTAGAAACTATTTAGTGCATGCAGATATTCTTTTGACAGATGTGGCTTAGGTGAAGTTTCTTTAGCCATCTATGATATGAAAAATGATTTTCTTTAACTGTCTTACAACTAAACCAAAATATTATTTTAGAATAATGTATTGATCTCTGTCTCTATTTCTTTCTCATTCTCTCTTAAAGCCTTTTCTCTCCCTCTCTTTCCTTCCCTCTCCTTTCCTTATTTCTTGAATTATTCTAACAATTGAGCAAAAATCCCTTTCAATATTCAGTTTATTAAACTGACTGATTCAGTTTATTTGCTAAAAACACCAACTTAACTTTTAATTTACAACTTGATCAGAAGAGCAACTAACTTCAATAGTGTTTCACAAAGGCTTCGGGAAACTTTCTAAAGGCTAATTAATGTACACATTCTTCCAGAATCCCCACTGCCACCTCTAGAAAGGCACAAAATTATCAGCTTCAGGTAATGACATTTTTGCCCAATATTTTATTCAGAAAATCCAAGTTTGTAGATTCTGAAGCATACCAAGGGGGTCAATCTAAAAACGTGTGGCTATATTTTTATAGTTATGCTATGGAATTTATCAGTGACCGCTACAGTGCAGATACTCTGCATACCCATCTCTGGAGTGTGTTGTTCTTTAATTTCAGTTGTTTCTTTGGACAGGTCTCAGTTTGCTGTACATTTAGTTTTTCTTGCCAATGTTCAACATCTTCCTCAAGGCACTGTGGATTGAAGCTAAGCTGTTTTGGGCAGGTGCAGTCAGAAACTGGCCACTGGCCAGATACTCACCAACTCATTCTTATGCTCTTAAACTGCAAGACCTCTAAGGGTCATCACAATATCTCCAAAAGTGATGGAAGCAACAGGAAAAGAGGTTTAGGCATTGATTTTGAATCTGGGGAAAAAGTTTAGCTTGGAAGGTTTCCTTTCCAGTCATTCTTTAATTTTTACTGAGCCAGTGATAAACTGATTTATATCTCTAGCTTGAAACTTATTTTGTGAAGTGTTTTATGAAAAATATTTGTATATTAATTCACGAAATACACACTGAGTGCCTTGTCTATGTAAGACATGATTTAGACTCTAGCATATGAGATGTGATTTGTATATAAATAGCTATATAATGCCATATTAATGATAAAAATAATAATAACAGTCAATATTTGTTAGGTGTTTGACAAGTACCTGGATCCGCCCTTGAATGACAGTGGAAACAGAAAAGATGGATTGGAAGCTAGAAATATGAAGAGTTAGAAAAAATTATATCCCATATATCCTTCTCCTTTATAAGAAAGGAAGAAGAGTCAGATATATCTTTGAGATTTTGGTATTTCCCAGTCAAATATAAAATATAATTATCATATTGTATTAGTCTGTTCTCATGCTCCCATAAAGACCTGCCTAAGACTGGATAAATTATAAAGGGAAGAGGTTTAATTGGCTCAGAGTTCCACAGGGATGACTATGCCTTGGGAAACTTATAATTATGGTGGAAGGGGAAGCAAACACATCTTTCTTCACATGGCAACAGGAAGGAGAAGAATGAGTGCCCAGCAAAGGGGGAAGCCCCTTATACAACCATCAGGTCTTGTGAGAACTCACTTACTATCACGAGAAAAGCATGGAAGAAACATGCCTCCATGATTCAGTTATCTCCACCTGGTCCCTCCCACGACACATGGGATTTATGAGAACCACAATTCAAAATGAAATTTGGGTGGGGACACAGCCAAACTACATCATATATATTATTTGGTCCAGGAGTGTCCTATGTCGTGTAATGTTAACATGCTCAGGCCAGTGTTTAGACAATTACTAGCTGTACATGTGGACAAGTTGATGCCATTTAAGCTCAGTTTCCTCACTTGTTAACTGTGTAGAGTTTTTACTTGTTGTCTGCAGGGCATTGGTTTCAGGACTCCCCAAAGATGCCAAAACCCATGGATGCTCAAGTTCCTTATATAAAATGGCATAGTATTTTCATGTATCCCATGCACATCATCCTCTAAACTTTAAATCATCTCTAGATTACTTATAATACCTAATACAATGTAAATGCTATGTAAGTAGTTGTTATAATGTATTCTTCTTTATTTGTATCATTAGTTATTGTATTTTGTGTGTGTGTGTGTGTGTGTGTGTGTGTGTGTGTTTTCTCTCAAATACTTGTGATCCTTGAATGATTGAGTCTGTGGATGTGAAACTAACAGTTCAGAAGGCCTGACTGCATAAAAGTCACTGGTGTTTAGTGAACATCCAATGAATGTTAGCTCTTATTATTTGTTAGGAGAGTGGGTTGTGACAAAGTTTAAAAGGTACTATTTGCATTGTCAGCTGAGCACTTTCCACAGTGATTCTTTGATTAATTAAAGGTCATCTAATCAGCTCTACTCAAAGTGATGTGATAAGGAGTCTTTACTGCAGGATGTGCCAACACACTGCTTCCTTCATCCACAGAGGAGATCTCAGCAGAACCAAGCAGTGCGCTCAGTGACTGAGTTATTTTGTGTTCTAGCTTGTGGACTATGAACAAACAGGCCCTCCACCCATAGCCAACCCTTCCATGGTGTACACTTTACATATCACTGATCTCCACATTAAATAAAAGGAATTAAAAGCAGAAAATTAATGTCTAAAACATGCCCATTAGGACATGCTTACTCCACCTTGTAAACCTTTGACTTCTCTCCTGTAGGATAAGCACAGGGAGGTCCAAAATGAGGAACAAAGAAAATGGCACTGTGACTTTATCTGTCATTGGCCAATCCAGTCCCCTGAGCCTAAGGGTCTTCTTTTTTTTTTTTTTCCTGGGTGGGTGCTTGACCACCAAGCCTTGGTCACGCCTCAGCTAGATGATACTAGGTTAAGCTATTCTGAGAGCCTGTCAAGAATGTTAAGTCAGTTCTGTGAGTATTTCTAGCTGTTTAGTCTGAATCACCTCATGAGGAAGATCAAATTTCTAGTGATTTCTTGTATTCCTTATTATTCCAAGGGTGATACTAAGTTATCTGATGCTCATCTGAACTCACCACCATGTAGACCTCAGCCTCAAACTCAACTCAGGATAAAAGCTATCTCTACAAGATGGAAGACAACAGGCCTTGCATGCTGGCACTCATTCTGTATTGTAGCTTGAGGACCACTTTTGAAGTATTGCTGTTGTAGTGACTTTGTAAGAAGGTGAATAAACATCAACATGATGCATCTGATTCCAGAGTTCTTAAGGAATGAGCATGCACTCTTTGAGTGCATGACCTAACATTTTTTTGATTTGTTGCCATTACAGTGCAGGAAACTTCTAGAAGATCTTCCCAGAGGCAAATTCCTATTAAGTTTTGAAATCAGCAGTCCTGTCTCTCAGTCTTTCCAATTCTCCTTTACATAACTCGCCCCATATTTTAGCAACTTCATGTGCAGGAACTACTTTCTCATGATGCCATTTCAAAATCCAATTCACACATAAATATAAATGATCATTTATAGAATTTATGGAAAGTGCTTGCTTTCTCAAAAGCAACTAAAAGTAGTGGATAAACATGTCTCTAATGATGGTATTACATGTACCATCATTAAAATACTTTAGAGAAAAATCAACTCCCAAGCATCCCTAAAATCACCATCCGTTCTTCTTAGCCATAAGGCTACTTTGACAATGTACATGTCAGGATCTCTCAGCTCAATATGATGGGAACAGAGAAAACTAAAGGCAACTAATTTACTTGGTGAGCACTTGCTCTGATTCCTACTGTACTAAATTGACCAGTCATGCAAAAAATAGGATTAACTCTCCAATTAGGAACTCGTAATTTTTTTAAACAATTTGAGCCTACCTCTATAAGGAAGTTATTAATAAAAGAAGCCATTATATTCAAAATAGACAGTAGTAAAGTTGGGAACTTCCTTCTTCATGGAATTACATTTTCACCCATCTAAAAGCAATACCAAGCTTCCAGCTTTCAAAACAAATGAAGGCTACTCAATAAGCGCCTAACACCCATAAAAATCTGAGCCAAGCGAGTGTTATTTCAGGTTGGTATTTATCCCAGGAGTGAAGTTTTATGGGATGCGTGAATATGTTTCAATGCATATCATATTTATTAAAATTTTTTAGCATTTTTATGTTTTTCTTGGCAACTTAGAAAGTCATCTTTCAAGTAAATTAAGTTACAAATGTAGAAAAATAATGTATATTTAGTTTATATTTCTTAGTAGTGAATATTCTCTTTTAACATTTATTTCTTCTTTATAATTATTGGCTTTATTCCTAATCTTAAAAGGCCCACAGCCTTTACCTCTTGGTTCCTTGGTGGTGAATATTCACAATGAGAGTTTAGTGATCTCAAAACCTAAGTGAGCCAAGGTTTTCAGAAGTTGAGCATGAGACAGACCTTACAGCCTTGCGCTCCCCACTTTTGCAACATCTTAGGTTTTTCTGAGTCACGGGGAAGATTGGAAACTCATGGCAAAATTTCAGCCTCTTTTTTATCTCTAGTTTCCCAACACCATGCTTGTACAATTATAACAAAGACTCTTCCCCCTGCTTTAATTCAGATCAACTCCTTCCTGTACTTGAGTACATTTCTGCTGTACTTGGGTACATTTCTGCTGGCGCCTAAAGATAAATGTCCCCAGCTCCTGAATTATGGTCTTCTCCCCTTAACATTACTAGTTTTAAAGAATGAGGTTAAAAAAATAATAATAAAATAAAAAACACACCTCATATAAGAATTTTCTTAATCAAGGAAAAACAAGGGTGCATTGTTATCCAGTCTTCCTGCTCGCAAATGTCATAACTGGTCCAGTTAAACTGCAAATAAAACATTTTATTTGAACTTAGAGGCGCTACAGTATTCCCTTTAATTTTATAGGTCATATTGATGACATTATTGGATAGAATTTATGAAATGCTTTAAATAATGACAGGTTACCATTTTTCAAATATTTACATTTTGTTAATAATTTCACTTAACATGAAAGAGCTGGAAAAACTACAATTAGTTGAAAATATTATTGTTCATGTTTTTTAGAGCCATAATAGGATTCATTTCTAACTTCCAGTCACTATGTATGTAGCTATCTGAGCATGTTACCCATTAATGTACTTCAAATCAAGCATCTCTCTTCCACACATTGTTTTATAAAAACTTGAAATAACCTTTCTTAAAATAAAAAGTAAAAAGAACTGTAAGGGGGGGTCAACTTTTGTCACAAACTTTATGAATTGTTTAGAGATATATTAAAATATTACAACAATTCACATATCAGCTTTCAAATGTTCCTATTTCCAGTTTGTGAGTCTAGATTGTTCCCTGTGCTTTGCTTCTTTGGGTTAAAATGTATTGTTATTTTCCTTAGACCAGCTACCTCTGACTCTCACATGATCAGGAAAATCCTTCCTGATCCCCTGGAATATTTTCTCACAGGAATGTACTATATCTAGGTAGATGAATTTCAGGAAGAAAATGCAGCTCGTCTATGATTCAAAAATATTGCTAATTCTTGATTATTGAGGCTTTTCCTTGACTGGATGATGAAGATGGTAGACTTGTAACGACCTTCAGAAACAAGAGCTCTTGAGAAGGGTTATATAGTATATGGGACTTGCTGCTTTCCCACATGGGCACTGAAAATATGTAAAATTGGACTCAGGGATTAGAACAATAAAATGATTAAAGAGTGAAGACCCTATTAAGGTGACAGCATAGCACTGGTTATGTAAAATACCTTTGAACCTTGGAGATTTCTTTGCTTTTTTCCATTTTTTCTATTTCTATTCTCACGTTTCCTAGAGCTATGAGATGATCACATTGTAACTGAGCACATACACCTTATTCTCGAAAGGTTGACACCAGGAAGTCTTCAGAGTACTTATCATCACTTAGGGAGAGGTGGAAAGATAGTGGAGAACACTAGAGTTTATAAGACTCACTATGAAAAATGCCGACTACTTCTCATGATATTCCTTTTAAAAACATGTCATCGAACATCTGGTAACTACTGAGTTAAGTGACTTGAGAAATAATTTTCTAGACTAATTAGGGAATATGCTAGATAACACAGGTTTCCTAGCTCTTGGTTCACTCCTCTCTCCAGTGATATAAATGGTACAAATATAGTGCTTTGAGTGTTCAGCAAAGAAGAGACCAATTCCTTCTGGAAGTGAATTTGGTATTTGAAATGGAATAGATAAAGAACTGGTAGGAAAATGCAGATAAACCATTCTGGGGAGAAAAAACAGAATGAACAACTGCATGACAGAGGGTGCTCAATAAAACAAATTTTGGAAACAGCGATATGCAGTAGAAATACTTTAAATAGTAGAGAAAAAATTGAATTTTAGTTCTACCATGAACTTTGAGACATTGGACTTGTTTTTAACAACCTAAGGCTTCATTTATAAATTAAATGTAATGTCATCTTCCTTTTAGAGCTTTTACGAGCATTAAATAAATAGTGTTTGTATAGTACCTGGTTCATAGTAAATGCTCAATAAACCATAGTAATCTGTTAAAGGATTTTTATGCAAGGCAATGATGTAATTTGAGCTACCTTTTATTTCTGAAGCACAAATTCCTTCTTAAATGAAAGGAGAGCAAAAGATACTTTTCCTGATGTTGAGCTTCATAGAAAAATATTTAAGTTAGGGCTTAGATCAACTCCAACCTGTACTTGGGTACATTTCTGCTGGTGCCTAAAGATAAATGTCCCCAGCTCAAGTATGATTCATCCCATATAATAAACGGCTAACTGCATTTTATGTCCAAAGATTTAAGACCCAAAACTTCAATGATACTATTATTATGGTGAACTTTTGTTGTATAACAATCAGTGCTTAAAGTAAGAAAGGACATGGGAAGAACTGTGTCTTTTTTTCAGTTAAGTAATAAATAAAGAGATAGTTCTCTTATGAAGTTATAAAAGCAAGTTTAAACATCAGAATTCATTTCTGAGGTTATTTAGTCTAAATCCATTATTTTCCAGTGAAGAGACTGAGGAACAAGAAGATGAAGAGAGTACTGTCTGTATTCCTTCTTAAGAGCATGACGACCCTTGAAAATTTTCATTAGTTAATGTAAAAATAAGAAATTTTAAAATGATGGGAGCTTTTATGAAGCGAAATGTATTTATTTAAATATTTAACATTATTATTTTATGCCAAATATTTATATAATAATAATAATAATAATAATATTATTATTGAAGGACATCATGATTTTTACTAACCTTATTGAACAGCACATTAAATAATCAACTACTTGTCATGATATTCCTTTTAAAAACATGTCATGGCTCTTTAAATCAAATATCTGGTAACCACTGAATGAAGTAACTTGAGAAAGAATTTTCTAGACTAATAAGAGAATATACTAGATAACACAGGTTTCCTAGATCTTGGTTCACTACTCTCTCCAATGCCTCCAAATGTAATTTCTTTTAAGAACCTCATTATAGGATCCAGGAAAACAAATTCAATATTTCTGTGTTCTTTCCCAGTCACTTTTTAGACATTCTGCTTCTGAACAAAATTTTCCCATGTTAAGGAAGGTAGAAGGCAACTAATAAAAAATTTTAAATATGTCAATATCCCTACCTGATGATCATTCTTTGAATGTTTTGTAGGGGGAGTAGAGAATGTAATAAAAAATGTTGGTTGTCTCCATATTTTATTCATCCCGTTTTGGCCAATGATATTTCATCGATATATACATATATTCACCAGCTATGTCCATGTGCGTATACGCACACACACATACACACACACACATACACACACACATATATATAATGATTTTTTTTATATCCTGACCAAATATTGTGTTTATGTCTCCGGGTATGTGTGCATGTGTGTATCTGTAGCAACTTCAGTGGTATATTTGACCTTCATTGTTCCCTCTAAAGGATCATGTTGAATGTGGAAATGATGAAATGAAGTTTGCAGAAGCTGTAGTTTTGCCCAAGATTAGTTTGCTGAATTTTGATTTCTTTACCTCACATGACATTTTTGTTGACTTTAAAAGAAGCTTAATGGGTAGAAGGGCTCTGAAGGGATTAAAGAAGAACATGAATTCTTCCCAGAAGCTTTAAATCATATTTTAGTTGCTGGGAAAAAATATAGGTCTGGACTTGAATAGTATTATACTACAAAAATATTTCAACAGAAGTGTGGAGTTCATCAAAATTACAAAACACATATTGCATCCCTTCAAAGATGTCTTCTAACTGCTAGCTAGATTTCATATTAGATAGTTAATTGTAAATCAGGAATTTTTGTTGTTGTATCCTTCCAATTGCATTAGTAGCTGATGACATAGTCTCACTAGTTATATTGTATTACTTAGAAAAAAAATCTCTACAGAAATATTTTCCTGACTGGGCACAGTGGTTCATGCCTGTAATCCCAGCACTTTAGGAGGCCAAGCCAGGTGAATAACTTGAGCTCAAGAGTTCAAGACCAACCTGGGCAACATGGCAAAACCTTGTCTCTACTAAAAGTACAAAAAAATTAGCCAGGCGCATGCCTGTAGTCCCAGCTTCTCAAGAGGCTGAGGTGGGAGGATCACCTGAGCCCTAGAGGTTGAAGCTGTAGTGAGCTGTGATCATGCTGCAGCACTCCAGCCTGGGTGACAAGAGTGAGACCCTGTCCCACATTAACACACAAACAAAATAAATATATTTCACTAATTTACTCATTTCTACTGATAGAACACTAAATTAATCCTAATATGTCATTTTCATATCGATTTGTGTATTTTTCCCTTAGAATGGTTTTTCCAACAAAATTTCTCAATCTGAGGATAATCAATGAAGAGGCAACTACAGCCTTAAAGTACACCCTAACCATGTTGAGATATGTCTTTGCCACATATTCTTCATATAATCTCTTCCTATGTGAAAGAAAGAAAGAAATGGCTAATTTTATATCTCCTAGAGAATAACATACATATATTAACTCTTTGAAATATATAATTTAGAAATGATCATTTGAATGATGCCAGTGCAATCATGGAGCTCCTTAGCACACATGGAGCATGGTGATTAGGCTGAAGTATGGATTAGAAAGCCTGTTGTGCAGGGGTGACTCACTGTTCCCCTTCTTATGAAAGAAAGAAAATGCAGTCTTTACTCAACACTCAAGAGCTATATTCCAATTGCATAGGTCACATGATGATGAAGTCCTGCAGTTATTTTCTTGACTTCCTCAACCTTTCCCCATTCACTGTCAATGACCCAATTGCCATCATTCTTAAAGGATAAAAGCTCCCCCACTTTTAACACATTTTTCCTCGTGCCTTCTGATTCTCTCCTCCCTAATAGTCCATGCATCCCTTACAATTTCTTTTGGGTAGATTTTCAGTCCTTCTCAGTCAGACCCAGTTCTGGGCTGGAGGATTAGATCCAAAATACGGAGGAGCAAGGACATTCCACCTGATGCCAGAGAAATAAAATGGATCCTAAGCGTCTATGTTGAACAATTATATACAAACAAATTTCATAAACTAGAAGAAATGGATGCATTCCCAGATGCTTGCTACCTACGAAGATTGAGTCATGAAGAAATAGAAAATCTGGCTGCTTACAAATCTCCGGCAACTTTATAATATCAATAGAGTGCCTTCTGCCTTTGTAGTTTTCAGTGACATTATAAATGTGTCATCCAATTGCCTTAACCTCAGTGGGTTCCCTGTATTAGGAAAAAATGGATCTCAATCAGTGTGAAAGTTGACTTCTTGAAAACTGAAGAAATGGTTAACTTATGGTGTAAGTATGTATGAAACGGTATATGACTTTTGGCAGAAAATGGAATTGCATCAAATGTTAGGTATCCCTTGAAAATTTACACAAAGCAACAAGCATAGTATGACTACTGAGCCAAATATTATTTTGAGGTTTTCAAGATGCATGTTTACTTTCATATCATGGGGTTTAAGCAGCTAAAACTGTTTGTAGACTAAGAAATGTTTTAGGTAAGAAAAGGCATTTAACACAGATGAAATCTGACTATATGAAAAGAGAATGCCTTCACAGTTATACACATTGAAGGAGAATTAAGAGACATAGCCCAACTATTCTGATTTGCAATAAAGTAGCAAGCTTCATGATTCAGTCAGGCTTATGCTCTTGTTCTACAAATCCCAGGTCACTAAGGAGCAACTCAGGTGAACGGTTTTAGTCATGGTACAGTTGTTTGTTTCGTGAGTACTTTGTGTTAGAGGACTATGTGGGGATTTACAGATATCTCTGAATATATTACTCCCAAACATCAGAAGTCTGCTCTCTGTGGAAATAATGGGGTAGAGTCTGAAAATGGGTTGCCTTCTGACAATTAGACGGGATCCTAGCCTAACAGATTGCAGCAGAAATATTCAAAATCAACGTGTGCATGTAAGATTTGATACCAAAAAGGAGAGGTGAAAATCCTCAATGAAAACACAGAAAATCTAGAATCAGATAAATAAATATGGACAACATCCAGATAAATCTTTTCTAGGAAGATTAGCCTGCCAGTCTGATCTTCATTTTCACGATTGTGAAAACGTATGTGTTAGACCAATGTTTCTCAAAACATAGCCTGCATCCAAATCACATAGAGAGGTGGTTAAAACACAGAACTCTGAACTCCACCACCAGAATTCTTGATTCCGTGGGTCTAGAGTGAGGCTTGAGAATTTACATTTTCAACAGTTTCCAGGTGGTGTTGATTGATGCTCCTGTTCCCACAACCACACTCCAAAAACCACTGCATTAAACCAGCAGAACCTGCTGCTGTTAAGTATTTAAATCAAATAAGTATCTCTCAACTACTTTATTTCTTGTTTCCAAGAATCTGAGGAATATATTATGTCTAGACAGAAGAAAATATACTAGACAGGTCAATGTAAGTCTTCACTTGGCATTTATGTTTAGCAATGTAAGTTGATAATTTGTTTTTCTGGGTTTATACATCAGTCTATTGTGAGCAAGGGCGTATCTAGGATTTATTAGAGCCGAATTTACACAATTGCTTGGGAGGAATCTTTACGGAAAAGAATATAAAGTTTTGAATAAATTTCTTAGGTGTGAAGGTAAATCTACATCTAGAAAATAAACCACAACCGATTATAAATGGAAAAAAAGCTTGTTAAGTACCACAAACATCACAAAATTCAGTTGAATGGTCTAGCTTCTGCTTCTGTACACTTGCTCTACTAGCTGCACACTGCTGGTTCTGGGTGCCATAGTGCATATTTGTGTGGAGATACAGCCTCAGATCCTGCACTTCGATTATGAAATCCACTGAGTCAGTGCAGGCGGTGGTTAGAATATCACTGGAAGCTTTTCCTACTTGCACAGCTAGCAGTAGTAACATAGCAATGGCACCAAACCATCTAAATATAATTGTACTCTATCCAAACTAAATACATTCCCAACTCAGTTTTGCCTTAACACTATTCCTAAAGTGGTCCAGGGACCACTCCAATGCCACTCAACGACACTGAGGAAGTATTATACAAATGGAAGAGACAGTGGTCTCAGCCAATTGTAAGTAAAGGTGTGATCCCTTGAATCCATTATTAGACTCCTATTAGACATGGGCTTAGAAGGGCCCATGTTATTTAAGGACCCTGAAGCTTGAGTTTCTTTAATCTCCCAGCAAATCCATGGGAAGAAAGAGAAGGAATGTCTGAATCTGATTAAATCTAGAATCCTAACAATTTCCAGTGGTTGAGTTTACAAGGCTGAGGGTTAGAGATTGGCCAGCATGGATTCAACAAGATAAAAACCATACTTGCAGCCCATTGGTAGCGTATTCTGCATCACCAAGCATGACATGTCTAAATTTGTAGAAATTCTACCAGCCTTTGACACTTCATTACCTGGGACATGTTCCAGTTTTCCCCATTTGTTCTACACCTGGCTTCTCTTCTGGATGTGGGCAAAGAAGTAATAGGAAAAGACATGAATACACCAAGAAAGTGAAAGGCAGCTTTGCAAAGTGATCTCCATGGCAGTGGGTAGGTCAGAAGAAGGCAAGTCATGGAGTTGCATGACTTGGGTCTGAATTTTTGCTCTTTACAAGCTGTGAGCCTTGGCCAAGTTAACCCCTCTATACCTGAGTTTACTTAATAGTAAAACAAAAACAATAATATTACCTTCTTCATAAGGCTACCATAAAGACTAAATGAGCTAATATATGCAAAGCATGTACAACAGTGCCTGACATACAGTATCACTCAATAAAAGTTAGCTATTATTATTTGGAAAGTAAAGGCATTTAAAATGTGATTTCCAAAGCAGTAGCAGAAAAGATTTTTGGACTTATTTCCACTCTCCTCTTTTAATACTAAAATTAGCATGCTTCCAAGTCCAGTTCCTGGGTAACTGCTGTTGCTATTCTAGGCCATCTGTGATCTTCAATAGCACCACGTTTGGCGTTTCCAAACCGCAGCTATATCCCGTCACAACTCCTAGTGATCTGTTGTCTGTTTATTTGCAGAATTGGTCATAATTTGGTCCTTTTTGTATAAATTGTCTACATTAGCTCTTAAAATTCTGCAGTTGTCTACCAGGGTGCCAGCATTTGGATGGGTGTTATAACACTACATTTTCTCTTCATTACAAGTCCTAAAAATAGGGTGCCACTGACTAACGTTTTCAGCCTTCACAGCAAGATTTGGTTTGTCAGGAAATGGTGTGGGAGTAGTTCTCATATGCACTGAAGGTGCAAAGTGCAAAACAAAAATAACTCAACAAGAGTTTAACAGCCCTTCTTTATGTACGTTATTTACAAAGGCCACAATCTGGAGTTTTCAGGCAGAGCCTTGGGAAGCTTGGGAGACTCTTCTGGAAGAGGAAAAGCTGCCAATTACACAAAAGGAAAGATGGAATGGAAAAAGACAAGTTTTAATTTGCTATCTCTGCCCTCTTCATTAGTATTCAAGCATCAATAGAACTTTGAATTTAGTTTAACTTGGAAGGACTCCTCAATAATATAATGCCTAAAAACATATAGAGAAACCTCTAAACTATTCTTGCTTTCATTTCTATATGTACAATTTCCCCCATCTCTCTAGTGGGTGGCTACTTTTCTTTCAGCTGTCTTATTTTCTTATATGAAACAAGACATATTGTATTAGAGAGTCTTAATTGCTTTTTCACTTTCTGTGGCTTCATAATGTTTAGTAGCAAATATTTTGCAAACATTGAGGCACTTCAGAATTATTATTTCTACCCTTCACTAGAAATTCTAAATATATTCAGGAGGCAGGAGAAAAATAGTTGTCTTTATTAATAGGATTTCAATACAGAAAACAGTAAGCCATGATGTTGGATGCATTCTTTATTCCAGATCTAACAAACATATTCTTGATAAAGCTAAAAGTCATAGATGAAAATAATTAAATTATTTTGCTCCTTTTAAAAATACATTGCCATTAGTCATTCTATCACCAACTTAGAAGAGAACTCTAGCACATTGCATGGCATTGGGATGAATTCTTTATTTCCATGCCAGTGAAACATTGTCACAAACACCTTGTTCAGGCAAAAGAAGATTTAGAATAGCTTTGCTTTATCACAGCTTGCAATGTACTTTTGGAGTTAATAGAATCCCACAAACGAAATAACCAAAGAGATTTCCTCCTTTGCACTTTTTGAGGTGCTTTCTCATCAAAAGTTTTTCAGTTTTACAGGATGGAAAACTTTCTCTTTGTACTTAAAAATCAGAGAGAGAAAAACACACACTATTTTATTTGAAAAGCAAAGATGATGATGGATTAAAACAGATGTAGAGTGTTTGCAGTTATATAAGACTATTAGGGACCCTGCTTGTTCTGGTTTTTGTAATTTGTCCGTGTCCTACTTTATATAACTCAATCCATTGTGAGTCAAACATGAAATAAGTGAATACAGTATTCCATATTTCACTTTGTCAGCAAATTAAAAAAAAAAAAGGGTAGGACAAACACAACAGTCATCATGGTTCTTGAATACAAAACAAAGCATTCTTCAAATCCCAGGGACCTGTAAGAAAAAGAAGGTTAAGGAGATTTTTCTTTAAACAATGAGCAGATGTGTTTGTTACTGTTGATGGACAAGCTCATCCATTTACTTCAATTAATAACAAGAGTGAACACATCAATACGTAAGCTTGTCCTGATGCCTTGATTTTTTTCCTATTTGACAGGTAATAGTGGGGCTGGGAAAATGTCACAACAATTTAGTCCTGCCTCACTGGCTTTAACTAGTTCAGTGACAATGGGAATGCATCTTGCTAAGATTCCTTATGATTCATAATAACGCTGCATCTGTCGACCCTTACAGAGGGTTTAAAATCTGTGACAATTAATGGCATAAAATCAGATCTTTTTATGGGTTATTCATTTGGGCACTAAGTAAAATCAAGTTAAAATATTTATGAACAGTATGAAAATGTGGAAACTTTCTTTAGGAACCTGTCTTTTCACATTGAGTCATAAATGAAACCAACTATGTTTGACAAAGAAAGGCCATTTCATCAAACGGCCGAGCTACTAACCCCTTCCTATGTTCTAAAAGATCTTTTCTAAAATCTAACAGATTTTGCCAGAGAAACTCTAGTGAAAGCCAACGATCTCACACATTTTAGCATATAAGAGCAAATTATGCCTCCAGCAATGTTGACAATGGTTACCAAAATATAATCATATCAGTATATTACTTCAGTGCTAGCTGAGTCAATAAATAAATGTTTTCCTTTGAACAGTAAAGCTTGAATGATTAATAACTGCATGGAATGGGGAGGGTGAAATTGGCATTTTTTTAGAGGAAATGAAAAGCCATTTATACTATTCCAGTGGCAAAGGGTTTAGTACAGGAACCAGCCTCACATGCTCCATAGAGGTGTGGCAGAACTCGGAGAATGCTCAGAGTGCATGGGAGAATAACATGATTTTTCAGAGCAGGAGCAACATATTCACATCTCTCTCCACAGCATCTAGCACAACCCCTCTCACATATAGGGAACTCGACATGGGTTTTCTAGGAAGCAACATTCTTCTAGACCACTCCCAGCAATCCAGTGAACCGAATGTCTCTAAGACTAAATGCATGAAATGTAAGGCTGGTAGGAGGCTTGGAGGACAGCCTTACTTAGCTCTCCCCAAAACTTATCTTCTCACAACTGTGTAGTCCCTCCTGAATTCTGTGTTTTCACCTCTGTGAGGCCCTCCCTGATACCCCTGAGTACCCCAAAAATGAATCACATATTCCCTTGTTTCTTTTACATTGGTGCCTGTATAACAGAGCACTGATTGGGTTAATTCTGTTTGTCTCTGTAATCCCACTTGAGGTCTATAGATGCTTTTTCCTGTTTATCTTTGAATCATCTGATTTTAGAAACCAGCATGTCTCCAGTCCTGAGTAAATGTTTGAATTGTGTTGAATTGTTGATGTCAAGCCTAAGTTCTTTAAACGAACTTGTCACATGAGAGCTAAAGTTTCTAATTTTGCTTTTAATTGGCACATACTAATTATACATATTTACGGGGTACAGTGTGATGTCTCAATACATGTACACACTGTAGAAATCAAGTCAGAGTATTTAGCAGATCCATCACCTCATGCATTTATCATCTATTTGTGTCAAAAACATTCAAAACACTCTTCTTCTAGTATATTTCTTTTTCTGAAATGTCCAGTAAAATATGTTACAGGGAGATGGGACAAAATAGGGTTAAAACAGCTGTTACAGGTCAAATTGTGTCCCACCGACCACCTCTATAATTAAAAAACCTCTTATGTGAAAGCATTAATCTGTAGTACCTCAAAATATGTCTTTATTTGGCAATAGGATCTTTGTAGACAAAGATCAAGTTAAAATGAGGTCATTAGAGGAGGCCCTTATCCCATATGACTGGTGTCCTTATGAGAAGGGAAAATTTGAACACAGTCACATACAGAGAGAAGATGACATGAAAACTCAGGGAGAAATGGCCATTTCCAAGCCAAACAGAGAGGCTTGGAGTTGATTATTCTACCACAGCCTTCAGAAGGAGCTCACTCTGCCAACACCTTAATCTTAGACTTCAATCCTTCAGAATTATGAGACAATACATTTCTGTTGTTGAAACTACCAGTTTGTGATACTTCATTATAGCAGCCCCTGCCAACTAAGACAAGTATCCAATTTCTTTTGTCCATTAAAAAGAAAAACTAGAGAGAAAGTAGTTTGTAATGGCCTGGTGGCATTGTCAGGGAAAGTAGATAATATAAGGACTCATATATGACCTCTACAGAATATTATAAAATGGAAAAGCATGCATTCTTCCCTCCTATAGAAAAACATTATCTTCATGCTATTTCATGCTATTGCTATCTGTCACTAGCTCAGTGTACAAATGCTTTGTGTAATATGAAAATGGATCTTCAAGTAGGATGGAAAATTACATTTGCTATAATCAATCAACCTGCTCTGAAAAATAGATTATTAAAAATGTCTTCATTTGATTACCGGGGTGAAAATATAAATAGAAAATAAAAATTCTAAATGCAGTGTAAGTATTGATAATGTGATGACTAGAGGAACTGTATTCATTTCTAACATTAACAAATTTTAAAGTTTTATTAATACTTACAATAATACCAGTTTGTTATATTAACCATGATTTACTTGGGCTTATCAACACAATGACTGTAAGTTAAACTAAAGAGGTTGCTATTTCTGAAATGAAAATAGAGACAAAGAAACAAAGAAAGGTGTGTTTACTGAGATAACATTTGAGTTGGGATGAGAGAAACAGTGTACAAAAATGCTTATTTTAAAATTATTCATTTAAAATACGTGACATAATGTACCTGATAAGGCAAGGGAGGTTATGTATTAGTCTTTGATTGGTTATACAGTTTTGTTTTTAATAGTTTTAACTTGATTTCAGCCTCAGAGAGTCTAAATTTGTTTTCTTTCTGACAAAACCAAGCTCCCACTCTATGAAAAAAAAAAACATAAAAGTAAGAAAATATAGAGAGCTGTATCAGGGACACAGTAGAATTCTTGACTTTAAAATAGCTCATACAAAACTGCAATAATAAAGCAAAAGAATCACGAGTATCTAGATTGTATTTCCCTGAAAGAAAAATGCCCGCAATGTGACCTTGGTCTATATTACCAACTAAGAACCCAATGTGCCAAGATGTGCTTTTCAATCATTCATTACAGTTGTTTTGTTACTGCCAGATAAGCTATCACTCAGCAAACATAAAATAGAAAAATTAAAAGTAGTTAAGAAAGACCTCTATGATTTTAATAGATTCAAATGTAAAAATATTTATAGCATTCATTCAGTGAAAAGTAAAATAATAAGACATGTGTTATCCAGCCTTCTGCCTTCAAAACCACATTCTCATTAATTCAGTAAATACTTACTGGCCACTAAATGATTTTAGTATATGGTTGGTCATATGCTGTATTTGTATGTGTTTGCAAATATACTACATAAACTCTTATTTTATTAGAAAATGGGTGCACATTTCTATTTTCAGTTTTTCAAAGTAAATATATTTTCCTTAAACTGCTTCAACTACTTTTGTATATTTCAGAAATCAATCTAAATCTATTTTAATGAACAGTGAGTGATTCTTATTTCTTATGACTTTATTCTAAGTAAGGGATAGGTAAGAGAATGCAAGAAAACAGTTTGAAGAAGGTATACAGACTGCTGTCATTAACATTTTTCTTTAAGACCTTTCCAAATTTGCCTCAAGTAATTTTTGCTGACTAAGTTTTCATGCCTGTAAAAAGGATAATTGGACTACACTATCAATGACACAGGTTAAACTAATGGGAGTTGTGAGGACTGAGCAGACAGTGACTTGGAGAAACAAAGACCATTAAAGTCTCTTTTCTTTTCTCCTTTTGTCGCACCTACCTCTCCAGAGCACCTCAGCATTGGATCAAAATGCCACACAACTATGTGAACAGGAGTCTCTTGCTTCAGCCATGTCCTCCATGCTGCTAGGAAATCACTTTACAAGTCCTCTATCAGCTACCTCTCCTCTGCTCCTATAGGTTTGCCAAGCCTTTGCTTTTCTTCTCAAAACTATCGTTTCCTGCATTCCCTTTAGTCTCAGATGATTTTTTCCTCTACTTTCATCAGAAAAATCAAGACACTCAGGAAGTAATTAAATGTCTTTACCCTATAACTGTAAGTAAATATACTTCTGTATGGATTTTTTCTCTATGCTGAGGGTCCCCAAGACCAATGCACCAATGTAAGGGATGAAATAGAGGATATAACTAATGACTCTTCAGTCATTGAAAGAATACCAAGAGAATATGATGAACAATTTTCACTCATAAATTCAGGAACTTAGAAAAAGCAGACCAAGCTCTTGAAAAGCACAACCTATAAAAACTCAGCCATGATGAAATAGACAACCTAAACAGTCTTATAAGCTTTTTAAAAATGAATTGATAATGAAGAACTCTTGAAAAGAAATCTCCAGGTCTGGAAGGTTTTCTTGAATAATTCAGTCAGGTATTTAAAGAATTAACATTAATTTTACAAAACCTCTTCCATAAAATAAATAGAAAGGAACATTTCCCAACTAATCTTATAAGACCGAAGTATTATCTGGATATCAAAACCAGACAAAAAAACAGCACAGAAGAGGAAAACTATAGACCAATCTCTCTCATGAACTTAAACCTAAAAATCTTCAACATAATATTAAGAAATCCTATCAGACAATGTATAAAAATAATTATATACTATGATAAAATGGGATTCATTCCAGATATGCAAGCTGATTCAATATTCAAACCTCAATGTAGTTTACCATATCAACAAGCTAAGAAGGAAAAAAAAATCATATGATCATATTAACTGACAGAAAAATAATTTGACAAAATTAGACCTTCATTTCTGATTTAAAAAATAAAACTCTCAGGAAACTAGGAATAGAGGAAAACTTCCCTTAGTAAAAAAAATATACAAAATGCCTATAGCTAACATCATATTTGGTGACAGACTAAATGTTTTCTCTCTAAGATTGTGTGATGGTTACTATTAAGTGTCAACTTACAGATGAAAGTATTGTTCCTGGGTGTATCTGTGAGGGTGTTGCCAAAGGAGATTAACCTTTGAGTCAGCAGACTTGGAGAGGCAGATCCAGCCTCCATCTTGGGTCCAATCAACTGCTGACACAGCTAGAATAAAGCAGGCAGAAGGTGGGAGAAACTGACTTGACAACTCTTCCAGCCTTCATCTTTCTCCTGTGCTGGATGCTTCCTGCCTCCAAACATTAGACTCCAAGTTCTTCAGCTTTTGGACTCTTGGACTTACACCAGGGGTTTGCCAGGGTCTCTCCGGCCTTCAGTCACAACTAATGGCTGCAATGTCAGTTTCCCTACTTTTGAGGTTTTGGAACTTGGACTGGCTTCCTTGCTCCTCAGCTTGCAGACTGCCTATTGTGTGACTTCACCTTGTGATCCTGTGAGTCAATTCCCCTTAGTAAACTCCCCTTCATTTATACATCTATTGTATTGGTTCTGTCCCTCTAGAGAACCTTAATACAAATTGAGAACAATGTAAGAATGCATACTCTCACCACTCTTATTTGACACACTACTGGAAGTTAGAGCAATAGAAAAGAAAAATGAAATATATACAGATTATAAAAGGAAAAACTATTGTCTCTGTTTGCAGTTACATGATTATCCGCAGTAGAAAAATCTCAAGAATTCTACAAAAAAAACCCTCATAAAACTAATAAATGAGTTCAGCAAGTTTGCAGTGTACAAAATCAATACACAAGTATCAATCACATTCTGTATACTAAATACGAATATGTGCCAACCCAAATTTAAAAATCAGTACCATTTCAGTCAGTCCAAAGAAAGTAAAATGCTTAGGTACAAACTTAATGAAACACATACAGGGTCTGCATGTTGAAAATTACCAGCTGCTGATACCAGAAATCAAAGAAGACATAAATTAGTAAAGAGCCATTCTGTGGTCATAATCAGAAGACCATATAGTCAAGTTGTTAACTAGTTTTCTCCCCAAATTTACCTCTAGATTTAATTCAATTTCTGTCAAAATCCCAGCAAGATTTTTGGTAGGCATATGCAAGTTTATTTTTAAATTTATATGAAATGGCATACATTCTAAAATAGACATAGTAATCTTGAAAAAAATAAAATAGGAGAAATCATTCATTCAGTATTAAGGCTGACTGTATAGCAATCAAAACAGTTTGATTACTGACAGCACAGCAGTCAAGACAGTTTGCTATTTACATAGGAATCGACAGACAGATCAACGGAAGTGGATAGAGGACTGAGAATTAAACCTACACCAATATCTCCAACTGATTTTTGACAAAGGTGCAAAAGCATTTCAATGGAGAAGGATAACTTTTCAACAAATAGTAATTAAATAATCAATTGGATATCTGTAGTCCAAAGCAATTGGATATTCATAGTCCAAAAATATGAACCTTAATCTACATCTTATACAAAAATTAACTCATAATGCATCAAGGACTTAAATATCAAATGTGAAACTATAAATATTTTAGAAAAATTAAAATATTTGTAATCTAGGGCTAAGCAAACTGTTCTTAGACTTAGCACCAAAAGTGTGATTCACAAAATAGACATTTGATAAATTCAATTTCATCAAAATTCCAGACTTTTGGGTTTGGAAATGCTCTGATAGGAGCATGAAAAAACAAGATACAGACTGAGACAAAATATTCACAAGCTAGAAAGGACTAGTCTCTCGAGTGTGTAAAAAACTTGCAAGACTCAACAGTTTAAAAATATATAGACTTATAAGGTGGGCAACAGTCGTGAGCACCTACTTACTAAAGCAGATATTCAGATGTCAAATGAACATATGAAAAGATGTTCGACACCATTTCCAATCAAAGAAAAACACATTTAGACCAGGATATACACTACCTACCTATCTGAATTGTTAAAATAAAAATAGTAACATTAAATGCTGGCAAGATGTCAAGAAACTGGATCACGCATATATTACTGGTATATGGTGGTAATGTAAAATGGTACGACCATTCTGAGAAGCAGTCAGTGGTTTCTTATAAAACAAGACAGGCAACTACCGTGTTGTTCAACAATTTCATTCTTGGACATTTATCCCAGAGAAACAAACATTTAGCTACCCTTTAGCCACTTAGCCCTCTGGGTTATGAGAGGACTTTCTTGGTATTAGTATTAGTATTGGTATCACGGTGCTGGTGTTCAAGTAACCCTTACTTTACTTGATAATGGACCCAAAGCGCAAGAACAATGATGCATGAAATTCATATAAGACAAAGAGAAGCCATTAAAATACTTTTCTTCGAGTGGAAAAGTGAAAGTTCTCAACTAAGGAAAGAAAAAAATCATATGCTGAGGTTACTCAGATCTACAGTAAGAATTCATCTTCTATTAGTGAAACTGTGAAGAAGGAAAAAAATGGATACTAGTTTCACTGTTGCACTTCAAACTGCAAAAGCTATGGACACAGTTAGTGATATGGCACAGGTAGTGTAGACAGTATGGATATGCTGGAAGAATGGCTTATTCACTTCTCAGGCAGGATACAGTAGGATGACTCAAGATTTCATCACACTAATCAGAATAGTGAGCAATTTAAAACTTATAAACTCTTTATTTCTAGAATTTTTTACTTGAGGTTTTTGGATCACAGTTGACTGTAGGTAACTGAAACCACAAAAAGTGAAACTGCACTATATTTTGTACAATGTTACATTGAGGCAAACGGGTTAAAAAGTACGTGAGATTTTTTTTCCCACTACATGTAGATCCACACTTTTTTTCAAATAAAATAGTTTAGTTAAAAAATAACACTTGTAAAACAAATCGTCATTGATCTTGTTTCCTTCTAGTTGCTGTATTGAGTATACACTTACTGTTATTATGTCCTCATTGGCCATTTACCCTTTGATTCATAACTCCCAAGTTTGTAACCCCCTAACTCATTTAGACCACTGTGGAATTAACAGTGACCTCTATATTGCCAAAATCAAACATGTGTCAGTCCTAATTCTGCTGGGCCCTCTACTACATTGGTGTCATCCCCAGATGAAAACTTTCTTATCTTGTGATTTCCGTGGCATTAAATTTTCCTTTTTGTGGGCAGAGGATTACCTAGGTGCCAAAGCAAGAGACTGAAAGCACAAACTGTTTCAGTATAATAAGGAAAATAGTTAGAATAAGAATAGTCATAATACAAAGAAGATATAGAGATATCATGGACAATTATCAATCATTATGATAAACATTATTAATCATTAGCTTTTAAAATTACTCTGTTGCATTACTAATATAACCTAGGAATAACCGGCAGGTATTTCTAGTGATGTTGGCACTGAAGGGACATTGTGAGAAGTGCTGAAGGGACATTGTGAGAAGTGACCTAGAAGGCAAGAGGTGAGCCTTCTGTCACACCCGCATAAGAGCCGCTTGAGGGCTCCTTGGTCAAGCGGTAACACCAGTGTCTGGGAAGGCACCTGTTACTTAATAGACCGCGAAAGGGAGTCTCTTTTCCTTGGAGGAGTCAGGGAACACTCTGTTCCACCAGCTTCTTGTGGAAGGCTGGATATTATCTAGGCCTGCCCACAGTCATCCGGGGACCTAAACCCCTCCCTGTGGTGCTGTGCTTCAATGGTCACACTCCTTGTCCACTTTCATGCTCCTCTGGTACTCCTGGTTCCTCTTTGAAGTTCATAGTAGATAGCGGTAGAAGAAATAGTGAAGGTCTTAAAGTCTCTGATCTTTCTTAGAAGTGCAGAGAAGAAAACGCTGACATATGCTGCCTTCTCTCTCTCTCTGCTTCAGCTACCTAAAAAGGAAGGGCCTCCCATCCTGTAATCATGTGACTTGTTTCACCTGGTCAATCACTTAGAAGATTCACCCTCCTTACCCTGCCCCCTTGTCTTGTATGCAATAAATATCAGTGCGCCCAGGAGTTCGGGGCCACTACCTGTCTCTGCGTCTTGATGGTAGTGGTCCCCTGGGCCCAGCTGTTTTCTCTTTATCTTGTGTCTTTATTTATTACAATCTCTTGTGTCTGCATATGGGGAGAACACCTGCTAAGCCCAGTAGGGCTGGACCCTCCACCTTTTCCTCTAGGTACCCCTTTTAATGTTTCTTTTCTTTTACCTGCCGTTTAAAATTTTAGCATTTCATGGAGTTCCATCCTCTTTGCCCTGGTTTTCACAGCCTCTATATATTCGTGAATGACTTCTCTTATACCCATGACTTCAAGTACTATTTACAGATTGATGACTCTCAAATTCATATATTTTCTATAAGTCTGGTGAGCCATTCAATAAACATTTCCACTTGGCTGTACCTCTGCATCTCAGGGCAACATGTTTCACCTAATCTTACCCTCTTTTGACATTCCTAACAGTCTTTCAGTGCTTCCCTAAATCCAGCCCTCCCTTAGATACTCAGAGTCTATAAAGCTCTTCTTCTTATCCATGTCTACCTAAAGTCGATTCACATTTTTGATTGATAGATTCTAACTTCCTAGTATTTCTGGAATGTGTATCTCCCTTCCAATCACCATGGCTGCTGCTTTGGTTCCAGTTCTCAGTGTTTATTCCCTGGATCATTCAATAGTCTCTTAAATAAAGTCCCTGGAACAGCTCTGGTTTTCTCAAGTATTTCTTCTCATCTGTAACCAATGATTTCACAAAAAAAAAAACACAAATTTGGTAACGTCAAACCATTGCCTTAAACATTTCAATGATTTCCAAATGTTTCCAGATAAATTTCATATTTCTTAAGTCAGTATCCAAGCCCCACTGTAATCTCTCTCCTGGTTTCTTTCCCAGTCTCTGCTCCTAACTTTCCTTCCCACCCTTGTGCTCAAGTTATGCAGAGTTTCAGTATGTCATTTCTACCTCCAAACTTTGGTATGTATTTTTTTCTTCTTCTTATCATACGCACTTGTTTCTTGGTATCCATGGGAGATTGGTTTCAGAACCTTATCAGACACCAAAATTTGTGGATACTCAAGTCCCTGATATAAAATAGTACAGTATTCACATATAATCCAGGCATATCCTCCTGTATACTTTAAATCATCTCTAGATTACTTACAATACCTAAGGCAATGTAAATGCAATGCAAATAATTGTTATATTCTATAATTTAAAAAGTAATGACATGAATAAATCTGTACATGTTCAGCACAGATGCTTTTTTAAAAAAAATTTTTGACTCAGTTAGTAGAATCCACAGATGCTGAACCCATGGACATGGAGGTCCAACTATACTTAATACCTTCTTCATCAAAATAGTCCCATTTACTCTGCAATACAGTTCAGATGTCATCTTTCTTACAAATCTTCCCCAGTTTGAGTTAGATGTCGTTCCTCTAGATTTCTGGTACCCTGCATATTCATTTTCCAGGCTGCTATAACAAAGTACCACAAACTGGGCAACACAAAACAACAGAAATTTATTGGCTCATGGTTCTGGAAGCTGGAAGGCCAAAATCAAGGTGTTGGCAGGCCCATGCTCGCTCTAAATTTTGGAGGAGGCAGTGTTCAACCCTGTATACCTGTTAGTATCTTTTTATGCTGTTTACCACAGTTACTATTAGTTTCCTGTAAGTCCTATAGTATAAACTAAACGCTGAGCCCTGAATGAATAAAGCTACAGTGGCTATTCATCATTTCTGCCCTTCCAAGATTATGTCTCATATATAAGATGTTTCGCTATTAAATATGGTGTTCCATTGTATCAATGCACAAGTCCTAAAAAGGCACAACTAACCTATGCAATCTGAGCCAGAGAGGGAGTGTGGTAATAAATCAGAAAATAAATTCATATCACAAGTCATGGGGAGCTTTAAAGACATAGAATAAAATGGACAACAATGACAGGTTTTAAGTTCTTATCTCATACTTGGGGTTCACTATCACTCAAACCATAGCACCAACTCTGAGCTTCCCTGTCATAGCACTTTCCTTTGTCCCCTCCTTCACGGAAAATGCTAAATCAATTTGAAAACTGTGCTTTAATTCCCTTTTTCCTTTAATTCCTTGTATCCTGTAAAAGCCTTTTCTTATAGGGTCCTTGCTCTTCCAGCCCCTAGAACCTACCTTGGCTCTCACTTTTCATATTCTCCCCAACTTCCCATCACCCATTGGTCCAGACTAACTGTGAAATTCTTGGCTGTTATGTCCTGCCTCATGAATTAGGCCGACAGTGATGGCCCTCCTGATAATAATGAATTCTTGCACCACGCTTTTCTAATACATACAGAAACTTATAATTACTGTCTTATTGGGAGTGATACACCATTCTCTTTAGACCTCAGAACTTTAATTCAACACCCTGAAAAACAGGTCTCCTCTGCTTTTCCCCTACCTCAGTAGCTCAGGATTCACATCTAGGCATTCTCAAATTACAACTTTAACAGCATAGGCCCCTGAATTTCCCTTCTGTAAATAGAGGGGTTTGGTCCATACGATCTCTGAGAATTTTTTCATCTCAATATAGTATAGTATAGTTATATACAATGGTGATAGGAAGGAAATGTGTAATTGACCCAGGTAACATACTATCTTTCAATACTGAGTTGTTATCACATGCCTGGCATCATGTATATATATATGCACACACACAAACAAATGCACACACACACATACACACATATATATATACACACACATATATATGATTATTTTGAGAGACTGTAAGTCATATGTAATTCTTTATGAATGATAGGTAAATATAGCATACTGCATGACTTTTCATCTACATTAACTGCTTTTGGGAGAATTAAGGAAAAGTTTTACCTTAAAAATTGGTCTGTGTAAATTTTTTAAAAATGCTTTCTTCCTTTTTGCTTCAATCTCATTAATGTAAATTGAAAAATAAACTTATTAGTTTTGCAAAATTTGTTTTCCATTTGCAGTATTTCCCACATATAATTATATTTGAATTGATGTTTTATCTTACCTATTAAAACACATGTAAGAAAAGCCAATTGCCTAAAAAGTACTGATGCTGCATTTCTCTAAGAAATTTTGATAGAGGAAGGAAAAAATATATATCTAAAGAAATGTTGATAATTATTGAAAATAGGATTATAAAATTAATTTGTAATAAATGTGAATCTATAAAAAAGCAAAATATTATTATTTTTATTACAAGGAAATTCATCTTATTCTGCTATCTCGATTAAAATGTAATATGAAATCTAGATCTTAAAGTTATTATTTTTAAGAAAATTATCAACTTTGTTTTTTTTTTTTTTTTTTTTTTTTGAGACGGAGTCTTGCTCTGTCACCCGGGCTGGAGTGCAGTGGCCAGATCTCAGCTCACTGCAAGCTCCGCCTCCCAGGTTCACGCCATTCTCCTGCCTCAGCCTCCCGAGTAGCTGGGACTACAGGCGCCCGCCACCTCGCCCGGCTAGTTTTTTGTATTTTTAGTAGAGACGGGGTTTCACTGTGTTAGCCAGGATGGTCTCGATCTCCTGACCTTGTGATCCGCCCGTCTCGGCCTCCCAAAGTGCTGGGATTACAGGCTTGAGCCACCGCGCCCGGCCCAACTTTGAATAAAAGTAGCTGTGCTTCTTTCTCTGGGGTACACCGGAAAAGTTATTTGATATGGAAAAATTGATCAGGATATTAGAGTTAAATAAATATATTAACTCTCTGATAGTTATATAATTGTAGTAATAATGTGGTGAGTTAAATATAAGTGACAGACAGAAGAACATAAAATAAAAGTTTTAAAATTATTTTGGTATCATTTCACCCCAGATAATGCCAAAGTACAAACATATGTAAGTGCCATAGCTTAAACTTTCCCAAATTAAATCAGATCTGTTCACTTTAGGAGAGTTCTTAACACTAAATAATAGTTGTAAGAACGTAAAAGGTAAATACATTTAATATTTAGTCATGCATTTCATTTTCTGTTCATGAGTACAGTTTCTATTATTTGCAAGTTAGGTAAGAAGTGAAAAATAAAAGTAATAAAATAAGTAGAAATGAAAAATTGAAAGATACATTTCTATAGCAAAAGACTGATTTTATTGGAAATAGTCCTAAGAATTAGAAAAAAAATGAAAAGATGCTTAATTCTGAAGCACTGTTGAGATTGCTATGGTTCTGGTTAGTCAAATGCTTGTAAATGGGTAATCATTGCTGCTGATCTTTGGTTTCATTTTCTTTTTTCTTGGCTTTCTCCAGAACTTTGCCTTGTACTTTATTAATCCCACCATTGAGATTCATGAAATACTTGGTATATTACCAGATACTGATTGTACAAATGTCAACTGGCTGCTTGTTCTCTGTAGTTTGCCTTGGCTGCACCCTCTACGGTATATTTAACTTCATTTTTATCATTACCAAAGTGACCTTTTAGAAATATATTTTGCTCTACTGATATCTGAACTTCAGTTAAGGCTTTTTTTGAAGAAGGTGTTTGGATTCATTGAACAAATGAATGGCAAAATTCATGGCAAAATGACCAGTGAAAGTGAAAATCACAGCACAGTTACTGCACAGAGAAGGAGATCCACGTGTCTCCTCTTTCCCACATCTTCCAGGCTGTAGCTGTGGATGATTTAACAGGATGTAGGAGAATAAAATTTGTACTTATAGCCAAACAGGTAATGGGTACAAGTCCAGTTATTAGTAGATAATCAATGGTTTTTTAAAATGATGATTTGATAAAATACTTTCCTTCAGAGGCGTTTAAAAACAGAAAAGATTCTCATTGATTTGAAATAGAGTAGGTTTGAATCCAAAGGTATAGATTAACCCATTATGGTTCTTTTACTACCAGTGTATATTTTGGGACAAAAATTCCACTTTGTTAAGGACACACACACATACACACACACACACACACATACACACACAAACACACACAGTAGGCCTTAGAGTCCATCCTTGAATACCCCAAAATAACTGGCATAGACCTGGCAGAATTTTTGTACCTCATAAGTACATTCTTCAAAAGTGTTGGCTTCTAAAATGTTTGTAGGCATGTGTTAAGTTTCTAGCTTTTAGGTCTAATGAATAGATCTTGCAGCAGTACTTTTCAATGTGCAGGTTGCAACCCATTGGGTAAATAAAATCAATTCAGAAAGCACTAACTAGCACTTTCATTAATACATATATTAAAATGTTGCTTCTTTGGAGGGACAAATATACAAGTAACCAAACTAATAGCTAAAGTAAACACAAAAAGAAAACACAAGTACACATAAGTGAGAAACAACCATTGAAAAAGAGGTACAAAAATTTCATAAAGGTCTGCTATGGACAATATTATGCAAATAAATTTTAAATATAGAAGAAATTAGTTAATTTTCTAGGAAAATACAGTTTACTAAAATTGACCTCAGTATACATAGAACAATTAAACACACCAATATTCATAGACAAAGTAATGAAAATTATCAAAGAACTGGTTAACAATTCCCCTCCCCTCAAAAGAAAGAGAAATACTAGGGCCCAGGCACTTTTACAAGAGAATTCTAACAATCTTTCATGGAACAGATATCCCCAATGATATTTAAATTGTTCCAGATCTTAGCAAAAAAAAAGGTAAGCTTTCAAATTGTTTATATGGATCAAGTATAACATTTATTCAAAAACCCAATAAATACAGCATAAAAGGGATAACCATATATCAATTTTACTTGTGAACATTGAAGTATTAATATAATATTTTTCTAAGGCATTAACAAGGAATAAACTGAAAAATAACCATGTGGGATTTATTTCAAAAGTGTGAAGATGATTATATTTGGAAGTCAATAATGAAATTTACCATATTAAAGGGTTTGAGTTTTCTTAGAAAAATGGTTGATACCAGGGCTGGAGCAGAGAAAATACAGACACATGTCAGAAGAATATAGGAGATGGTTTGTTGGAACTCCCACTGATCAAATGTTGAACAATATGAGCAGCAAAATAATCAAGATAGTGATATATTAGAACATATTAAATAAAACTGAATCCATGAGTTCAAAGTGGTATTCGTAGGATGTGTATTTGAGTGGTGGAAGAGAGGATAAATATTTCCAATATTGAAGAATGACAGATACTGAATGCAGAAAGAATGACAGAATTAAAGGAGAACCAGTTTGCATGTGTAGAATAAGTGGTTTAAGAAAGTATTATGGATGAATCCTAAAATCACTAGATGGAAGGTTGTTGGGAGCAGAATATTCATGCTATTACAGTGTAACCCTCTATATATTACCTGTTTATTACAAAAGGAGAAGTTGATTGTTACAATGAAAGTATCCATCATTCATCATTTTGAACAAGTGATCAAACTTAACCTCATGAACAATGGGACAAACTAACATCTTTGCAGTGGGAAGCATACATCAATGCCCATGTAGTATTTTTGACACAGCTTTTGGCTCGAAGTGGCTCAAGGTAGACAAAGAAGGGTAGGAAAGACATGAACTAACCAGCTTCCAAACAGTCCTCCTGCAAGGATTGTACTTGGTGTCTCTCCAAAAAACAAAACAAAACACAAACAAGCAAAAACAAAAACAAAAACAAAAACAAAAACAAAAAACATTTAAAATGGGAATGTATGATTGACGTAAGAACATACAACAGGTGTAACATAGAAGAACTCCACAAGAATATGGCACTTCGGCATACTTGAGCAGATTAATGCTTCAGTACCCAAAGAGTTGACATTGTCACCTTGCCTGGCATCTGGACCCATGGGACACTTGTTTTCCCTCCTCTCAGTCATATGGCCAGCCTTTTCAAAAATGAGGGAGAGGTTTTCTGAGTCTTCCTGCTTCCAGAGAATGGGAGGAGTCCTCTGTCAACCTGCACTAAATTTAAGGAAAGTCTCTGTTATAATATTTGAATGAGATAATGTATATAAAGTGCCTAGGATACCACCTGACACATAGAAGAGGCTGAAAAAAAAAAAAAAAAAAAAAAAAAAAGCAACAATGTTCTGCCTCTGATGAATGTCTGCATTTCTTCTGACCAAGATTTTATCTCATTTCTAAGGAATTATACTGCTTTCTTCTAGGATTATGCCAGGAAATCCTAGTGTAATTTACTCCTGTGCTGAGTAAATAAAAATACATCTTCCGGGGAGAAGTCATTCGTTTCAGAAAGAGAAATTTTTTATTAATGTGTTGGTGGAATTCTCTTTCAATGCACTGTGAGGATAAATCCATCTATCTTGTTCCATTTCTTTCCATGTTATAGGAATAGTTAAAAAGGAAAGAAATACAGAGAACCAAAAATAGAAAGAACCTTATGTGTCTCTGCTAGAATCCTCTCTTTGATTTATGTTGGGCTGGATGGCAATGATCAGTTGCTCTTTCCTGAGTTCCCAAAGTATTCTGTGTGTAATCTTATTCTAACATCTATTTTCATTACATTGTAATTGCCTGTTGACATGTAGGCCTTTACTACGGACCTACGAGCTTCTTGAAGGCAAGAAGCATCCCTTATTTGTGGTTTATGTTGGCACCCAGCATGATGACTAACCTGGGACAGGTACACAATAACTGTCCACAGAAAGAATAGCAACTTCCTTTTCTCATCTCTCTGCCTCTTCCCAGTTTCGGCCTCTGTTTCTCTGCCTCAGATCTATTTATATCTTCACTGTCCTACGAGGCCACTGTGAGATAGATCTATGAGACAGATCTTTTATATGTTCTGTTTTTATGTTTTAATCTCCTATGACTCTATAGAAGAAATTGTTAATAATATGTCTGCTTTATATTTACCAAGTTATGGTCATCTAAAGTAGTAGACTTTTAATCTACTATTTTTAAAGAACTACATCTATTTAAAAATCTACTACTTTACACAAAGGGTCTCCATCACTAATGACTAATGTTCTTTGTCAAGAAAGACAATAAATCCCCTGTTTCTGGGTCCATGACATTTGATAATTTATACACTAAAGCAAGCCCTGATCAATGCTGAGTCATTGAAATTCAGTTTTTAATTTTGAAGCAATAATATTGTTCCATGATTTCATTTGTATTTTGCATACTTGTTGGTTTCTTTGGAAAGCTGCTTATATATCCCCAAAGGGTCAGATGTCCATAACCCTTTAGATGAATCTCTATGTCTCTTATAAAGGGATGAGTGTGGGAATCAGAATTATTTGCCAAAACATAGATGCAATGTAAACTTATTTTTTGTGTGAAGATTAAATCAAAATGCATTAGTTGAATTGATGTTTCTGTCCCATTTATTCTCATACAAAATTATGCAGACTTGATTTTCTTTCTTTAGAAGTTAGGAAGTGCTAAATTTAAGTCAATTTTCTCTTGAATCTTTTTCAAGTTATTTTTATATATCATTGATTTTTCTTTTTCTTTTAGAGCTAAGACATGGAGAACATATAGACACCCAGCAACTCTCACAAGAGGTTTCTAAAACATTTGCTTTCTAAAACACTTATAGTTACTTTCACAAAAAGAGACATTTGGAAGATTACAATTCTTCTAAAACACCCTGCTTTTTCTCTGCTGTACCTTATAATCTCTATCATTTTTATAGATCAAAGATTGGTGTTCAGAAAGTTTTAAGATGGTCAGAGTAGCATAAAAGACACAAACCAAAGTCCATTTCTATGAATCAAATAATTTTAATTGCTGAACTACAGGTTTTAATGACAGTGTCTATCAAACATTTCTATATTGGAGATGTATTCGTGAAAGCATCATTCAATTGCTTGTAAGGACTCAAAGTATAGTTCTTTCCTTTTTCTGAAATGGAACAACTTCTATGTGTAATGTAATCAGCGATCTTGACTTGTGCTAATTTAGTGTCAGATTAACCTTTTTGTACTTTCCAGTTAAATATTTTGTAAAACTAAGAGAAGGGGGAAACCTAAAATTATGATTGCAATATATCAAAAGTAGTATGTGCTGTAGTCTTAGAAGTATCACATATTAAATTTAGGAAGAACTTAAAAATGAAAACAAATTATATCTTAGAAAAAATCAATAAGTTGATGTATTACTTTACTTTTTCCACATTTAAAATTCTTTCTCTATGCATTTAATCATCCCAGGGGAAATGTCTAAATTTATACATATTGGTATGAAATTACATACCACATATAACATATATAATAACTATATTAACTTGGCCATATGTTGGTAGATGAGGTAATTACTGTTACTTAGCCAATTCACTCTAAAAACAAAGTGTCTGAACTTTAAAATAAGAGATTTCAATTTGGCAGTAATAATACATTATTAAAATATTCCTTTAATACCTTCTATAGGAGCTCTGGTATGTGCTGTATAAAGGAGGTTAAAAATAAACTTGACATGGCTCTCTATGACCTGACAGTCTGCATAAGACAAAATTGCTATAAACATTAAGAGTTATATGTGTGTGTATCATCTCTATATCCAAGATTTGAGCTGTACCGTAGGAGTTACACCACCTAAAAATATGATTCTAGTCCCTGGAAATTTAATTTTGAGTCAAGTAATTATGCCCAAAAGCCAATATTAAAATGTTCAGTTTTCTGGTGTCCACATAGAGGGGGAAAGGGCTGAGTCCAACACACAGGCTGATACTTGCTTGATAGAGGATCTACCTTCAGATGGTTCAGTTATGTAAGAAAGGGAAACCAGCTGGGCACATGAAATCAGGGTCAATGTTCCCCTGTGAATCTCAAACCCAGTCTGCATCAAAATTACCATAAAGTCTCTGCATATCTGAACATGAACCACACATTGTCTGTAACTATATAAATCATGTACATCCACATACATTCATATGTGGAGTCTGTGTGGTTAACAAAATAAACTTCATGTATAATGCTCCTGAATTCATAGAATCCTTTGAGTTTTATGAATTTTTGAGTTAATACTGGAAACAAATATACTCTCCTGCGAAGGTACACAAAAGTTTTGATGTGAAAGGAAAGTCCTCATACAAAAGTTAGGAAGTCATTATCTAGTGTAAGTTACTTAAGATAAAATTTCCACAGGTCCAGTCTGTTAGAAAAAAACCCTTGAAATCTGACAATAAACAACCAAAACTGCTGATTTCAGGTACAGACAGGTAGAAAATACTACTTTTCTTTTTTAACTGTTCTCCATCAACTTAGACTACCAATGTGTACGGGAACACACATATTTTGACCTTCACCTTTGTCTAAGATTTTTTTTGGGGTATTGTGAAGCAAAATTCTAATCTCAGATGACTTCCAGTTCTTTGTGTTAATAGGGCCATATAGAACTGGGCTGGACAACTCTCTTTTACAGAGACACTTGATGGGCCTTTTAGTTAAAATTGTTCAGTAAAACCCCTGGTTCGGCTAGATGAGAAATTACTTTGATGAAGAAAATACTGTAACAGAAAATATTTGGAATTTGCTTGATCCTAAGAGGTGAGAAAAGCACCAGAGTAGGGAAACAAACCTGTTACATATGAATGTTATGTTTAAATGATCATTCATTCCTATTGTAATTGAATCTTTGTTCTAGCAAAATCAAATTAAAATGTGGGCTGTGCTTTTCAAAAGAAATTTAAATGAGGAAGTTTTGACTAAACCTTAGGAAAAGTGCTTAAATAAAAGTTTACTTATGCAATGAGTTGTTGGAAAAGTGATTTCAAATATTTAATTGGAATTGTTTCCACTTCTGTTCTAGAATAATCCTTTGTTATTTTCAAACCTATAGTAAAAATGTGTTAATCAGCGGTGCTTTGGGGAATGAAGAAAGAGGAAGAGTTTCGCACTTGGAACAATCTAGGCTAAGGATGACAGCTGCAGGAGGTGAGATAGCAAGTGGAAATGGTAATCAATGGGGAGGAAAAATTGAGAGTAAAAGGTGATGGTACGACCATATACTGATATAGGAATTAAGAAAAAATTATTTAGGCAGATAGTGAGGGTAAGGAAGTGACGTTTTCCTTTTAAGGAAAAGCAGTCTCCAAATAATTTTCTTTTCTAACAAAGAACAGCCTGTAAAATTGAGTTGCAGACATAGAAAGGCAAGTTAGAAGCTTGGGTGAATGCCGGCAGTTGCGCCAATAGGAAAGGGGTTACCTGGGGACTAGATATGTTCAAAATGGCGGCTCCATCTTCCCTTTTCTTTGCCAACTGTATGTACAGTAAGGAGCAGGCAACATGTCACCAGCCAGGTAGAGAAGCCATTTGCATAACAGAAGATTAGGGTGGAGTAGCCAGCTTCTTCCTGTGCTATGCAAATGTCACACCTGGTGCAAATAGTCTTTGGGTTCTATGTAAATCAGATGCCACCTCCTCAAGCTAGTCTATAAAACCCCATGCACTTCACCATAAAACGGGAAGTCCCACTTGGGAGCCTCTATCACTGTCAGGAGAGAGAGCCATTCTCCTTTCTCTTTCTTGTGCCTATTAAACCTCTGCTCCTAAACCCACTTATGTGTCCATGTCCTCGATTTCCTTGGTATGAGATGCCGAACCTTGGATATTTACTCCAGACAAGGACGTCGCTTCAATACCGATTCAATACCAATACCTTCCTTTCGAAGGAAGACCTTCGAAATATACTAGTTGTCCTCCAATGTACGTAGTGGAAGCCTGAGCATGTTGCTTGAATATTAAAATAAAGGGCTGACTCAGAATGCTAAAAGATGGAAGACGTGTGAGTTAAAAATGCAGTATGCAATTTGCCTCAATAATTCTGTTACACATGGAGAAAGGGATGTGTGTTGCGGGGACTGGGGGCAGAGTGGCAGGGTGAGCTGTGTGGGTGGAGACAAGCCCAGGAGAAGTAAAGTGTTTGAGGTTCAGGTGCAGAGAGTTGAAGAAAAGATAAAATGTTATTTGTGCCCCACCAGCTCCCTAATTTATCAAAAGTAACTTCAGGAAGCATTGTCAGAACCTTTTTTCAGAGAGTTGATGTTTTCCCATCTAAGGCGAAGAAAGCCCTTGGACACTTACACAAAGAATAATTCTCTGAGCAACTATTCCAGTTACTTCTGGTCAAATGACCTTGAGCAACTACTACAGTTACTCCCTACTCCAAAATGTAAGGGATATATAAAAAGTGAGAGTAATTAGGAAAGCATTTTCATTCATTCGTATTGTAATTGAATCTTCGTTCTAGAAAAATTAAATTAAAATGTGGCCTGTGCTTTTCAAAAGAAATTTAAATGAGTAAGTCCTGACTATAAATAAACAAAATTCAAAGCAATAAAAATGTGTTTTTTGACAGATAGTTATGTTTGTGGGAAATCATGCTCTTTTCTTTAAAACACCAAAAGAACTAGTGTGTACATGTGTCAAACTATATCACCATTGTAATTAGAATGGGAGGCTTAAAATGAATGCAAACTGCAACCAGTGAATAGTACAAACTAGGAGATGAGTGTGCAGAACAAAGATCAAGGTCTGATTTTTTTTTAAATATTAGGGCATTTCTTAACACCGATCTCGTAACATGGGACATATTTTTACCATTATTATAGTGGATCAACATAGATATAGAGATATAACCATTAAAAATATACAATACTTGTCTAGAAACTCTTTATTGTATCAGGTACTTAAGTGTTAGTGTTACTGTAAGAATAGTTCCGAAAATTTTAAAAACAAAGGTGCATTTGACCCCATCAGCCCATGATTCTCAAAGATTGCTCAGATGCTCTTAACATTCTAATAAAAAAGAGAAACCATCCACTTTTGATCACTCCACAACTCTGTCCTCCATGCCAGTGTATCTCTGAGCCAAAAGAGGTGTATTCCTTCAAGTTCCTGTGTCACTGTCATGCCATTATTCATGCCTGCTCTAAACCTCTTAAATACAGATGAACACAAAATACAGGCATATTTCTCATTATGCAAGCAGACTCCTACATACAAATTCTAAAGGAAAGCACAGAACAGCTGCATTCCACTTTTTTGGCATGAATAGGGCCTTTAATATCAATACTGAAATGGAAGTGATTAGTACTATTTACTGAATTTTAAAGCACCTTAGGATGTTAAGCCAGACAGTTTATTTGATTGGCTGAACATGTGGACACCTCATTTTGGGAAAAATATGTTGGCAAAGGCAAAGAAACAGCTATCTGGCTGCTTCATGAACATCTTTAGAGGATTTGAGCTGATATTTCTTCTTTAAAAATGATACTGTTATAAACAATGACATGCTCTTTCTAGCATTATGTGGTCTTCTTTACCTAATCACACTTGTGAAACTCTAAAATTAGGAGTATTGAGTATAATCATTTAGATTTGGTTCAGCTTACAGACTTTTATTCATCATACTTTGATGTATAGCATCTAATGTAGAAATTATCCATTTACCATAGGTAGTTGGACATTGCTAGAATGTATACTGTATGTTAGTATCTCTATATAATGTATCTGATTCATTTCTGATATTAGACGATCTTTGGTAAATTATTGGTTTTAAAAGATACATTAATTCTTTTATTATTTCTTTCATATACTAGACATGTATTTAGCATTTGTCTCTGCAATGCACTTACTGGGTCTCCAGTATTCTAAAGGGTTAAGATTAAAGTTTCCACAGGCCAGGGCTAGGAGGGTAATATTATGGTATAAATAATGGTAAGGGAATTATTTTTAGAGAAGAAAGCTCAAGCTATGATGTAATCCCCCTTAAATTTTTTCTAGAACAGTGACAAGACTAAAATAGAAAGCCAAGAAAAAACATTAATGTATATGTGGATAAAACTTAATTAGGCAAAATATTACTAAGCCCAACAAATCAGATCATTGAGGCACCAAAAGGTAATGAAACTAGTAAGAAAAAAAAAAAAAATCTTGCTTCTGGACTTACCTGGATCCATTTACCCAGAATATCTTTAAAACTAGTGAGACTTTAAATACTGACTTTTAGAAATCCATATACTGTTAAAGATGCTAAAACTGTGAACTAAAAATATGGAAGAAATAAATAATTTTTCATCAGCTATCAAGGTGCCATAGAGCGTTCACATGTGGACAACTCAATCTATTCCAGATACTTAGCTATGACCAATAAAATATAAAAATACAAAATCAAAAATCATGGCCACTCCTACATCCACTTATAGAAAGGGAAGATATTTTTATTCCATTTAGGTCATCCATTTATTGGGTGAGGTCCACCCACACTAGGGGTGAAGGGGGAGGCATCTGCTTCAGTTAGTCTAGACATTTAAATGTTAATCTTATACAAAAATACCCTCTTGGACACATCTAGAATGTTTCACCACCTATGTAGGCACCCCATGGTCCAGATAAGTTGACATATGAAATGAACCATCACAGCTGGGAAAAATTATAGGTTGACCATTATTTCTTCTCCAGCATTTTGAATATATTATGCTATATTATTTATTGTTACTGACATAAATCTACAGTCAGCCTAATTGTCATAGCTTGTAGGTAACCTCACTTTTCTTTTTGATAGCCTGAAATCATACAAATATGTTCTCTGACCACAATGAAATCAAATTAAAAATTATTAATAAAAGGAAATTTGGAAAATTGTCAAATATGTGGAAATCAAGCAACACACTTCAGATAACCAGTGGTTCAAAGATGAAATCAAAAGAGAAGTTAGGACAAACTTTCAGATTAAATTAAAGGACAACATATAAAAACTAATATGCTGTTAAAACAGTACATGGGGAAAAATTATACTGTAAATGCCTGTATTAAAAAAGAAAAAAAAATCATATCAAATAACCAATTTTTCACTTTAAATATTAGGAGCGGGCACAGTGGCTCAAGCCTGTAATCCCAGCACTTTGGGAGGCTGAGGCAGACTGATCACTTGAGGACAGGGGTTTGAGACCAACCTGGCAACAAGGCAAAACCTGTTCTCTACTAAAAATACAAAAATGAGCTGGGTGTGGTGACAGGCGCCTATACTCCTAGCTACTCAGGAGGCTGAGGCAGGAGAATCACTTGAACCTGGGAGAGAGAGGTTGCAGTGAGCTGAGACTGCACCACTGCACTCTGGCCTGGGTGATACAGCAAGATTCAGTTAAAAAAAAAAAAAATAGAAAATTCATTATAAACTAAACCCAAGATAAACAGAGGGAAATAGTAAAAGCTAGATCAGAAATTAAAATATAGAATGAAAAACAATAAACTCAACATACCAAAAACTGATTCTCTGTAAAGGTCAACAGTATTGACAAATTTTTAGCAAAACCAATCAAAAAGAAAAGATAGAAGTGTTAAATTACTAAAATGATAAATGAAAGAGTAAAATACTACCAACCTTATAGAAATAAAATGACTTTAAAAACATAATATGAATAACTGCATGCCATCTAATTATATAATCTAAATAGAATGGAAATGTTCCTAGAAAGTCAGAAATGACCAAAATTGACTCAAGAATAAATATGAAAGTCGGATATACCTATAACAAATATAGAGATTAACTTAGTAGTCCAAAAAGGGCTCACAGTGAAAGGTCCAAGACTAAATTGTTTCACTGGTGAATTCTACCAAATGTTTGTCCTCATACCAAAGACATTGCAAGAAAAGAAACTGTAGACAAACAGTCTTGTGTATAGAGACACAAAATGTGTCAATAAAGACACAAGGAAACTGAATGCAGCAAAATACAAAAAGGTTTATACATATTGACCAATGGAATTATCTCAGAATTGCAAGGTGGATGCAGCATATAAAAATCAATTAGTGTGATAAGTGATACGAATAGAATAAAAAACAAAAATCACATCGTCATCTCTATAGGTACAGAAAAAGCACTTGATACAATCAATCCAAACACACTTTCACGATAAAAAGTACACAAGAAACTTAGAAAATAACTTCATCAATATGATGAAAGACATCTATAAAAGCCACAGCTAATATATTGATTGATAACAAAACAAAACAATATCTTCCCTGAGTTCAGAAAGAATAAGGTAATGTCTACTCTCGTCACTTTTATTCAATATTGTATTAGAAAGTCTAGCCAGGGCAATTGGACAAAAAATGTAAATAAAAGTCATTCAAATAGGAAAGGAAGAAGTGAACTATTTTTATGGACAGAGGCCATGATCTAGCTGCTACAATTTGAATATGTTCCCAAAAAAGCATGAGTTAGAAATTAAAAGGCCATATACTGTGTGATAATATTGGTATAAAATGTCCAGAATAGAGGCTAGGTGTGGTGGCTCATGCCTGTAATCCAAGCATTTTGGGAGGCCAAGATGGGCAAATCACTTGAGGTCAGGAGTAGGAGACCAGCCTGGCCGACAATGTGAAACTCCGTCTCTACCAAAACTATATATTAAAAAAAAAATAGCTGGATGTGGTAGAGGGCACCTGTAATGCCAACTATGCTGGAGGCTGAGGCAGGAGAATCTCTTAAACCTGGGAGGTGGAGGTTGCAGTGAGCTGAGATTGTGCCACTGCACTCCAGCCTGGGCAACAAAGCGAGATGGGAGACTCTGTCTCAAAAAAAAAAAAAAAAAAAAAAAAAAAAAAAAATCTAGAATATCTAGAATTGGCAAATCCATAGATACAAAAAGTAGATTATTTAAAGATAGATGCTGGAGAGACAGAAAATGGAGAATGACTACTATTGAATATGGGCATACTTTCGAGGATGATGCAATATTACAGAATTAGATAGTTGGCAAAGGTTACACAACTTTGTTAGTATAATAGAAGCCACTAAATTACACGCTTTAAAAGAGCATATTTCACATTATGTAAATTACCTCTCAATTAAATAAATGAATACATAAAATATAAATCTAAAACTTTCAAGTAATTTTTTTAAAAGTGAAAAACATTTGGTATAATGCTTGTGAATCTATTTAATTATTGAATGCCATACTTTTTCCTGTTGTAAGAAAATTATAACATTAAAATTTTATGCTAAAAACATGTGACCTCAAGAATGGGTTGCTGCACACTGAGAAATTATATTAATATCTTTGTTGTGCATCTTTGAATGAATACAGATTTTGATATATAAAGTTCTGTAATTCAATTCAACAGTATATACCAAATTCTAGCTTCAAAATTAGCACAGAATAAAAGGACAATTCATCAAACACATGTCAGGAGAGTAGAAGAAAAAATGATGAACAGATAACCCAGAAATATGTAATAGAAATATTTCAAAATATTACTGCATTCCCAATAAATCTAAAAAGTTTAAATTTGTAAATGAAAGACAAAGACTGTCAAGAATATTTAAATCTAAAATTGTATGAAACTTGTATCAACAAAAAAAAAACAGAAAAAGCAATAGAAATGATTAGCTCAAATAATACTGATCAAAATGAAGCTGGATTCATAACATTACTTTCAGATAATATAGAAAGCAAGACAAAAATGACAGTAGAAGAGAGAAAAATCTATCAATAGTACAAAAAATCTATCAAGAGTATAAGAATTTTATACATTTCACAACATAGCCTTGAAGTATATAAAACAAAATGAATTATTAGGAGAAATTAACAAAATTTGCTATCATTTTAGATGTTTTAGCATACATTTGTCAAACACTAACAGATTGAGTAGAAAAAATGTTAAAGAATAATTTATTTATTCATCTACTTGAAAGAATGCTGGGGTCGAGAAGGACTTAATACACAAACCAAAAATGTACAACCTCTAAAAGAACAGAAAGACAAATTTAAATCCATTAAAGAAGTTTAAAACAAAACATACATGTAAGATAAAGCATGTTCAACAATATTAAATTTATGATATAGTGGATAAAGTGCTTGCAACTTTTATATAGCATATAAATCAAAATTATTAGTATCCAGATATGTTATATATATATATATATATATATATATATATATATATATATATACACCCTTGGGTTTGGGCTCCAATTGTTTTAGGGGATCCAAAGTGCTACCAGGTGGCTAAAAGTACTCAGATAAAGCAAAACACCCAGGCTGGGTAACAAAGGCTATGCTATGCACATGCTTCTGTGAGGTAGCTATGCAGTGGCCCTAGGAGGGGGTGGCAGGCAGGAGGATCTGCAGAACAGATGTGCCCCAATCTCGCAGGGAAGCTGGTCCTGCTCTCTCCTGCCCCAATGGTCAGCTGGGGCTAGGGCTACTCAGAGGGAGATGGGGAGAACTGGGAGATAGGTGCCTATGGCCATGCTGTGCCTCAGCTGCCCTTCACACCAAAGTGCCTGGGATCCATAGTGGCTAAAGCCCTGTCTCAGCCTCCTCTCTGGGCATATTCCATTGCCAGTTCAAACATCCATGGGGGTCATGGAGTCCCCCGTGACTGGGATCCCAGAGAGCCACAGTGAGAATGGGCTGTCCATCCATCCCTTCACTCACTTCTTCCCCAGGAGTCATTCAGGTATGTGAACTGCCCATAGCATTTGGGTAACCCATGTAGGGTTCCCAGTTTCCTCTCTGTTCAGGCTTGGTGTCTGTATTGCCTCTCCAATGATTGTTGGTGTTTTCTTTCTGAAGATCTACTCGAAGTATATTGGTTTGCTTGATATTTGGTCTCTCTCAGTGGGTCAGCACTTCTTAGCTGTATCTGGTCAGCCATCTTGTCTCATAATTTCTAAACCATATGTATATATGGTCACATGTTTTTAGTATAAAACTGTAATGTTATCATTTTCTTACAGTAGGAAAAAGTATGGCATTCAATAATTAGATTCACAAGCATTATGCCAAATGTTTTTCACTTTTAAAAAATTGCTTAAAAGTTTTAGATTTATATTTTATGTATTCATTTATTTAATTGAGACATAATTTACATAATGTGAAATACACTCTTTAAAGTGCATAATTTAGTGGTTTCTATTATACTAACAAAGTTGTGTAACCATTGCCAACCATCTAATTCTGTAATATTTCATCATCCCCGAAAGTATGCCCATATTCAATAGTAGCCATTCTCCATTTTCTGTCTCTCCAGCATCTATCTTCAAATAATTTACTTTTTGTATCTATGGATTTGCCAATTCTAGATATTCTAGATTTTTTTTTTTTTTTTTTTTTTTTTTTGAGACAGAGTCTCCCATCTCGCTTTGTTGCCCAGGTTGGAGTGCAGTGGCACAATCTCAGCTCATTGCAACCTCTACCTCCCAGGTTTAAGAGATTCTCCTGCCTCAGCCTCTCACTACTAAAAATGCAAAAATTAGCCAGGCATGCTGGTGGGTGCCTGTAATCCCAGCTACTCGGGAGGCTGAGGCAGAGAATTGCTTGAACCCAGGATGAGGAGGTTGCAGTGAGCTGAGATTGTGCCACTGCACTCCAGCCTGGGTGACAGAGCAAGACTTCATCTCAATAAAAAAGAAAAAATTTAAGAAAGAACTAAGCTGAACTTCTGGAAGTGAAAAATTCACTACAAGAATGTTATAAAACACTTAAAAGTATTAACAGCAGAATAGGCCAAGCTGTGGAAAAACATCTCAGAGCTCAAAGATTGTTTCTTTGAATCAACTCAGACAGATAAAAATAAGGAAAAAAATCATGTTTTTAAATGAACAAAACTTCCAAGAAATATGAGAGTATGTAAAGTGGTATAGTTTGGATGTTTGATCCTCTCTAAATCATATGTTAAAATGTGACCTCCAGTATTGAAGGTGGGACTGGTGAGAGGTGTTTTGGTCATGGGGGTGGATCCCTCATGAATGGCTTGATGTCATACTCAGGGTAATGAGTGAGTTTCCACTCTATGAATTCATGCAAGATATGGTTGTTTAAGGAGCCTGAAACCTCTTCCCCTCTCTCTTGTTCACTCTCTTGCCATGTGACATGCTGGCTTCCCCTTCACCTTGCACCATGAGTGGAACTTCCTGAGACCCTTACCAGCAGAGATTCATAGTGTCTTGCTTCCTGTACAGTCCACAGAACTGTGAGCCAAAATAAACCTCTATCCTTTATACATTACCCAGTCTTAGGTATTTATTTTAGCAATGCAAATGAACTAACACACAAAGAGACTGAGCTTATGACTCACTGGCATTCCTGAGACAGAAGGAGAGAGAACAAAGCTGAAAGCAACACACTACCCAACTTCAAACTATACCTATAAGGCTACAGTAGCCAAAACAGCATGGTGCTGGTACAAAAACAGACACATAGGCAAATGCAACAGAATAGACAACTCAGAAGCAAAGCCTTACACTACCAACCTTCTGATAATGACAAAGTTGACAAAAACAAGCAATGGAGAAAAGACTCCCTATTTAATAAATGATGCAGGGATAACTGGCTAGCCATATCCTCAAGAAGGAAACTGGACTCCTATCTTTCATCATACATAAAAATTAACTCAAGATGGATTAAAAATTTAAATGTAAGACCTCACCCTATAAAAATTTTAGAAGAAAACCTAGGAGATCCCCTTTTTGACATCTGCCTTGGCAAAGAATTTTTGGCTAAGTTCCCAAAGCAATTATAACAAAAACAAAAATTGATAAGTGGGACATAATTACACTAAAGAGCTTCTGCATAGCAAAATAAATTATCAATATAGTAAACAATCTATAAAATGGGAGGAACCATTCACAAACTATACCTCTAAAAAAGGTCTAATATCCAGACTCTATGAAGAACTTAAACCAATCACAAACAAAAACAAATAACCCCATTTAAAAAGGGGCAAAAGACATGAACAGACATGTCTCAAAAGACATACAAGCAGGCAACAAACATAAAAAATGCTAATTATCAGAGAAACGCAAATCAAAGTCATAATAAGATACCATCTCACATCAGTCAGAATGGCTATTAAAAAGTCAAATAAATAAATAAATAATAGATGCTGTTCAGGCTGTGGAGAAAAGGGAACACTTATATACTATTAATGGAAATGTAAATTTGGAGATTTCTCAAATAACTCAAAACGGAGCTATCATTTGACTTAGCAATTATTGGGTATACACCTAAAGGAAATGAATCATTCTACCAAAAAGACATGTGCATTCGTATGTTCATTGCAGCACTATTCCAATGGTAAACACATGGAATCAACCTGGGTGCCCATCAATGATATATTGGCAGATTCAGCTGGTTTTGTTATTTTTAATTCTTAAGAAGATATATGAAGTAAACTTGATATTTAATAACTGCGTGTCTATTGATCTCTATTCTTCCTTATCTTTTAATTATTTCATTATGGAAGAGTTCTTCAAACTTTATTCTCATTTAAATATGGTAGTTCATATCAATTTATTAAAATAACTTATTTTTAAAATTATAATTAGCTTTATAACATTTCAGATACAGTAAAACAAGTTTACATTAGCATTTACCTAAAATGAATATTTATTTACTAAACATATCAGAAAAAGAATCTAAAACATTTATCTTTGAATCCAGAGACCAGATTGAAAATGATTCATTGGGTAGATGAAATCTCTTGTGCTAAATTTTCCTTGAATTTGATTCTTTAAGATTATAATTCACTAAATACCTCATAGGTTGATTCACAGTTTTTCTAAGGAAAACTTGCCTTTTCTTTGAAGAACTAAATTCACACTTTTTCCTAACTCTAAGCAAAACAAATTTCTGAGAATTTTAATCTGATTTTGTGTCTATAATAAAATTTGTTTTTTCTTTGTTTCTCTGAAGACACAATCCATTCACCCTGTAACATTTTGGTTAGTCTATCAGCATAGACCTGAGTACATTGGAAAGGTTACAGTATTGTGGCCAAAAAAAAAAAAAAAAAAAAAAAAAAGGAAAACAGAGGATTAAATCTTATAGTCATATGTGCTTATTTATTGCTTATTTATATATTTAACCTAAATCAATTTACTAGTAAATGCAATGGTGAAATAGAAAAATTAACATTTTTAATGCATGTTGGATGTACTGAATTAAGAAAAAAACACAACTATTGAACACAAAATAAAACCAGTTATTTTTACTGACCATTCTTAGGTTGTACACATAACATTCTTTGCTTAGGAAAAATACTCAGATTAAAAATTGATTCTGATCCTGGAGAATAACATTGTCATTTAGCCTATACAATAAATGCCTCTATGGTCCAACTTGTTAGAACGATTGGCCTTGAAAGAATTGACATAAAATATGAAGTTATACTTTTATTGCAGATGATAGTAGAAGAACCTATTGTCTATGGATTCTAATCAGTGTTTCTTGCTTATTACAAATAAGAGTTTGACATAGAATAAATTTTATGTTAAAAGTAACAAAATTTCATAAGCACAATATAATAGTCAAAATACATGAGAGCTATAGATCAGAGCACACCTTGCTTTTAGAGATAGCACTATTTTCACACATGAAATGATATTTACTACAGTGCAATGACAAATATTCCAAAAACGTATGCATTTTATTTCTTTTTAAATGAGAATACAACATAACTGGTAGAAAGAAATATTTGTTAAATACCACTCACATAAATCTCTTTTCTCTCCCCAAATCCCCCGAAAATGGTAGAAAAGATAAGTGTTGACTGACTAAAGAATCCCAATTCACAAAATGGGATTTAACTTCCCCCCTACATCAAACTCGATATATATTCTAGGTACACATCTTACTGTAGGTATATTCAAGAAAAAATAGGGTTTTCTCATACCTGTTATTGAAATAATCCATGCTGAAGGCTCTATACCCTACTTTTTTTTTTTTTTTTTTTTTGAGACGGAGTCTCTCTCTGTCGCTCAAGCTGGAGTGCAGTGGCCGGATCTCAGCTCACTGCAAGCTCCGCCTCCTGGGTTCACGCCATTCTCCTGCCTCAGCCTCCCGAGTAGCTGGGACTACAGGCGCCCGCCACCTCGCCCGGCTAGTTTTTTGTACTTTTTAGTAGAGACGGGGTTTCACCGTGTTAGCCAGGATGGTCTCGATCTCCTGACCTCGTGATCCGCCCGCCTCGGCCTCCCAAAGTGCTGGGATTACAGGCTTGAGCCACCGCGCCCGGCTATACCCTACTTTTAAACAAAAATTTTGGTCTCTGATCACCTTGGGACATATCATTGCTCAGAATAGGAGGTAAGTACCTCCTAAAACTTCCTAAACCCATATTCTTGTTTTTCTTTAAAAACAATACTTGTTATAGATAATTTCTCACTGACTGCCTCTTTCTTTAGTTTCTAGCATATTACCATGTTACTAGGCTCTTGAAAGCTGAAGCAGGTATCGACTCCTTCTTTTTGATGGAAGAAAGAGGAGAGGAAAGCTGTCAATCAACAGGCACCACTTTTTCTGTCACAGAAGTGGACATAAACCTAAACTGGACAGAGTAATCCTATCTCTGCTCAATCACAGATTGGAGATGGGCATGTAAGCCAAACAAGACCAGACATAGTTATCTTTTGGGAATTTGTGTGGAAACTGGAAAAGAGATTTTAAGTTGTAATCCATATGCTATCAAAGACCAATGATCTTGTGCTTAGATATGGATGTTTACCTAATACTTCCCAATACTCCTAAATTAGATAAAATATCAATTTCTATTTTGAAAACTATATATTAAAATATTTTTCTATCCAAATCCAATTAAAAGGAACTAGAACTGCTAATTCTATCCCATACCACTATCATCTAACATAAATATATATATTTATATATATATATATATATATTTGTTGTTGTTGTTTGCTTTTGCTTTGTTTTTGTTTTGGAGATGGAGTCTTGCTCTGTAGCCCAGGCTGGAGTGCAATGGTGCAATCTTGGCTCACTGCAACCTCCACCTCCCAGGCTCAAGCGGTTCTCCTGCCTCAGCTTCCCCAGTAGCTGAGATTGTAGGCATGCGCCACTGCCCCCAGCTAGTTTTTGTGTTTTTAGTAGAGACAGGGTTTTGCCATGTTGCCCAGGCTGGTCTTGAACTCTTGACTTCAGGGGATCCGCCAGCCTTGGCCTCCCAATGTGCTGGAATTACAGGCATAAGCCACCACACCCTGCCCATCTAACACATTTATTTGAATTTAATGTTGCTGTCTGATAGACATTCTGAATCACATGAGGTAAATTAATAGTCAATGTCCTTATCTTATAGACAGATATTCACAACACAATCTTTACCACATATACCCCTAAATCCTTAAATGATGCAGTGATAGATGCACTAATACTATTTCTATAGAATTATCAATTTCAATTGAGAGGCCAAGGATTAAATAAGCTTAGAAACTGAACAAACTTCTAGAAATTCTGGAAAGAAAATGTGGCTCTGAGAACAGAACCAATGTCTTAGATTCTCTTTAGAGACAGAGGTTTCTAACCTTGGATAAATCATTCACTTACTGTTTGCCTAATACAGACATGCAGAGAGAGATGGCTGATTAAATTAAGATTGAACTAATGACTGATCACCAGATTTTTTAGTGAAAATGTAAGGTAGGGTTTCTTTGTATGTATGTGGCATTGATATCATTTGCACTTACCAAATCACTTGTTACAATACTCATCATCTGAAATAATTGTGTTCTTCTGGGTCTAACTACTCATTTAACAATTCATTGATTGCTGTATTCAACCTGTGCACTGAACTAGCAATAATATCTGTACCTCCCGACACAAAGATGAATATTGTATCCAAGTGAGAAAGTGGTGTCCACACTGAAGATTGTGATGTTTACACCTATTCAACAACTAGGACCTTTCCTGAGAATAAATAACTAATCCCCAAATTTTTGGAGGGTGGAGGGGAATTTATAATATCAGTTTTGTAAACAGTAAGACACCACAGCACCACTCCTGGAGAGCAGGTAGTAGAGGAAAGGTAGGAAGACACAGTCAACTATACCCCCCGGAAGTCTCTTCTACAGTATGACAGTAAATAAATAACTGCAGAAAAACAGGCTGAGTATTTGGATTGGAATAAATAGTAGCAGAAAAATTCTTTCTTCTAAGCCCGCAACAGACCATTAGTCTTATCCTTATCTCTGTGCTTGGTGTTAGTACTTTAGATTCTACATGTATCCAGTTTTTCCCTGATGATGTAACTTTTTTCTAACCTACTTGATCAGTGTATTCATTAAATAGGCATAATATTACTGTTAATGTATAAAGAATAAATAAAACATATTTTTCTTTTAAAAATGTGTAGTCTCACAGTATCATGTTACTGATTTAAATTATGGAAATAAAAGAAAAACCGAGAGGAGAGATCTTCTTTAATTCATCACCTTCTGAATTTGTTTTATTATTATGGAGACCTATAGTGATAGTGTGATGACTACGTACTTGTGTTTGAAGGTTCGTATTGGGATAAGTAATCTGGGCCATTTTTTACATATTGCATGAGGGTAAAAAACTGTATATCTGTTTGTAATATGTGGATATACATATAATTACATAGACACATACATATACATTTATATGTATGTATGTCTGAAAAGTGTATACAATCCAACACAAACACATATCTTGGCACTTATTACAATTACTAAAAGCACACAAAACTAAGAAATTTAAGTAGTGTGCTGTGTTTATGTAAAGGCAAATTTTGTGACTAACACTTTCCATCTCTCCCTCAAATTAGTCTAAGAGATGAAAAAATGGAGAAAAAAAAGAGGCACGGATTCTTTTTTAAATCCTGTTTAGAATTTTCCTCTAAAATACTATACTGTATTTAAGAATATATTTTTAATTATGAATGTATAAAGGACTGTATGCTTTTTCCATAACCTTATAAATTGGTATTTTACATCTACAAAGAGCATGTAAAAGCCTTATATATTTTCATGTATTTCTTACATTAGTTTGTTTGAATTATTTCCTGATGTCATATCTTCAGTCTCTGTGATGCTCCTGCTTCACCCTCAGGTCCCTGATAGTGGCATTAGTCCCTCTTTGTGTTAATAACAGTTGCACATATTTATTTGTCATGACCCTAAGCTTTCTCTCTCAGACAGAATTCACATTTAATTTATTGTTCTTCTCATAGGTATGAAATAAGGAACTTCCACTATCTTCTCTGGTCCACCAGGCCCCTTCCTCTCATTATGGCCTGGACCAAATTAAAAAAAAAAAAAAAAAAAAAAAGACAGTAAGAGGCAGAACCAACCTATTAAGAGTTTCCTACATTTTACAAGCAGTATGTGTGTTTTATCTATTATATACTTATTGTCTCTGCAGCCCATGTTTATGGCACACCAAGTGAATTTTACATTGTGAAATAAATGTTTTTGGGTACAAGTTGGAATCAAGAAATTCTGAAGACCGAAATAATTTGTATGGGAAGTGGTTTAGACTCTCTGTTATTATATGTTGCATTGTCTCCTTGTCCTCAATTTACATCAATATCATGGAGATGTTTAAAGTATATCTTTTGGATCATTGACCACTTTAGGTTTTTGTTTTTCTAAAAGGTAGACTACAGGAATCTAAAAGCCAGCCAGGCACAGTGGCTCACGCCTGTAATCCCAACACTGGGAGGCCGGGGAGGGTGGATCACCTGAGGTCGGGAGTTTGAGACCAGCCTGACCAACATGGAGAGAAACCCCATCTCTACTGAAAACACAAAATTAGCCAGGCACGGTGGTGCATGCTTGCAATCCCAGCTACTCAGGAAAGGCTGAGGCAGGAGAATCTCTTGAATATCAGAGGCGGAGGTTGCGAACTGAGATTGCACCATTGCACTCTAGGCTGGCAACAAGAGTGAAACTCCATCTCAAAAAAAAAAAAAAAAAAGAAAAGAAAAAAGAAATCTAAAAACTAAGACATAAATTGAAAGGTCTCGTCTCACTATTTTAGAGGAAAAACGTATTGTTTAGAATATGCTGTACTTCCCAAATTGATGTAGTATGGAAGATCTTTGTTTCTGATAACATAACAATGAGAATTATGTACAGATTTATTGGTCACAAAAATATTACAGAGTTGTTTTATTGTGCTCAAGTCATTCATTAGTGTCTTATTACTGAAATACATTATTTTTCTCTAGACATGTATATATGCTTAAGTTTCTTCATTGATTCCAGTTAATCCCATATCTTATGACTATGACATCTTTGAATTTTGTTCCTGTGTTTTTATTCATTTTGGCCTTATAGACTCCATTTAAACAAACAAATCTCAAAACATGCTCGACCCATATTAGACTCCTAGAAAATACTATGGAATTGTGCTGATTGTTTCTTATTAATTTAACCATGAACCATTAAGTCCTCCTAGTGGTTTGGTGTTATATATAGTGGCTGATATAGTTTGAGTGTTTGTCCTCTCCAAATGTCATACTGAAATGTGGTCCCCAATGTTGGAGGGAGGGCCTAGTGGGAGATGTTTGGGTCATGGGGGTGGATCCCTCATGAATGGCTTGGTGCCCTCCTCATGGTAATGAGTGAATTCTTGTTCTGGGTTCATGTGAGATCTGGTTAGTTAAAAGAGCCTGGAGGTTCCTCCTCTCTTTCTTGCTCCCTCTCTTGCCATGTGATATGCTGGCTGCCCCTTTGCCTTCCACAGTGATTGTAATCTTCCTGAGGCCCTCACCAGAAGCTGAGCAGATGATGATACCATGCCTGTGCAGCTTGCAGAAACATGAGCTAAATAAAGCTGTTTTCTTTATAAATTATCCAGCCTCAGATATTTCTTTACAGTAATGCAAAAACGGACTAACACAGTAGCTTTTCCATCTTTGAAAAATTTTCTCTCCTCTTCTCCTGAAGAGACGGCATATAATCTCTTTTGGGAAATATTTTTTCTCTTTCCAAAATATTATAATCTGTTAAAATCTTGGTATAAACATTGCATAGGAAATATCTCTTCTGGAATAGAAAGAAAACACTGCATGAATCTGAATGCATGTATAAAGAGTGTTCTTTCTTTTCAGATCATTGTTCCAAAGTAATGAGCATTTTCTTTTGTTTTGGCGGTGGATAACATGGAGTAACAACATGTTTTTACAAGTCTTCTCTCCACAATAGCCATTATATATTTCAGGACTAAGAATAAATATGATTTAAGAAATAAACACAGTTTAATTCTGTTTTTGCAATGTCAAATTGTTTATCAGCCCATAAGCCGGAATGGTGTTGAGATGGCTAATGTTCCCTCTCCTCTCTTAATTGGCAAAACTTTTTTTTTTTTTTTTGTTAGGGCTTATGATAACAACTTTTTTTCAGAGAACTCCACAGGATAGTTTTGTGTTTTAACAAAGTTTATAGCTAGATGGATGAGGCTGAAGGAGTGGTATTTCAAACACCGTTCAGTTTCAGGGGAAAATGTTGGATATGTTATAAATTTTCAATTCCTCAATGAAATCCTAGGTATAAGTAATATTCTATGTTACTTTCAGGGGAAGGTATACACCTATCATCAGGAAATTACCAACGTCAGAATGAAAGTATACAGTATTACGTTCATCTTAAAGATGTTTTTCAACCACACAAGTGTGTATTTAGAATTTACTAAAAAAGCTTATTCATTTTGCATTTAACAAAAATGAGAAGATACTTTTTTAGTATTAACAGATGTAAAATAGAAAGCTAATAAATTTTAACCGTGATGACATATCTTTATCATACTTGAAGAATGACTTTTGGCTGGAGGGCAGTAGTGTCATCTCAGCTCACTGCAACCTCCACCTCTCAGGTTCAAGTGAATCTCCTGCCTCAGCCTCCCAAGTAGCTGGGATTACAGGCACCCGTCACCACGTCCAGCTAATTTTTTTATTTTTAGTAGAGACGGGATTTCACCATTTGGCCAGGCTGCCCTGGAACTCCTGGTCTCAATGATCCACCCATCTCAGCCTCCAGAAGTGCTAGGATTACAGGTGTGAGCGACCACACCTGGCAAAAAATGACTCTTAAAACATTCTCCAATTACATAGAAATCAGTTTAATAACATTTTAGCAAACATTTGAGTGCCTCTTTTAAGCCAAACATTCTAACTTTAAGGAACAAAGACAGCCTATAAAATAGAATAGAAGGAAGGAGAAGTAAACAATTACAAAAGTAATTATGATATGGAAGACAATTTTTGTAACAGGAATATACCACCAAATGTAGGATAAATGAATTTAGAGTAGAGGTTAAGGGCCATGATTCTGTTCAGGTTGGTCATAGAGACAGGCTTGATCAAACAGAATGTTGAAGAGATAGAAATTCGTTAGGCAAATACAATGAAAAGAATATTCTAGTTAGAGGAAAACACGTAAGAAAAAAAACAGTATGTGCACTAGTGTAGTGTATTCATTATATAACAAGTGGTTTAATGCTTTTTCAGCATAGAATTCAGAGAAGTTGAAGGAGACTAACATGGAAAGATGGATCGGACAGATAAGAAATGGCTCCATTCATCCATCTATCAACTTATCCTTCCACCACTGAATTATATGCCATGCTATGAAACTTGAACTTTGTTCTCAAGTCTAAGGGAGCCTTTTCCGAGTTCTGTCAACACTGGCCACTCAGTGGATTTTGGATTAATGAGAGATAAGACAATAGGAAAAAAGACCAATCATGAGTCTATTAGAAACCTAACACTGAATTACCAAACAACTAATTATTGAATTATAAAAGAGAGTACCTTGTAAGTTATTAATATACAGTATCTTATATATGCCGGATTATATTGTACCCTATTATATTATACTATAGTGTAACTATGTATTATAAAGTCTCATAATATCATACACATTATATACTCTATATAACATTCTATGTGCTTTATATATAATATAGAGAATGTCACATCTATCCTATATGCTATGAAACATATCTTTATATTTCATTCTTTAATTCATAATATACTTTATGTTATAAAATGCCATATATAATACAGTATAGTATGACATATAAAGTATCATATATTATGAAATACATATAATATATATATAGAAAGCTGTAACTGGAAACAATTTCCTCAAAATAATAAAGGCTGCCAGTAATCTTTGTGTGGTCAATTTTTAAAAATACTCACTGCACTTTTTAGTTATTTTCACTTAATGTATATTATTTTTACAAACAGTGATTTTTAACATAATATTCAACTGTGTTAATCTAGCAAAAGATTTTAAGAACCCTAAAGTGAGACCACTGCATGTGGAGAGTGTAAGTAAAATTTAATAGGCATTTTGGAGGTAAAAATAACAATGCTTGATGCTTTATCAAACGTGGGCACTAAGATACTGAGAGTTCAGTACAACTTCCAAGGGTTCTGCTTTGCGTTAGTAGATTGGTCAATGAATATAGGAGAAAATAGGTGGAGTACAGAGGTAGATGAAATAGAAGAAGTTGGAAGAAACATGAACAAGAGGTTGTCAGGGAATATTTTTAAGATATCCAATTGAATATCTAGGCCCAGAGCTAGGAGTAGATTATGAAGCTAGAGCTAGGAGTAGATTATGAAGCTAGAGATATAATTTAAAGAACCATAAAAATATATGAATTTGTGTAACTCCCACCAATAATACTTGATATGTATTTGATTATTTCAATTTTTATGTTACAAAATAGTAATTTTTCTAAATGTTGTAGACTCAGTTATGTATCCCCCAATTTCACATGTTGAAACCCTAACCTAAAAACCACAATGAGATACCATCTCACACCAGTTAGAATGGCAATCATTAAGAAGTCAGGAAACAACAGGTGTTGGAGAGGATGTGGAGAAATAGGAACACTTTTACACTGTTGGTGGGATTGTAAACTAGTTCAACCATTATGGAAAACAGTATGGCAATTCCTCAAGGATCTAGAACTAGATGTACCATATGACCCAGCCATCCCACTACTGGGTATATACCCAAAGGATTATAAATTATTCTACTACAAAGACACATGTACACGTATGTTTATTGCGGCACTATTCACAATGGCAAAGACTTGGACTCAACCCAAATGTCCATCTGTGACAGACTGGATTAAGAAAATGTGGCACATATACACCATGGAATACTATGCAGCCATAAAAAAGGATGAGTTTGCGTCCTTTGTAGGGACATGGATGCAGCTGGAAACCATCATTCTTAGCAAACTATCACAAGAACAGAAAACCAAACACCGCATGTTCTCACTCATAGGTGGGAACTGAACAATGAGATCACTTGGACTCGGGAAGGGGAACATCACGCACTGGGGCCTATCATGGGGAGGGGGGAGGGGGGAGGAGGGAGGGCTTGCATTGGGGAGTTATACAAGATATAAATGATTAATTGATGGGTGCTGACGAGTTGATGGGTGCAGCACACCAACATGGCATAAGTATACATATGTAACAAACCTGCACGTTATGCACATGTACCCTAGAACTTAAAGTACAATTAAAAAAAAAAATTGACAAAAATAAAGTAAAACCTAATATTTCTATTTGCAAAAAAAAAAAAAAAAAAAAAAGAAACCCTAACCTCTAATGTGACTGTGCTTAGAAAAAGGACTTTTAAGAAGGCAATTAAGATTAAATGAGATCATAAGTTTGGGTCCCTAATCCAATAGAAATAGAGTGTTTATAAGAGGAGGAAGAACCATTAGAGCTCTCTCTTACCACACACACACACACACACACACAGACCTCCCCTCCCACACACACACACAAAAGACCCTGTGAGGACACCGTAAGAAGGTGGTCATCTGCAAGCCGGGAAGAGAGGCCTCACCAAAGACCAACAATGCTAACACCTTGATGTTGGACTTCCAGCCTCTAAAACGGTAAGGAAATGTATTTCTAGTTTTTGTTTTATAAGTCCCCCAGTCTACGGTATTTTGTTATGGAAGCCTGAGCTAACTAACACTCTAGCATAGGTATTAGAAATGACCATTCTGCATCAAGTCTCCTATGTATACTGTAGGTTTTTTCAATACATAATTTTAAATCTTCACTTATTTCCTAGAAGCAGAAACGGAGAAGAATGTTTAAATAACATGGCCAAGCAGTAAGCAGTGGCAGGGATCGTACTCCAAAAAATGTAACTCCATCCCAGACTAGAATTATTTCCTTAGCCTTACCAAATAAAGGTGGCGAACAATTATAGAGAAGAAGGACTGGAAATTGCTGTTAGAATCCACTGTAGCCTTGGCATTGTTAAATTTATGTAAGTACAAATAGCAAACTATACATTGTTCCAATATTTAAATCCACATATAAATAATATACACATAAATAAAGTATGGTTATATGTGCTCTCTGGCAACAAGAAGATCAGAAAAAAGAAAAGTTCAACTAGAAATAATATCTGCACCTAATTCAATAGGTAGGCAAAGGAATGGGAACCAAACAGCAAAAGAAAACTAAGAAGACAGGGGACAGAATTAGAGACAAATTTGTGAGAAGAGGGAAGAACTTTTCTGGGGGGAGGAAGGGATCATTTTTCCTTCCTTGCCTACCAGTGGGATGGGGAAAACAACAAGAAGATGTTAGTAAATTTCTTGCTGTTTTTTACTTTGAGCAGATTTACATGACTTTGATTCATTTTGATCCAATTTTGCTGTTGCTGGAAGATGAATAAGAAAAGAGCAAATTATGTTGGATGAATCTAGCTTATCAGTATGACATGGAAGATCTCTGTAATGGCTCTAGCTTTATGATACCCGACAGGAGGGAGAGGAATGGCATTGCACTATTCATGTGGATATCGTGTTTCTCTGACTGCCCTTTATTATACTGCGAGTACAGTAGTTTTCACTTCCACAAACTGGGAATAGTTCCAGAGGAATGCATCTGGATAACATTTGCTCATTACCCACCCCAGAAAAGAATTAGTCAGCAAGGACCCTATTCATAAAAACGAATTCCATCCATTTCTACTTGAATGTCACATCTTTATGTAAAAAAAGTGTGGAGTGAGCCCTTTTTTCTACATAAAGAATGGTTTTCTGTGATTAATGAATCACCATCCCTATCCAATATGTAAGTAGACACTTCTGATTATATACCTGAGGGAGCTCAAAGAATACAGATCTAGTGAGAGGGGTGTGATGGGATATTTCTGGACTGAATTGAATACTTTCTAAAAACGGGTAAGGTGGAAGGTACTGATTTCAAGATAAATGCCTGCTTTTTAAACCATATAAAAACTAAAACAGGATATCTTGAACATAAAATCTTATATTCATTAATCAGGTGAAAGTTTTAAGAATCACAGTTTCTGTGAACAATCTGTGGTTACTAGATCCCAGGCTCTCAGTCTGGTGTTTAACATCAAGAAATCCTAATTCCCAGAAGTAAGGAGTTAATCTTAATGGAGTAATATAGTTTTAATCAGCCCATAAGGTTGATAAATTGGGTTGATTGGAATCACATCATTAGACAGTGAATCTGGGTAGATTTTTAATAGTCACCAAGGGTGCCTGAGATTTATGACCTCGCCAGTTTATTATTTTCTTTTGGTTGAGTGATAATTTTAATGTCCTGTGACATACAGTATACCTTGCCTACTGTGGAATTTGCTCAATGACAAAAGATTTTAACATACCATAAGTCCAGATTGTTACATTTCAACTACAGTACAGAGCTAAATATTATGTTTTACTTCAGGCACTTTAGGGAGATGAAGTATTTTATTGGCGATATTTAATGTAGTTCCAACTGTTGTGTTAAGACCCTGCATAAAGCAGGCTCATGCTAAGATGAATATTGCCAAACAAAAGATTAAAACACCTCCAGAAACACTGGAATTTTAAAGAACGTATTACCAGAATGGCATCTTAGGCTATTTGTGTTGTCATTGCTGCCATGTTTACTATAGATACACAGTTGACTCTTCAGTTGTACAGAACTGCAATAAACACACATATGCGTGCACAAGCAACGTCGGCATGTAAACTTTACATGTCCACTTGAACATTTATGATTTAATCTATGCAATTACTAGGTGTATGTATGTACTCTAAGAAAACTCTTGGGCCAAAGTCTTTCCATATCTTCCTTCCTATTACTACAGTGTGGTAGAGTGGGATTCTGATATAAGAAAAGGGGAGTACAACAGAACCTCCTTCCTGCAAAATTGAGTAAACTCTATAAGTACCTGGGAGCATTTTTCAGTGGACTGATTTGATGGAAAATATGCAGATTTAAAGGGAATGGAAGCTACATCACTATAAACATTCATTTACTAACTCTAGTTATAATACTACTATGGAAGTATCATATAAAGGGTGGCTCCAGGATTAAATGAAACCTCAGATGTGAAATTGTCAGGATAAAAATATAAATAAGAATCATATGACCTACTAGGTGTCAGACATCTTAGTAATCACTTTGCATCATTTAATTTATCCTCATGATAACTGGTGAAGCAAACCCTATTTTCCTCAATTTTAAATAAGAAAATTGAGAGCTAATGAGGTTAAGTTACTTATGTAAGATCACACAGTTAGTCAGTGCACCAGACTAGAACTCAGTTCTAGGTGCATTGGATCCCAAGTCAGCAATCTTAAAAGCATGTTATGTTGCCTCAGGATTAATCACAACACCATCAAATTTTATAGTTGGCAGTCTTATTAGGCTACAGGCAGTTATGCTTTCTTTCCTTTTAGCCATTTAAAGCCTAATTTGATTAAGCCACTAACTAGTATGTCATATAATTAGTTTTATTCTTGGCTAAAAACAGAGGCCTGCAACTCAGGTCCATGGAAGTGGAACGGGTTTCACAAGTACTGCATGGCACTGCAGGTGCAATCTGCCTACCTTTCTGATGGACTCAAGAGAATTCATTATTTGCAGGCCCCATATAAAATCCTCTTAGTGGCAAATATTATTTCTTCATGTATTCTCTCATAATATACCTTGTTTTAGTGACTCATCTTCCCAGCACTACATTCTCTCCCATTCTTCTCAAACCATAGAGTCCCAACCCCCACCATAGGCTAATAAAATGGTCTTTTCTCTTCATCCAATCATTACCCTAGAGCCTCAAGAGAAATGCCCATGAGTTATCTGCTAATGACTAACAGAAAAATGAATCTATTCTCTTCTGTATGGCTGATAAATAAGGAATGCATGATTACTACTATTCTTATGGAATTTAAGGTCTTTGCACAAAGGAATATGGTTTAAATAGATAATGAAAAATAAACAAATAAAAATCTAACTTTCTGTCAATCTTCATCAAACAAGGCAACTGGCATTTTGATTTCAAAATGCATTGTGAAGACGAATTATTGGCTACACAAATAAAAATGCACATATCTGCAATTCAAATATCTGATTTCAAATAATCAGCCACAGGCCAAAAATACTGGTAAGATCACTCACAGATGTTTCACAGAAATGGAGAAAAGAGAGGTCAACATACTGTAAATACATATAGTTGTCCAATGCTTCTCTGGTCAATTTCCTCCTCAGCGGAATACATTTAGTGTAATAAATGTTTCATCTGGGAAGCTTTCCAGATTCATCATTAAAATATAAACGTAAGCACAGTTTTTCTTTGTGGATCTTTTTTCCATCACAGTATCAATCATATCTCAGAAACATGCTGAAATGTGTTGGTGACTACAAAAGGGTCAGAAGAGAAATGAGAATGTTAAAGAAAGATAAATAAAAAATTAATAGAAGGGTATAGATTTTACAAAGAAAAGTCCTCACTTGTGGAATCAATTTAAGCTCTATGTCTCATTGTCATAAGCTCAGTGATAGCACGATACATTAACCATGCATTTCTTTTCTGGCAATGCCTTTTTTTTCTTTGACATAAGCAAAAATTATCTCTTTACTAAATTTCTATATATTTGTGGACTATTCTGCCTTGTATTGTTACATATTTTTTTTATCAGACTATAAATTCACTGGAGCTAAGAAACATGTTTTAGATTCTATGAATTCCTCATTGACCTAGGATGTCATAACAAAATACCGTAAACTGGATAACTTAAACACAACTCTGGAGGCTAGAAATTCATGATCAAGTGCAAGCATGGTATGGTCCTGTTGAGAGCTCTTTCCCTGGCTTGTGGCCAGCGACTCTCTCATTATCTGCTCTTGTGGCTTCCTCTTTGTGTACCCCCTTTGAGAGAGGAAGCTCTCTGCCATCTCTTCTTATAAGTGCACTGATCCCATCAGAAGGGTCTCATCCTCATGGCCTCATCTAAATCTAAATATGTCTCAAAGGTTCTGTCTCCAAACACCATCACATAGGGGGTTAAGGCTTCAACATAAGAAATTTGGGAGGGGGGTGGGGGACACAAACATTCAGTCTATAGCACTCGTTCCACCTAGCACAGTGTTTTGCACATTGAAAATAATCTATACATATTAGCTCATGGACTGCATTAAGGAGAGTTAGTATGCATGATTTTCACAATCAGAAAAAAACACATTTATCAGAAGTTTTTGACACTGGGATTTAAGAATCTGAGTGAAACCTTAAATAAGGGAGGGGAAATTTTGCTAAGAATTGAATTCAAAGGAAGACATCTTAGAAAAAAAAAAAAAAAAAAAACAGAGACTCGAGGAGTGTAGAAGGAAACATGATAGTTATCATCCTATTATTCTGACTAAAGAATCACAATAGTCAAAACGTCTAGAAAATTTAAATTATTTTTCTAATTATCTAAAGCACTTTTTTTAAAGGGAGGTACATTCATTCTGTAGAACACAAGATGATCAATGGATATGGAAAGAAAATAATAGCACTCTTATTCATATTTTTATCTAAAAAGTTTAGAAAACAATTAACCTCCTATATTACAAGATGCATCCCAAGGAAAGTATTCTACTGTGTTTTTTATAAGCATTTTGTGGTGCCTTTTTATGTTTATGTGTGCCTGGTTTTGTCAAGTGTTATGAAATAAAATATCTCAAAACGGACAAGTGCCTTTAAATAATCTCAGGTTAAGTCAGGAAAATAAAAATCACTCCAAGTATTTCCAGCAGAAATGAACTTAATTTAGGGAACTGAGTGATTACAAAACCATTAGAAGGGTGGAAAGAGCAGAATCAAGGGGAACATCACCAGTTCTAAGATGCTAATGCAGAAAATTAGGAAGTTGCTATTGCCATACAAAGATCAGGAAGTGCAGGAAACTGTGACCAAGTTTACTGTCACCACTGTTCTGTGAACCTCAGAAGGAGATAATGGTAAGAGGTTGGTATTTGGGCAGCCTTGTCATGATGCTCAGTTGCCAAAGCCCAAAGATACATCACTAAGATAGAGAAGATGGAGTGGCTTGAAACACCTTTCCACCTTCCATGGCTTCTGAAGCACATTTTTGGCAGGACCTAAACTGTATCCAGAACCCTCTGGCAAGAGAGTCTGGTAAAGTCTTCCAGACCCTGCAGAACAAGTGAAAACCCAGTAGGGAATGGAATGGTTGCTGAGTGTCAACATAACCTTTCCAGCCCAGAGGAAAATACAAATATTAGCACCAGAAACAATGAGAAAATGGCAGAGTTGACACTTGGTGTAAGTTTGCAGACACATTATAAGATCATTTTCATAAAAGAACATATATATTCTAATTTGATGATATACGTATAAAAGTATAGATATTTTAATTGAATATGTGTTTATATACATAAAAACACATATACATGCATATATGTGTTTTGTATATTTATATTCCAATTGGATGAAAAATTGTCCCCAAAATTACAAAATTTTATAAAGTTATATTTTAAATAAAATATGAATTTATATCCACTATTATTTATTTATTTACTTTTAGAACGGGGATCTCACTCTGTTGCCCCTACTGGAATGCCATGAAACAATCACCTCATTGCAGCATTGAACTCCTGGGCTCAAGGGATCCTTCTGCCTCAGGCTCCCAAGCAGCTTGGACTATAGGCTCACACCACACCTAGCTAAATTTTTATTTTTCTATTTTTTTAGAGAGAAGCCTTGATAAGTTTCCCAGGCTAGTTTTGAACTCTGAGCCTCAAGCAATTCTGTTACCTCAACCTCCCAAGTTGCTGAGATTATAGGCACAAGCCACCATGTCAAGCTACAGTACTCCCTATTATTAATATGACTTTCACCCTAAGTCGTATATTGAGATTTTTAGCTAACAATAATGGGAATCCAGTATGCTATGGAAGACATTGAAAACTTTGCATTCAGAACATTAGAGCAATGACTATGTTATTTCATGTGATATTTAAGTAATGCAAGCCTTGATCTAGTACTTTATAGAATTTCATTAAACTTGATAAAGACTTAAAAGCCTCTGTTGAAGTTTTTAAATAAATAATAAAAGGGGCCAAAAAAAGCTACATACCATTGAGGAAACAATGCTCTTTCCCCCATGGTAAGTTTTGCAATAATAAATAGAAGGTGTGGCAATAAATTAAACATTTTCTTCAGTCAGTAAATACTGTTGGATGATACATAAAGTACATTGCTGATCATATGTGAAAAATAAATATTATAAAATATTATGCAGCCTGAGAGGCTATACAGCTCAATAGCAGTATAGATGTTTCTAGCATGTGTCATGTTATTTTCTAACATCGGTGCCAACAATGAAATGGATATAGAAGTAATTATTATAAGTTATTATAAAGAGTTGCTAAAGAAGATGTAGTCTGAACATTAAAAATTTCATTAATGAGGCCGGGCGCAGTGGCTCATGCCTGTAATCCCACCACTTTGGGAGGCCAAGGCTGGCAGATCATCTGGGTCAGGAGTTCGAGACCAGCCTGGCCAATATGGTGAAACCCCGTCTCTACTAATAGTACAAAAATCAGTGAGCTGAGGTGACGGGCACCTGTTATCCCAGCTACTCGGGAGTCTGAAGCATGAGAATAGCTTGAACTCAGGAGGCGGAGGTTGCAGTGAGCCGAGGTCAGCCACTGCACTCCAGCCTGGGCGACAAGAGCAAGACTCTGTCTCAAAAAAAAAAAAAAAAAAAAAAAAAAAAAAAAAAAAAAAAAAAAAATCATTAATGAAATAATGTTTAAAGGAGAAAAATGTGTAAGTTTAACTGCCAATAGAGGAACTTCTCTGATGAGAATAAAAATAACATGATTTAAAAGTTCCTCAAATAAGTATACAGAGATAGTACCGTAAGTTAAATTATCCACAGTATCACTCACAAAGGAGTTACTATAGCAAAGTGACGTTAACAGAGTGTGAGAGGAGAATTACTACACCCAGTTAATAAAATCCAGAGCTTTAAAATACAAGAAAATCTTTAAAATAGTTTATTATGAGATTGGGAGAGGCCGCAATCATTTTTTGAAACAAATGTAGATTTTTCTGCAGTTTTATCATGGCAGAGTGTTTTTAAAATGTTAACTTAAAATTATACTTCCTTTCTTTTTTTTTTTTGTTTTGCCAGCATTCCAATTCTGTTGACATTGGTGGTGGTGTATAGATGTGAAACAGCAAATAAAAATATGAATTTCATGTAAACACATCTCACTGGCCCCCTCAAAATAAGGAAAATGTTTTAACAATGAATAAGAAATTAACTGCTTTTCAAAATAAATACATGTTATGGAAGAACTCTTTGGAATCAGTGTTTGAAAATTTTTCATCAATTATGTTACTTTTTGCCCAAAACAAAATATGAGAACTATAAATATCCTTATCAGTATACTTTTAAGAAACTTGGAAAAATTTTCATAGCTTACTTTTAAAAAATAAAAATAAAGTACTTTATAGGATTTTGATATCAAGAATTGTTATCCAGAAAAATGAAAAATATGTAAGGAATTCTTAAGAAAAACCTTATGATATTAAAAAATAAATACTTTGGTTTGATAAGAATAATTATATTCTTTCACTTTTATCTATTTGAAAAGTATTTTTAAATCCTTAATGGTCATTAAATTAAGTATCAAAATAATCTAAATTTACACCTTTAAATCCCTGCCTTACAGAAGCTTGAGAGCTTAAAAATTATTGGTTGCATTTAATCACACTACTTTATAATTTTTTTTTTTTTTTTTTTTTTTTTTTTTTGAGACGGAGTCTCGCTCTGTCGCCCAGGCTGGAGTGCAGTGGCCGGATCTCAGCTCACTGCAAGCTCCGCCTCCCGGGTTTACGCCATCCTGCTGCCTCAGCCTCCCGAGTAGCTGGGACTACAGGTGCCCACCACCTCGCCCGGCTAGTTTTTTTGTATTTTTTAGTAGAGACGGGGTTTCACAGTGTTAGCCAGGATGGTCTCGATCTCCTGACCTCGTGATCCGCCCGTCTCGGCCTCCCAAAGTGCTGGGATTACAAGCTTGAGCCACCGCGCCCGGCCTATAATGTTTTATTTAGAACACAAAATTGTTGAATTAAAATATAAAATATTGTTACTTTATTTCTTATCTCATTTTAAAATTTCTATTGCTGTGTATTTTTTGCGATGTAAAATTACATAATAAATTAAGACAGTGTATTCATTATCTCCTGCTACATAAAAAATTACTCTAAAACAGCGGCTTAAAGAAGCAATTATTTATTTTTCACAGTTTCTGTGGATGAGGAAGGCAAGCACAGCTTCACTGAGTGACTCTGACTCAGGGTCTTTCATGAGGTGAAACTCAACTGTAAGTAAAGGCTGTAGTCTTCTTGAAAATTAACATGAGCTGAAAGATCTGCTTCTAAACTCTCTCACATGGATTTTTGTAGGTTTCAGATTCTCATGGTCTGCTAGGCTGAGGTCTCAACTCCTTGTCGTGCTACATGGGCTTTATATGGACTGCTCACATTGTGGCAGCTGGCTTCCCTCAGAGTGAGAAAATGGGAAAGGATGCCTGTGATGGAAGTCACTGTGTTTTCACACCCTAATCTCAAAGCGACATCCCACAACTTTGCTACATTTATTAAAACTGCATCATTAGGTTCAACCCATGTTCTGGAAAGAGAAACAGACAATGGCATGAACACCGGAAGGTGGATAACACTGAGGGCCACCTTAGAGGTTGCCTACCTCTTACAGAAATGCACATGTACAGTTTGTAGGGAGATAAATATGTGAATATTGAGTTGCCGAGTTTTCTGTTTGGGAAAATGAAAAAAGTTCTGGCAATAAAAAGTGATGATTGCACAAGACCTTGCAAATATACTAAATGCCAAGGAATTGTACACCTAAAACGGATAAATGGTAAATTTTATGTTATGTATATTTACCATAATAAAAAGTTCAAGCAATTTGTTACAAAATTGGCTTTCAATTTAAAAAGATCTGTAAACAGTGAGCCACAAGAAAAGATCAGATTCTTTAAAAAAAATCACAAAATGTTAAATGATTAAGGCAATAAACATTTTGGATTTAGGTGAAATCCACAATTATTTTTAACTCATAAAGAGGAGAATAAAGAGGGGTGATGATCAGATAAAAGCTGGGATGAATCTTTCAATTACTTAGCCTTTTCTAATATGTCTTATAAATCCTGCATTCAAGAGGTAAGTGAATTGTGTATGTTATTCCAGAGCAGGCATTTAAACTGAATTCAATGGCATTTATCAACCACCCTCTCCCGCTCTAGTACAAACATTTCCTATTCTTCTATTTTTCTTTCAAACAGCAGAACCATCATGAAAGACTTTATCCAAAATGGAAGTCTCAGCATCATCAGTGACTTCTCGTTCTTAACAACCTATTGGCCACCAGGGATTGCCAGTCTTGCCTTCTGAACATCTTTCAAATCTTATGCCTTCATTTTTCACCCCAAACATGAATGCCCTAGTACAGTCTCTTATCTTTCCATACCGGGCTTAGTAAAAACTATTGTGACTGGATTTTCCACATCTCCATTCTACTCTCCCTCTAGCAGTCCTTCATACTGTCACAGAGTAGTTTTTTTTTTCTGTTCTTACATGTGATCTGGTTGCTTTATTTAAAAAAAATAAGGATATCTTTGTAGACAAATACTAAAAATACTAAATACTAAAATACTAAATACTAAATACTAAATACTAAAAATAACACACAAAACCCTTCATAGTTTAAACTTGCTCTCCTTTTCAGCCTCATTATATTCTAATTCAACCACATCTTACCTTCTAGCTAATCGCACTACATCTCTTTTTTTTCCGGCTTGTTGCTCCTTCTCCCTCTCTGTTTTCTTTTCCTTTTTGTGGGGCAGGGGAGGTTGGGGGGATGGGATGCATCTGATTACATGGTGAGAATATGCATATGTCTGCCTTTCCTGCTTGTTCAGGACTTCTTAGAAGCCTTATTTATTTTTGATACTCAGGGATTAGACCCAGTCCTAATTCCTGACATTTAGCTACAGTCAATGATTGTTGTTAAATTTGAAAATGAGTGAATGAATAAATTATGTAATAAAAGACATATGAACTTCAAACAGGATATTATATTAAATGACGTCTGAGGTCACTTCCATGCTCTCTATCCTATTACTGCTTTGGTTATCTTTTAGTGGTAATGTGTGGGAAATAAAGAGCTGTTTGGGAAAGCAAAGCCTTTTCTCACTCTGCTAATAAAGACATACCCAAGACATACCCAAAGACATGCCCAATACATTACCCAAGACTAGGTAATTTATAAAGGAAGGAGGTTTAATTGACTCACAGTTCTGCATGGCCGCGGAGGCTCAGGAAACTTACAGCCATGGCAGAAGGGGCCGCAAACATGTCCTTCTTTAAATGGTAGCAGCAAGGAGAAGTATAAGCAAAGAGGGGCAAATTCCCTTATAAAACCAACAGATCTCATGAAAACTCACTCACTATCATGAGAATAGCATGCAGATAACATCCCCCACGATTAAATTACCTGTCACAGGGTCCCTCCCTTGACACATGGGGGTTATGGGGACTACAATTCAAGATGAGATTTGGGTGGGGACACAAGCAAAACATATCAGCATATTATAATAGGATTTAAGAAAACTTACGCTTCTGTTATCATTGCAACTATTAATACTCTTTGAATGAGTTTCTCTTTCTCCCTCTTTTGCTTGTAAACATTTTAATATTTATTTTCTATTGAACTTTGTGACAGTGTTATTAGATGATATATCAAAGAGTCTGTTCTTGTCCTGGAGCAGCTTTTGCTTCCTCCAACCTTGGATGAGTCACTTTGAAGAATAAAGATCATTATGCACATTTAAAGTATGATTTTTATGTAATTCTGAAGTTTCTTCAGATCTGTCCCCATATTTTGTTGAGCCTTACCTATTAACTAGCTTTTATAGAGAGACACTTCTATGATATTTGCCTTGTTGTTGAGGTGTTTGGTATACAATTCAGGACAAAATATTTTATAGACTCTATTATTAAAACCTTACTATAATAATGTTTTACTGTTTTAAATAATAGAAACTTATTCATTATTGCTCCTGACCTTTGATTTTGTTTATAGGGACTTATAATTTTAGAATTTTTAAAAAAGATGTTATTAGCCTTGCAACTTTTTGTTTGTCTTGCCAGGTATTTATTGAAATGAGCCTGTGGGTTTAATGAGTAATGGACTATTAAGCCTGTGGATTTAATGAGTAATGTACTATTTCATTTCAGAGTATTTATGCAGGTGTTGCTTTTCTGAATGAATATAGTCAAGCAAATGCTCAAGGTCATTGTGGATCCTACTATGTAGATATGAGAACTTTCTAGCCCTAATGCTGGTATATTTGAAGGCATTTAAATGGTATTTGGTCCATGAACTGCTCTGAAAGCTAGCTGCCAATAAATGGCTTTCTAAAAGTTTTAAAATTATAATACCTGTAATAATCTATAATCCAAAAAGAGTTATGATAAGTAATTTAGTCCAAACAAAATGATGAGGATATACTATACCTTTTCTTTAATGTTTAATTTCCTCATAAATATTATTAAGTAATTGTTTTGTCAAACATAAAATACTGTAAAAAGGGATGATCACAAGTTTGGTTTATACTTAGGTGGTGAATATCTTCCCTCCACCATAAAGCAAATGAACAAGGCCAGATTTATGGAATTGGAAATTGAATTTCCTAGTTTATTCAGAGCCCAGCCAATAGCTCTGCATGAGCCCTAATGCTATCAAGTTAAAATGTCATGGCCTGGAAATGAAAGAGCATGATCTTGAAAAAACAGTTTCCCAGTGTAGATTTCTTTTTTTTTCTTTTTTTTTTCTTTTTTTTTTTTGAGTTTCTAGGGTTTCTTCCTATGATCCGGAAAGAGTTGGCAATGAAGAGAAGGAACCGATGACAAAGCATTGAGGAAGAGTCAAAAAGTGACCATTGCTCTGCTAAGAGATGGCCTATGATTTGCTTTCATTTCTGCTTTGCAATCAAAGTGGATCCAGTAGCCTTAGAAAGGTTCAAGAGCCATAGGTAATGGCCATTGAAAGTATGCCAAAGGGAAAGTCTCCCCACTGCATTAACCCACAACCTCCCCTAGAAAGGAGGTTATGCAGGGCATAGAGGTCCAAGTGATCTAGAAGGAGCACCTACAGTGTCTGCTGAAGTTACAGAGCCTAAAACCCTTGTCTTACACACAACCATCTTCCCATTTTCCTTAGGAGTCACGTAGAAAAACTCTCAAAAGGCCAGAAAAGTTCAATGAAATCTGAAAACCAGAGCTCACATTTTTAGTTAAGTATTATAATAAACTAATATACTTTCTAAGGAGAAAAAGCATTGTTATATGGAGAGCTTTAAAAAGTTAGGCAAATCTGAGAATCATGATAAAATATTGTTATTTACCCAGAGAATCATCTGCTGAACATTTTTTTCTAAAAGCAGGAGCTCTCCTCACTGGAGAGTATGTTTACAGATCAGGTTGTAATATCATAAAGGCATCAGAAACTCAGAAACACACAGAGTATCTCTGAACCGATTAGATTAGCCTGAGCTCTTTCCACATGTGATGGGAGATGATCTAATTGGCTTGTGCAGTAAGTAAGTTAGCCTGAGTGTTTAAATATAATACATGTATGTTTATAGTACCAAAACACATTAGAAGTAGTTTCATTTACTGTCTCTCTCTCTCTTTTGGTATTAGTCCTACTAGACAAAGCTTTTCACAGTGTTTCCCATGACAAGAGGGAACATTTGGGGGAGATTTGTTACAGCCTTCTAAGGATTTTCCTCCATCAGCTATCTTCAAATGCCATTTTAAGAGAAGAGGAGTACTTTCTGAGTCTATATTTACCTTAACTGTTTTCTGTGGTTGGCTTCCCACGTGAGAGAAACGGAGTCCACTCTTAACAGTGTGTTCAATTGTGTTGAAAACTGTATCACATTCCTTCTACCCAGTCTTGATTTCTGTCTGAAATATAAGCAGTTGAAACAGTAATAAGAAAAAGATTCAGAGTGTCTGAAAAAAACATTTTATTTTCATTACTCATTTCAAGGTACTGTTTCTAGCTATCAAATTGTGTAATTCTCTGAACACATTGAATATATATTGCTAGAAGCAGAAAGAATGTAATTACTTGAATGTTACATTTATTAATGGGATACTTTACTGAGATTTTATATTCTGAGGATTATTTATAGATATCAGTAGCAAGATTGCTAAATAAACAATTTGGACCACAAAATAACTATTTCTAATTGCTTAATAATTTCTTTTGTAGTATTCATGTAACAAATCTAGGCAAATGTGAGAAATTAAATTGATAATAAAGACAACATCTCATTGCAACAAAGACTGAAGAGCAATCAAGGTATATATATATAAAACATTGCATCAATGACTCTTATATCTAAGACCTGCCTGAGTCACTTTTTTTTTTTCATCTAAAATCGAATAACTCTCACTGTATATCACTTACCATTCAGTTTCTGTTCATTCATTAATCACTTGCAGAGTACATACTCCATGCTGAACACATATTTAGCTACCCAGGGTCTCAAAAAGAGTATAGCATTGGTAGCCAGGTATATTGGACACCTTCATTGATACTTAAAATCTCTTTGCCTTTGAATACTCATTAACATGTTTTTGAAACTTGATAGTTAACCATTTTTATTAAACACACACAGCTTTTAATAGTCAATTACACAATAATTATACAAAACAATACACCAGAGGAAACACAAATGCTATATTCACAGTGGAACTCATACCATTTCATTTTGATTTATAAAAAGGAGGTATGCTTGTAAAGATGCAAAATCCTTGTTCTTTGGACATTACCTCATGTTCTTCATTCTCAGCTCTGCTTAAAAGGAGAAAGATGTATCAGTAACCACATTACTGTTGTCTTCTAGAAATCTGAATTCCGGAAGAGTATTCCTTTTTAGTGCCCATAGATTTGTTGTTTAATTCAATTCTATTATTTTCTTAGGCCGTAAAATGACCTATATAAGGCCATGTGGTTTATTTCAACTCAATTAACATGGGAACCCCTACTCTGTTGTTACATAGTGTGATGCCTATGTGACCTAGGTGAATTTTTGCCCTGTCTTAACTCTGGTTATCTTCAGGAAATGGGAAGCCTGAGGTCAAAAGTTTCCCTTCATGACCAAACTAGCTAAAACAGGTGGGATCCAAGATGGCAGCTCAGTTGACCTCTGAAGAACCTCTTACTTCATTATAATCTAATTTCTATGCTAAATGACACTCTCACCAGTGCCACGACAGTTGACAATCATGATGTCAAAGAAAATGTAAAAGGACAAAAAGAAGGCGGCACTCTGGTTTCAAGAAGTTCTTTGCCCAGTCCCAGAAATGACATAAATATTTATCCCCTTGCTTTTAATGCACAAGTCTGTCATTAAAGATGCCCTATATCTGTGACATCCCAGCTCTCATGAGCTGAGAAATTGATGTGTGAGCCAAACTCCCACTTCTCGAATCCATGGCCATCACCTAAAGTCTATACTGCTTGATGCTTACTTTCAATTTTGCGTATTGGCTTCACAGCACAAAACAAGAAAAGCCCCACATTTTGTGGATTCTGGCTTTGATACCTACCTGTTATGACCTGAATTGTGTTCCCCACCACAATTTCATTTGTTGAATCCCTAACCCCCAATGTGGTTGTATGTGGAGATGGGACCCTTAAGGAGGTAATTAAGGTCAAAAGAGTATAGCTGTAATCCAACAGAACTGGTGTACTCATAAGAAGACGAAGAGCCACCAGAGCTTGAGCCCTCTCTCCACATGTACACACAGAGGAAACACCATGTGAAGAAGCAGAGAGAAGGTGGCTGTCAACAAGCGAAAAAGAGGCCTCATACAAATCATGTTGGCAATTTGATCTTGATGTTCCAGCCTTCAGAACTGTGAGAAAACAAAGGGTTGTTGTTTAAGCCACCTAGTCTGTGGTATTTTACCGCAGCCCAAGCAGACTAATACATTACCCAGGATCCTTGGCTCCCAAGAAGCCCTATGGGAGAAAATCATGACAACCCAGAGTGATTGGATTATCAGTAGGAGCAGAGTCAGCAAGAATCCAGCCAGTGTTACCTGGTTGAGTGTGTAAGTTCAGGTTTTCTGAGACACTGACTGCAAGACAGAATTAGATGTGAATGAGATACATTGAGGGGAAAACTTATGAAGGATAATGGAAAGAGGGAGCAGGAGTAGGTAGGTAGAGTTCTTGAGGACTGACAATGTGTGAAAAGAGAAAAAAGTATTAAATAACTAGGTAAGAAGAGATTCAAACTGCAAGGGTAACTCCCAAGACTTTCTTGGAGCCGATGGGAAGGTCCAGAGCAAAGATTGCCAGTCCAAGAAATTCTGCATCAGGACAGATTGGCCCAGCACTGGAGCCCCTACTGTGCTCATTCATTTGTGGGGAGCATCCCAGAACAGATACGGTCTTGGCACGAACACTGACATGGACCTGAAAATGCAGCAGCTGGAAGTTTCTACCACCGGAAAGTTTCCAACACCTGACTTCCTCCCAGCAGGTTCCTTTGAGGAGTGGTCAAATAGGCCACCACTAAGGTCAGCATGTCAGTGGATCAAGGCAAAAACAGGTCTTTAACTTGAATAACCTGGTTCCTTTCCAGTTTCATACATTACCAAGATTTGAGGCCAAGGAATGGGATAGAAGTTAGGTGTGCTACACAGAGAGTTGCAGGCTTTGGTCTAGGTGGACAAGCTACCTAGCACACGAGTTTAGTGCAAGATGTTTTTAGAGATTTGAAATTAAACAATAAATTTTGCTTTTCCTCTGCTTGTGATTTGCTGAAAACCCGATTAATGTGATTCATTCTGCCATGGTTGACAATTCAAAGTAAACTTATTTGCAAATAACATGATAACATAGTTCTTGGGGTGTGAAGCCATCTGTTCTCGTCACAAAACTTGTGCTTGCCAAGTTCTTAGACTTTCACATGAGGTTTCAAGGACCTTTAAAGTGAGTGTCCATGCTCCCCTGATTCCAACAATCTGATCGGACTCCTCTCAGTCTATGAAATGAAATATATCAGGAAGCATAGTTAGCAAAATTTTCTGTGATAGGCATGAAATCAGCCCTAAACTCTTCAGAATGTGGGTTGGTAACATTAACTTAGCACCAGTCTTCTGAGTGGAATGACATGTGTCACTGGCAAGTGGCAAATGCTGGCCCTGGACATTAGCCCTGTTGTAAAGAAGCCTCTCTGTAGGACGAAGCTCACCACTCCCTTAGCTCAGTCCAAACAACTTCCACAGAGAACCTTCTTTTCTAATTTTGGACTCTTCTTTGTTGGAGAAGATAATGGGAAATAGAAAATATAACAGCCTTGGGCACTATGTTATTTCTATATTTGTGAACAGCTAGAGTACCCTTTATCCAAAATGCTTGAGACCAAAAGTGTTTTGGATTTCAGACTTTCTTAGAGTTTTGAATATTTGCAAATATATAATGAAATATCTTAAGGATGGGACCCAAGTCTAAACATGAAATTCATTTGTGCTTCATGTATATCTTATACACAAATAAAATTTTGTACAGCATTTTTAATAATTTTGTGCCTGAAACAAAATTTGTGTACATTGAGCCATCAGCAATAAAGGTGTCAATCTCGGCCACTCATGTGGACAATCTGTGGTTTGTCCTACCTCTGAATTTATATGCTACCAATTAGCATTTTAGCTATGACCCATCACATGAGATCGGGTGTGAAATTTCCCACTTGTGGTGTCATGTCAGCACTCAAAATGTTTAGGATTTTAGAGCATTTTCAATTTCAGATTTTCAAACTAGGGCTGCTTAACCTGTATTATAGATGCTTTAATCCATGCATGACCCTGAATGCCTTTAACTCCTACCACCAAAGAATAGTTGTGAGGAATTGAAAGCTATTTTGGCCAGAAGGCTACAAGGGCTTGTAAAAAATGAGGAATTTTCATGAGATTATGACCCTACTGGCATCTTTCACAACCTTCTTGGTGGTGCTGATCAGACAAAGAGAGGAAGCAAAAGTCTCTTATGGAGTGAATATTTGCTGTTTAAACATGCCATGGATCTAAAATATGTTGCTTATGCCTAGCTGCAAAAGTTCAGTGGATTGTAATGGAATGGTGAGCATGCCAAAAGTTTTCCTAATTTTTTTCTAAGTTGTACTACAGTACTTGTTTATAGTTCCATGCCAGAAGACAATATAAAACAGATTTTCTTTTCTATCAGACTAATATACTTATTACTAAGAGGAAAGAAAAATACACAACAAAATCATTATACAACTCAAAGTTATTTCCTTATTAGTATGGAGCAATATCTCATAGGCAAAAAAAAAAGAGGATTAAATGGATGGTGAAAAGGATATGACTGCCTTGGCGAAATGTTTTCCATATTTTATGCATTTCAAAAGCTCAGCTAATACTTTATTTTCATGGAATATTTTGTTTTATTAACAAAGATATGTTTCTCTGTGCTTTTCGTTTCAGCAACAGCCCAGTCTTTATAAGTCAGTCTTCAACTACAATTTAATTAAATAACTGAAGAAAAAAATAACAGCACTGAATGATTTTGCTTTGTTTTCTAATTGTGCTGAAAGGGCACAACCATTCCCAGGTACTCCTGAGTCCCTAGCTGAGCGGTACTCTTAATCCTAATCTGATGCTGAAATCCTAGTCCCAGGTGAGCAGCTTCCAAACAAACACATGCACAAATCTCTCAGTATCAATTATTTTTATTAACATTAGCACTTTTATACCAATACTGCAATATATTGGGTTTTATACAATATAAAGGTTTTATTACTCATAGTACATATCTTTTATTTCTTTTGAGAATCAAGGTAAATAATCCTAGCTCATGGCATGGGATCCTGAGAGAGGCTGGTTCTTATCTGACTCTGCATTTATTGGGAAAATCACTTTTTTCTCAACTGAAAAAGATGCATAAGGGATAATATCTCATTTCATAGAGATGCTTTGTGTAGACGTAAAGGAAATAACAAGTATAAAACTATTAAACTGTGGCCAGATACATGGCAGCAAGAGGTAGCTTCTTGCTGCTGAAGTCCCCTTGCACAAGGAACACCCAGGGAGGCCCCAGAAGAGTTGACACTGACAATGCCCACCCACCTTAATGGTGGAGATGGGATTAGCCACCTCTGCTTGGGGTTCAGGAGCATTCTGTCTTAGCACTCACCCCACCATCTTATTCTACTTGGTGAAATATCACTAATTTTGTTTAAAGGAAGAAACTATTTGGAAGAAAATTCATCACCAAATGGATATATGCCAGCACCACTGAAGGAAGAATCTCCTGTGAAATCCACATGGTGGGGCAGAGGCTCTGAGGAACAAATTAGCTCTTCCAGAAAGATCCACACTGGCACAGACCTAGGCCCCACCAGACCACAAGGTAAGATGTGAGCCAACCCCTCCAGACACTACAGGCCTTTACGCTTCCTATTCAAAGCAAACACCTTCTGATATAGATAGATAGACAGACAGATAGATAGATAGATAGATAGATAGATAGATAGATAGATAGATAGATAGATAGAGATATAGATTTAGATTTTTTTTTTCTCAGATTCGTTGCTTCTAGGAATGAGATGAGACATTCAAACTCATTTCCCTAGAGGCACAAACCAAATTTGAAACTAGCAGAGAGAGTGAAAGACCAATAATTTCACCAGCTGGCTCTCCCACAATAATCTAACATTGTATGGGAAATTGTAATATGTTGTGTGATTACTTCTTCTATTTTATTTGTTTGCTTTTTCCCTTCTATTTCCAAGTTATCTTTCTTCATTTTGTGAAGAACAATGTAAATATATAATGTTTTTGAGTTGGAAACAAGTTTGCTCAAAGCCGCTGAGTTATTTTTATTTCTGAATACTTTGAGCAGGAAGCTATAATTTTCATTTTCCCCAATGTGAAAGGTAAAGAAAGAGTAACCACAGAGTCAGGTACATAATGATTATAACAAGAAATCATCTTATTGTAATCCTGCATGCTCTTGGTTATTAGGTTACTAGTTTTCTATGACATTCGACTCTTTTCAAACTGTGAAATTTGCTTAATTTTTATTGGGAACATGATGGTATTTCATCCAGAGTTTAATTTTCTACTAAAATTATATTTCTCTCACCTAAATGCAATGAGGAATACATACATATAGTGTAATTGTCTGATTTTCAGTATTACATGTATATTTATAAAATGCAAATACATCTATTCTGCACAAAAGCTTTTCTTGAGTGTGCAACCCCTATCATAATACACATGTCTTCTGTTTCTGAAGAAGTTTTGCATATTCTTTGATACATGAAGTGTGAATTACATAGAAATATACAAACACATTTTATGTTCAAGTGATTTTTTATTTGTAGGGTATTTTACTTATGAAATTAGTTATAGTGGTAGGAATCTGAATATTGTTTCTAAACTAAATAGGGATTTAACTCATGGTTTAATTTATTCTCATCCAGTCCTCTCTGATTCGTAACATAATACCCCACTCCCATGCTATGCTATTACTGATTCATTAACTCAATATATTCTATGCATTTGTCTATGTGGGCTGTGTCAGGCTCTAAAAATACAAGGCACATGCTTGTCCCTAATGACTCTCTGGCTTGGGCAGGAACTCAGATATTATGGGAAGGAATTTCACTATGCAAGGAGTAGAAATTGTTTTCCACAGCAACTTATCTTTAAGTCTTCATTATATTAGTTAGTGGAAACTTTCTCAACTTAACAACAACTCCCTACCACCCTCCTTGTTTTTCTGGGCTGTGTCTGTGAACTCGGGAGGTCCTGGGGGTCCCAGGGATGCTAGACAGCTCTGGCATGGGTTATGCCCTATGACCAGCAGTGTTCCCTGAGATGGATCCTTTCCTTGTAAAGTATTCTTTCATCCATTCTCCCCAGGTCCTCTGAGGACGTTTTTGACAGGCTATAGGCTGTCTGCCCCTTTAAAACACAGCACTCACTTTACTGGGCCTTTGTCATTTACAGTCATCTGTTTGTGATGTTTACTTTTATGTGTCAACTTGACTGGGCTGAGAGATGCTCAGATAGCAGGTGAAACATTATTTCTGGGCATATCTGTGAGGATGTTTCCAGGAGAGATTAGTATTTGAATCAGTAGGCTGAGCAAAGAAGATCCACCCTCACCAATGTGGGTGGGCACCATTCAATTCTATGAGAGCCAGAGTAGAACAAAATGTCAGAGGAAGGGTGAATTTGCTTTCTTTTTTGTAGCTGGGTAATCCATCCTGCCCTTGGATATTGGAGTACCTCTGGCTTCCCTGGTCCTCAAGACTTTAGACAGGGAGATTTACACCATTGTCTCCCCCTACCCTTCCTCTTCCCGGGCCTTCAGTCTTGGACTGACAGGTACATCATCATCTCTCCTGGTTCTCAGGTCTTCAAACTCAGACTGAATTATACTACTGGTTCTCCAGTTTTCAAACAGCAGATTGTAAGACATCTCAGCCTTCATAATTATGTGAGCCAATTCCCATAATAAATCCCCTCTTATATATGTAGATATATTCTATTGATTTTGTCTCTCTGAATAATTTTGACTAATACAGAGCCTCTTCATCTTTCCAAAATTAGAGATTTTGAGTAATCTCTGATACTCAGAAATTACTCAAATCCTCTCACTGCACCGGGGTGCAGGGCATATTCCATCAGTGTGCCCAGGTATCTCTTTCTAAACACATCATTCAGGCATTTCTACTCCCATTGCAGCCCCTGCATGGGGGAAACCAAGGTTTTGCCACCTCTCTTAGGTCCACCTGGGTAGAGTCTTTATTCTCTCAGACCCATTTGCAGTATCTGTCTTCCCCTGCCCTGCTGGGGCTTGGAGCTCCTTTTGCAGGCACACAGCCCTCTAAACTTCCCCTGTAACTCTCCACCTCAGTCCAGGAAACCATTTCTGGACGTGAGAAAGAAGCTACCAGAAGTTTTGCCTCAGCTCATGTCTTCTGAGTATCTTCTGCCTAAGCTTTTAACATTGAAAAGACGTTTCTCTGCTGTACATCCATTACCTGAGATAAACTTCTTGCTGACAAAATATGAAGGGCATCACAAGTTCAAAGTGATATAGGAGTTAAAAAGAAATTATTTAGGCAGATAGTGAGTATAAGGAAGTCCTTAGTAAGGTTTCCTTCCTAATGAAAGCAGCCCCCAAATCATTTCTTCTCTAATAAAGAGCAGCCTGTAAAATCGAGCTGCAGACATAGATAAGCAAGGTAGAAACTTGCACGGGTGAATGCCGGCAGCTGTGCCAATAGGAAAAGGCAAGCTGGGGGCCAAGCACGTCCAACATGGCGGCTCCATCTTCCCTTTTCCTTGCCAACCACATGTACAGAAAGGAGTAGACAACATGGCACTGGCCAAATAGAAAGCTATTTGTATAGTAAAAGACAAGGGTGGGATGACCAGCTTCTTTGTGCACTGTGAAAATGTCACACCTGGTCCAAGCTTTGGGCTCTATGTAAATCACATATCGCCTCCTCAGGCTCGTCTGTAAAACACCGTGAATTTCACCAGGAAGCCGATAAACCCACTCAGGAACCCCCCCTCTCTACAGGAGTGACAGTTTTTCTCTTTTTCTCTATTAAACCTCTCTCTCTCTCTCTATTAAACTCACTTCTTCTGTGTCTGTGTACTTGATTTCCTTGGTATGAGATGATGATCCTCTGGTATTTGCCCCAGACAAGCTCGCTGCTTCAAAAGGAAGTATGAGGGAGGAATCCGGAGCATATAAGTTACATCAAATATCTACATAGACAATGTGGCCTAGCAGGGTCTATGGTTGGGAGATTTGTTAGGTGCAAGGAGAATCACTTCCCTTGATTTGTGGATGCAGATTGTAGGGACAGAGCAAACAATGCCAAAGCTGAGACCTAAGAGACTGCGGTTGACCCATAAAGGATGCAGAAGCAGGGGTGCTAACTCCCTGTGCAGCTGAAAAGCCAATCATAACTTTTGACTCACTGCTGGCCGACTGTCCACCAGAAGCCTTACCGATAACATACACAGTCAATTAATGTATATTGTACATATTATATGTATTATATACCTCATTCTTATAATAAAGTAAGCTAGAGAAGAGAAAAATGTAATTAAGAAAATTATAAGAAAAATATATTTACTACTTATTAAGTGGAAGTGAATTATCACAAAGTTCTTTATCCTCATCATCGTCTCATTAAGTAGGCAGAGAAGGAGGAAGAAAAGGGGTTGGTCTCAGGATGGCAGAGGCAAAAAAATGTCTGAGTAACACTTCTGGTAAGACTTAGTCTAGTGAGAGTAGTCTTCTTGAAAGGCTATTCATTCTAGGCATGGGAGACAGCAAGGCTTGGCTGCCAAGGGCACATGGGACATTCTGGAAACGAAAATTTACTAGAGTTTGAGTATGAGGAGACTGGGGCTACAGGGAGCATGAGGAAGCCTGCCACATCAGGAGGCAGCTGCTGAGATAGCCCAGGGCTCACACACAGTACCAGTTGCTTACGCACCATCATTTCTTCTTCTTTCTTGAGAATCCCATTTCTACTCATAGAGAAAAAATGGGATTAGTCTTAGGGAGTGAATCATGACTGATAGGAGCTAATCACAACTATCTCTTGCAAGTGATATTTTTTAAGGATAGACAAAACATCAAATTCTGGTCAAGAAGCCACAAGAGAAAGTCAGCTAAAGATGTAGAAAAGGCTTCTTCCCTGATAGAGAGGTGCATGAAGAGAGTATTCTCTTTCTTCTGCTGGTCCTTCCCACTCTGGAATGGAATAGTTCATTGTTTGAATGTTAGAGATGAGAGCATGTAACACGTGACCATGGGGTAAAAAAATCTCAGGATGAAAGACAGTATGCTGATGATGTGAAAAGATAGAAAGACAGAGACAGCCAGGTTTTTGGGTGAACCAGAAAGCCAAACTGGAACTGTTTAGCTCAGGACATTCTAGTAAACATTAAGTACACTATGCTGTAAGCCATTATTTCTTAGGTATTCAATGACTTGTAACTAATTTTTTTCCAAAAGCAAAATAGTTCAGGATTTTGCAAGGGGAACATACAGTGTTTGAGTCAAGTGTGGTAAGATTTTTGCAAACAAATGTGAAGTCCCATATTAAAGAGAAAGCATAGCGTGTAGTAGGGAGCAAATTGAAAGAAATTCAGTATGGTTGGTACTTAAAATATGAGTTGTAAGAAATGAGGTTGAGACATAGGTATGAATTAATTTACTGAGATTCTTATAATCCAAGCAATGATATTTGAATTTCATTCTAAAGGCAAAAAAGTAGTTGATGGTTTTAAGGGGAGTTCAGTGATCAGATTCATAATTTTAGAACTTATTCTGGAAGAATTTAGCCTACACTAGTTAGCTAGCAGAGGAGTTGGAGAGTAGGTTCCAGAACAGGAAATGGAATCAACGGGATTTTATACTTCATTTGATTTCTGTGGTAAGAAAGAAGGAATTGTGTCAAATTTCTATCATGAACTTAAGAAGAGAAACAGGACAGTTTTAATGAGGAAAATCATTCATAGTGAAGATTTTGTTTTTTTCAAAAAGGCACTACCTTGGCCATTACTGGTTATGTAAATTTGAATTCTCTCATGATAGAATTACAAATCAAATAGATACAAAAATTATCCTCATGTGATTGTCACTGATCAGGAAACTGTAATCGATGTCAAAGAAACCAAATTCTAAGTTGTATTTCTTTTCCAATGATAAGCTTATTTTCTTCTAATATAAAATCAATCTTTATCACTTGGCTAAATGTCAAGTGTACACTGGGCGATTAAGAACCCCACAAAGACTAATGTCTGCACTAGAGACATATTTACCAATTAAGGTATTTATAATTTTAATATAAGATTAATAATCAATTATTAAAGTTAAGATATTACACCCTAGCTCAGGGTATTAGTTAGAGTCCCAACAATGGAAAATTGCACCCCCAACCAAAGATAATTTAGGAACAGTTTATTTACAGAGGGGCTATCTACAAAAGGTGGCTGGAGTTATAGAAGAACTACAAGGCATAGTACAGTCACTCAGATCTGGAAACAAAGGAGTTCCAGTGACTAAGATCCACAAGAAGAGAATCATTTAGAGAAGGCAGCATTAAGAGAAGCAGCCTCTTTACTCTAGGGGCATAGCCAACAGGATGCAAATACATACGGGGCATAGCCAATAGGATGCAAATACATACGGAGCAAACCAGAAAAATTAAAATCCTGACTTCACTCTCTTTCTTCCCTCTAATTTCCTTCCAGAGCTCCTACTGAGCTGAACCTACCTGGAGGAACTTGGCTAAGTCATGTCTTTGATGTAATCATGTAGTAGTTCAGCATGCACTGACAGCGGGGCAGGCAGAGGACAGAGTGACTCTGAAGGGGTAAACAGTAGACCTCTGCCATGATCACAGGTGGAATTATCTTAATGCATAACCTATGTCAAAATGTAATTGTATGTGGACTTAACACCTGAGTTTTTATACAACGTGAAGGTGAATGGCTAAAATAAAGACAGAAGAGTTTTAGCTCAAAAGATTTGCATTGATAAAATAAGTGCTCATTAAAACTTAATTGATTATTTTGATTAGTCTTTCCTGATAAAGATATTAATTCATATTTGTTTTTAGCCAGACCATGTTTGCAGGTGGGAGAAAGGAACTATAATAGGATTCATTATGAATGAAAATGAGCAAAATAGCAATACTGAACTATTTTCCCGCTTAGCCATTATTTAAAATTATAATTGTGTTTTTAGTGAATTGTACTTTTACAGTTAGAACAGTATGATAATTTCTAATAATGAAAGAGAACAATGGCAATAAAAGATTTCTTAATTGGATTTGGGTTTGGAGAGCATTTTATCCATAGTAGATACTCTATAGCACTCAAGATCTGCTAAGATGTCTAGAATCAGAATGTACCCTAGAGAAAGACAGAGCCAAGGAACTCCTGAAATATGGCTTAGTATCTGTTCCATATTGCTTTCTGGCTTACCCTGTAGGGATTAATATCTAAATGATAAAGCAAGGAAATTTAATGAACAGGCAAAAAAAGAGAAATTAGTTATATTTTACTCAAACCCACAACAAGAAATTAGAGATGGCATCATACTGCAGTGACCAGAAGCACTACTTTTGACACAGATGGCAGGATTCTTGGCATCATATATAGCAGGCACAAGGGGACATTGCTGTGAATCTGTAGCAACAGGAACACCCTCATCAGTTAAGGATATTTGACTTAGCTCTATTTGGCACAGACATAGGAACCCTCCTCATCAAGCACCTATGGTCTAGAGAAAAATGTTGGTATTCCTCAGGGGCTGCTATAGTAGTGTCCTCAGCAGGTTCTGGCAGTATCAGCTACTTTGAACCTCAGCAATGACAGAGACTTTTCTGGCTAATTTGGAATGGGAGACAATTTAAGCATAGAAAGTCCTGTGAGAATTCTAATAGCACAGGTGAAGGCAAGGTTAGAGAAATAGAATTTTGTCTACAAATACATCTCTAAAGATGGAAAGAAAACAAGAAAAAGAGGCTCATACAGTTGAAAAAGAGATTTAGGGACTAAGAATTAACAGCACAACACAGATTAACAAATTATCCTCCTTGTTATCCCTTTGAAATCTTGTCCATGGTCCAATTCAGTCTTTTTTTTTAAGATAAATAACTTTTAGCCAGTTTTGCCATATGCCACCCACTATTACAGTTACCTTTCCCCTCAACTTTTATTTTAATTTTTTATTTTTATTTTTTTTTGAGATGGAGTCTCGCTCTGTCGCCCGGTCTGGAGTGCAGTGGCCAGATCTCAGCTCACTGCAAGCTCTGCCTCCCGGGTTTACGCCATTCTCCTGCCTCAGCCTCCCGAGTAGCTGGGACTACAGGCGCCGCCACCTCGCCCGGCTAGTTTTTGTATTTTTAGTAGAGACGGGGTTTCACCGTGTTAGCCAGGATGGTCTCGATCTCCTGACCTCGTGATCCGCCCGTCTCGGCCTCCCAAAGTGCTGGGATTACAGGCTTGAGCCACCGCGCCCGGCCCTCCCCTCAACTTTTAATATTTGTGTTTCCAGTTTCCCCTGGGTTGGGAAAATCATTACATATTGTATTATACCTTTATACAGATTTGATTCTATAGTAATATATTGATTATTTATACTAAAAATATGAGCAATACCAATATTAAATTCATAGTGAGAATTATTATTGATTTTAATCATTCATTCACTTAAAATATTTACTTAGAACTTGCTACATGAAAAGCAGTATGTTAGAATTTTTCATTGTATTAATATTTAAATTTATTTATATTTTCATAACTAGTGGGTAAAGAAGGATGGGAGAAAAGGGAAGGAGAAAGCCCAACACTTTCCTTTTTTTTTTCATTATTATTTTACTTTAAGTTCTAGGGTACATGTGCACAACGTGCAGGCTTGTTACATATGTATACATGTGCCATGTTGGTGTGCCACACCCGTTAACTCGTCATTTACATTAGGTGTATCTCCTAACACTATCCCTCTCCCCTCCCCCTACCCCTTGGCAGGCCCTGGTGTGTGATGTTCCCCTTCCTGTGTCCATGTGTTCTCATTGTTCAATTCCCACCTATGAGTGAGAGCATGCAGTGTTTGGTTTTCTGTCCTTGTGATAGTTTGCTCAGAATGATTGTTTCCAGCTTCATCCATGTCCCTATAAAGAAAATAAACTCATCCATTTTTATGGCTACCATAGTATTCCATGGTGTGTATGTGCTACATTTTCTTAAACCAGTCTATCACTGAGGGACATTTGGGTTGGTTCCAAGTCTTTGCTATTGTGAATAGTGCTGCAATAAACATACGTGTGCATGTGTCTTTATAGCAGCATGATTTATAATCCTTTGGGTATATGCCCAGTAATGGGACAGCTGGGTCAAATGGTATTTCTAGTTCTAGATCCTTGAGGAATTGCCACACTGTCTTCCACAATGTTTGAACTAATTTACAGTCCCACCAACACTGTAAAAGCATTCCTGTTTCTCCACGTCCACTCCAGCACCTGTTGTTTCCTGACTTTTTAATGATCGCCGTTCTAACTGGTGTGAGATGGTATCTCACTGTGGTTTCGATTTGCATTTCTCTGATGGCAAGTAATGATGAGCATTTTTCGTGTGTCTGTTGGCTTCATAAATGTCTTCTTTTGAGAAGTGTCTGTTAATATGCTTCACCCAATTTTTTTTTTTTTTTTTTTTTTTTTTTTTTTAAAGATTGTCTTTATTATACTCAAATCTCAGCATTTTACATTTTGTTGACAATTAATTTTTATATGCCTACAATTATGTAACACCAGTGATGAGAGAAAGAGGTATAAATGAAAATATATGGCATGGCTTCACCCAATTTTTGATGGGGTTGTTTGATATTTTCTTACAAATTTGTTTAGGTTCTTGTAGATTCTGGATGTTAGCCCTTCATCAGATGCATAGATTGCAAAACTTTTCTCCCTTTCTGTAGGTTGCCTGTTCACTCTGATGGTAGTTTCTTTTGCTGTGCAGAAGCTCTTTAGTTTAATTAGATCCCATTTGTCGATTTTGGATGCTGTTTCCATTGCTTTTGGTGTTTTAGTCATGAAGTCCTTGCCCATGCCTATGGCCTGAATGGTACCGCCTAGGTTGGAGAAAGGTAATGCTTTCTAGATGGAGATATGAACATGTTTTATGGACAAACAAGTGAATAATATGATTCAATATATTCATTATAATTGATTTAGCTTTTAAAAGTGCCTCAAGTAATGATCAAATCTCCAATGATTTTGGTTTTGCTTCTTCTTCTTCTTCTTCTTCTTTTTTTTTTTTTTTTTTTTTTTTGAGAGAGAGAGAGTCTCACTCTGTCACCCAGGCTGCAGTGCAGTGGTGCAATCTCAGCTTACTGCAACTTCTGCCTCCTGGGTTCAAGCAATTCTCCTGCTTCAGCCTCCCGAGTAGCAGGGACTACAGGCACGCATCAACATGCCCAGCTCTTATTATTATTATTTTTTTGTATATTTAGCAGAGACGGGGTTTCACCATGTTGGTTAGGCTGGTCTTGAATTCCTGACTTCAGTTGATCCTCCTGCCTCGGCCTCCCAAAGTGCTGGGATTACAGGTGTGAGCCACTACGCCCCGCCCGCTTTGTTTCTTTTTTTTCAAACTGCTGTCTAAAGTAGCTGATGACTAAAAATATATGTTAGAAATAAGTTATATGTAAAATAAAATAACTGTATTCAGTAATATAAAGATATTGCTTTTACCTACCTCTGATGACATTATAGCTTTTCTGATGCATTTTCATTAAGAAATAAGTGGTACCTCTAGGGAAAACAACATAAACTGAAACTATCAACATTTTTCCTGTGGTCATAATTTCTAACAACTCATTTTTTCCTCATATAAGTCCTATGGTTTCCATTTAGAAAAGTGATGAAAAAAATAATCACAGCCATAAGATTTGATTTTTACATTCTAAGTTTACACTTATATTCTAACACTTAGAACCAATTTGTTAGGAAAATTCCAGAAGAGACAGTATCTAGTTTAAACCACATATGCAAAAAGCGAGTGTTTAGAGTCATAACATTTTAATCACTTTTGGTTTTTTCTTCAAAAATGTTATAAGTATTAAATAGATTGAAAGTATTTATGTAAAGAGATAGTAAAAATATTATAAACAAGGGCAGATTCGTGATCTTGGCCATGGTATCAAATTCAATCTCTATATCTTCAGTGAAATTTTATAACAAAAAATACTATATGTTTACACTAGATGAATATCATAACATGATATTATAGTTTATGAGTAATGACAAAAATAATTAGAGTCTCAGATTAATTGACCATAGCTTTTAAATATATATAAATGGGAGAGCATTTTTCATGTGAATAAATCAACCTGTTGTTCATATCATATTTCTGTAAGTATTATTGTCATAGTTGACATCTAGTAAGGGAGCTATGCCCAATAAGATGCGATGAAGATAATTTTGGCATAATTTAATAGTTGAAGATGCGATGATGAATCAGTTATTTGGGGCACTTTATTCATTTTCATAGAAGATAAAACAAAGCCAAAAAAAAAAAAAAAACCTCCTAGAGAACAATATCATGTATTCATGTATTCCCTATGATGCTAGCTTAACTGATAAACACTAGTTAATATTCATTGCAAAATATGTGTTCTGTTACTTCTGGGTGAGAAGTGTCATCTTCATATATGATAGATCACTTGTAGCAAATTTATTTTTTCAGTCATTATACACTGGTCCTAAAACATTTTTCATTCAAATTACCTATACTTTTCTGTGTTTTCTCATCATTATTGCAACATTATTTTTTAACTAGTAATTATTTAATTTTAATTTAATAAATAAATACTAAATAAATATATATTTATTTTTAAACTTGTAAAACATTATTCTTTTGATTGCATCTGAATGTTTTGCTTTGAAACATACACTGAGATTTAAGGCCACTAGGTATGAAGCCAGACACTCAGTTCCCAAGACATGCCTTGCTTTCCACCTTTGGGAGACCCCTCTGATTTAGGAGGTTGAGGTGAAAGCAACACCCACAACACTGGAATCCGTGTCAGCTTCTAAGACAGGAAACTGTAAAACGCTTTGGGTCAGCAGCTCCTTCGATTTAGCATCAAATTAACTTTGCTGATAATTGCACTGTGAGCTTAGACTTAAGGCTCCATAATTAGATCCCTATCTGAATATCCCAAATTCAAATTTTTTGGCAAAACTCTAACCATAATACATTACCTGCAAAACAAGGTGGTCAAATAAGCTTGATAAATGTAGCGTTCTCTAGCCTTCTCTTGGAGATTTACAGAAACATTAGTGTATTAAATATCATAAAATCATGCAGAAAATTAACCTATTGAAATAATATTTTACCCACCATTGGCCAAGTGTATGTGAAAAGCATGACACTGCCTAACAGAAAAGCATGACACTGCCTAACTAATTCAAGCAAACTAATTCAAGTTCTAGATCATCGTTGGGCTGGTTGTTTAAGACTTACAAATTGCAAACTCCACCAGAGATTCTGATTCATTCTCTGTGGCTTAGTCTGCAGGAATATGAGCTTTCAAGCAATTTCCATGTAGTTTCAATAGCAGCCCCACTTGGAAACTTTTGGCCTATGCCTTCTTCACTATGTCCTGACTGCCGTGTTACAGCAACAGCAAGCTCTTATCTGATTGAGAACCACTTCAAATCCATATACTTAGCTGAGACTGACTAATTTACCAGAATGCCTCACATTGTCGACCACCATACTCTACTAGTATAATGGCTGTTTTCATTAAAAAAAAAAAAATGCTTTAAAATTACAAATTGGTTATCCCTAATCTGAAAATTTGAAATCTGAAGTGCTCTAAAATCTGAAATGCCTTGAGCCCTGATATGATGCTTAAAGGAAATTCTCATTGGGGCATTTTGAATTTCTAAAGTTGGGATACTGAACAGGTTAGTATAATGCAAATATTCCAAAACCTGAAATCCAAAACACTTCTGGTCTCAAGCATTTCAGATAAGGGATACTCAATTTGTATACTGCATCTCAATTCAGTCAAATATTTATGGAGCATCTTCTTGTGCCAGATCATCTGCCAGGTTCTGGAGAAAATGAAACTAAATATAGAAAGACTTGTGTCCTTAGATAACTAGCATTCTAGGGAGGACAGAATCTCAGAGTATAGTAACATTGAAAACATTCTATTTTAATGGCTTTAGGAAAAATCACTGACTTTGGTGCTGGTTATAAATGCCCAATAACTAAATGAAAGGAAAAGGAAGTATTTCTTTTTATGTTTTCCTGGCCTCCAAACTGCTTTTCTAGGTATTAACTGGATATGACCATTCTTTCTTTGATAATTAATATATTCTAAATGTAATTGGCTTTCCACCTTATCCAATCCCTTGAACCTGACTTCTCCTCTAGTTCAATTTTGATCAATGGCCTTATCATTCACTTAGACACTTTAGAAATTTTGAGGTTTTCATTTGTGTCTCCTCTGTCTTCTACACTGCAATACATCCATTGTTAAGTCATACTGATTCTACAACAGAAACTCAGATCTAGCTTCTTGCTCCTTCCCCTGTTGGTCCACGATGACACACAAATTTTGCTCTAATTCAGATCCTCACAGATTTGCTCCCAGATTATAAATAGCTCTTAACTGGTATCCTTCACCTTCTTTATGCCTCCCTTCCTCCATCCAGTTACAATATTGCCTCTATATCTAATATTTTAAAACAATATAAAACAATAAAACTAACAAAACTGACAATATTTGACTCCCTGTTGCCTGCCCCATATGATAATATTCATTTTCCTTAGCATGCCAAAGAATAATTTATAATTGATTTCACAATATTTCTTAACATTTTCTACCAATGAAACCAACAAATCACCTTTCTTCCAATACATTGTGTTCTTTTGCTCTTTTGTTCCTAGATTTCTCTTTCCTTTTATTGAAAGATATACTTGACCTGCTTGACTATTTAGTGAATTTATCTTCATTTTTGAATACCTAGTTCAATGGTTCCATCTTTGTAAACCTGTCTCTGCAAACTCTGGCAGAACATTTCTCTGCTGTATCCTTAGCATTCTACTTAACATTCCTATCACAGAATTAACTCATTATGTTTGTTTGGGATGTGTCTTCCTTCCAAGATTCCAAGTATCACAGATTAGAAACTAAAGCTTATTAACACTTGTGACTCCAGATCACAGCAGACATGTGTTGGTTAAAAAAAAGTGTCTTAATAAGAGCATTCATAATTGAATAAATTATGTATATAATTTAAATGTTTATTAGAATTAACATAGAGAATTAGAATGCTATATGTTAATATAGAATTGTTATATATTATATATTTTATATATATAAATGTTAATATATGCAATTAGAATTAACATATAGAATTAATATGTCTAAGGAATATTCAGCAAAAAACAGCATATCAATAAAAATTGTTAGAATTATTTGTTTTATATTGCATCAAAATGGACCAGGAAACTCAGAAGTTTCCTGATACTTATGAAAACTATGACTATGGTTGGACTGGTAACTTTTCAAATGTAGCATTATTGTCTAGTCAAAGACAATCTGTTGACAATAGAAACCCTGAGGAGAGAGAAAGAAGGAAGAAAGGAATGAAGGAAAGAAGGACAGAAGAAAGAAAAAAATCAGAATGGGATTGAAGGAAGTATAAAGAGATGAATGTAGACTGCCAGGTAACATAGTGAATGATTGTAATATTTAATTTTTCTGCTTCCAAAATGCTAGTAAAGAATAGAGAGAGGGTATGTAAAAGTCATAGTCAACTTCCAGTTTCTGGTCTGACATGTAAAGAGTTTGGAAGCTATCACTCCTATTTGGAACAGACCAAATATTACAGCAAAAAATACAGTTGACCCTCTAACAGCACAGGTTTGAACACATGGATCCATTCATACATGAATTTTTTTTCAATACATATATTGGAAAATTTTCTGGGGATTTTTGACAATTTGAAGAAACTCCCATGTGCCTAAAAATAATGAAAACATTAAGAAAAAGTTAGGCATGCCATAAGTGCATAAAATATATGTAGATACTAGTCTCTTTTATCATTTACTACCATAAACAAATACAAATATATTTTTTAAAATTAAAATGTATCAAAACTTATATCCACACTTACAGACTGTACTAGGCACCATTCATAGTAAAGAGAAATGTAAACAAATGTAAAGATGCAGTATTAAATCATAACTGCATAAAATTAACTATAGTATATTCTGTACTACTTTAATAATTTTGTAGCCATCTCTTGTTGCTATTGCATTGAGCTCAAGTGGCCATGTAACACTAATTATCTCCACATGAGTAGTTTGTCTTTCCAGCAAATTGCATATCACAGTAAAAAGTAATCGGTTGAGGTTCTCACATGTTTTTCATAGTGTGTAGTACAATACTGTAAATCTTGAATAAAACCATAGGATTCATATGAAATACCACTAGTGATGCTGGAAGTGCTCCCAAAAAACAGAGAAAATTCATAATGTTACAAGAAAAAATGAAGTTGCATGATATATACCATAAATTGAGGTCTGCAGCTGTGGTTTCCCATCATTTCAAAATAAATGAATCTAGCTTAAGCATAATTGTAAAAAAAAAAAAAAAAAAAAAAAAAGCGGAAATTCATGAAGGCATCACTGCAGCTACTCCAGCAGAAGTGAAACTCTTGTACTTTTTGCAAATTATTTAATCTAGTATTGCAAATATAGTTTTCATGTGGGCACAGGATTGTTATAAAAAGGACATACCTGTAAACCCTAATATGATTTGAGAAAAAGTGAAGTCATTATGTGATAACCTAACAAAAAGAAGTTGAAGGATCTAAAGTTGGAGAATTTAATGCCAGTAAAAGATGGTTTGATAATTTTAGAAAGAGGTTTAGCTTTAAAAATGACAAGATTACAAAAGAAGCAGCTTTTGCAAACCAAAAGGCACAGAAAAGTTCCCAGATATTATAAAGAAAATCATTGAGAAGGAAGGATATATGCCTGAACAGGATTTGTTTATTTGTTTGTTTGGAGACAGATTCTTATACTGTTGCCTAGGCTGGAGTGGAATGGCATGATAATAGCTCACTGCAACCTCAAACACCTGAGCTCAAGCCATCCTCCTGCCTCAACCTTCCAAGAAGCTGGGACTTTAGGCACACACCACCACTGAACAGATTTTTCATGCAGATAAAAGTGTCCTATTCTAAAGAACTATTGCAAAGAGGATATTTATTGCTAAGGTAGAAAAGTGAGCATAGGATTTAACACAGAAAGTAATAACCTAACTCTGCTTTATGTGCAAATGTAGTTGGATGAAATATTAGAGCTGACCTTATCTATAAATCTACCAATCCCTGAGTTTTGAAGGAAAAAAATAAACACCAGTTGCCAGTCTTTTGGTTGTACAACAAGAAGGTCTGAACAACAACTCTTTTTCTGGTTTGGTTCCATGAAAGTTTTGTTTCTGAAGTCAGAAATTGCCTTGCCAGTAAATAACTGCTTTTTGAAGTTCTTTTGACTTTAGACAATGCCCCTGGCCACCCAGAACCCATGAATTCAACATCGAAGACATCAAAGTGGTCTACTTGCCCTGAAACATAACATGTAGATTCAGCTTCTAGATCAGGGTGATCAAGACCTATAAGACTCATTACACAGTACTCTACGGGAAAAAATTGTCAACACTGTGGAAGGGAACTCTGATAGAGAGAATAACCTGAAAGTCTGAAAGGATTGTACCACTGATGATGCCATTGTTGTTACTAAAAAGCCATATGAACCAATAGCCAAAAAATAAGAAATTCCTACTGGAGAAAACAAGGAATTCCTAACTTACCAAATTTATGAGAAGGTCAATCAAGGACATCATGAGAAAGATTGCAGATAAGGGTGAAAATGGTGAAGGCTGAAGGATTTCAAGATATCAATCTTAGAATTTCAAGAGGCAATAGACACCACCCCAGAGGATTTAATGAAGACAGTCTGATGGAGATGAGTCCTTCTGAATCAGTGCCAGATAATCAGAAAGAAGACACCGAAGAAACAGTGCCAGAAAACAAATTGACATTAGACTATCTTGTAGAGTCGTTCCCATTATTCAAGACTGCTCTTGACTTATTTTATAACATAGAGCCTTCTATAATATGGTCACTGAAACTAAACCAAGAACGATTGTTGCCATGTAGAAACATTTTAATGGAAATGAAAAAGCAAAAAATTCAGACAAAAATTATATTGTATTTCCATAAAGTTATACCAAGTATGCCTGCTTCTCTTGCCTCCCCTTTTACCTCCTCTATCTCTTTCACCTCTGCCACCCCTGAGACAGCAAGACCAACCTCTTTCTTCTCCTTCTCAGCTTACTCAATGTGAAGATAACAAAGATGAAGAGCTTTATGATTATTCACTTCTACTTAATGAATAGTAAATATATTTTCTCTTCATTATGATATTCTTATTAATATTAACTTTTCTCCAGCTTATTTTATTGTAAGAATACAGTGCATAATACAAATAATATACAAAATATGTGTTAACTATTCATGTTACTGGTAAAGCTTACAGACAATAGGAGGCTAACTAGTAGTTATGTTTGGGGAAAAACAAAAGCTATACTCGATTTTCCATTGTGTGTGTTGGGGGACATAGGTGTCAATGTTCCTAATCCCTGTGTATGTCAAGGGTCAACTGTACTTTGAAAAAATAGAAAATCAACAATTCTTCTGAGATCCATCAAAGAACTGAAGTCATGTCAAACCAACATGACTAAAATTGGAGAGACAGAAAAATACAGAGAATCACAGCTTACCAGAAGCAGAAGCACAAGAGCAGATGCCTACCATTCAAGAACATTCCAGTAGGAATGCTTAAACTCTCATTGAGAAATTGTTCAAGGTTCAGTGTCAAGGAGCTAGAGGGTTAAAAACTTTGAAAAGCCCAGTCCCAAGGAGATGGGAGGGGAAGAAGAGGGAGGGTGGGTCAGGAACCTTAACAGATTCTCAAGATGAAAGCATGGAGTTAAATACCTCATGCTTTCATCGTGGTAGGAGAGAAAAAGTAATCCACATGAACAATGCCCAGAGCTCTCTGTTCTTTTCATAAAGCCTGCCTTGGAGAAATACCATTGTAAAAGAAACTGAATGACTTGGTTTCACCAAAGTCTAATCAACTTGTGCGAAGAAAAATGCACAACTCCAGCCCTTTCGCCCTTTCCAGTCTCACCTGAAAGGAAATAAACCTGAGGTCACAAGCTGTGTAGGTTGCATCTCAAGGTCACTGGTTCAATGAAAGGCTAAGACCAAATCATAGGACTATAAAATGCTTCTTGTAACTCCACAACTTATCACTGCAGCAGTTGGTTTCCCATAAAATAACATGAGATTCCAAGTGAAAGAACTGTAAATCTCAGACTGTTTTTATAAAAGAGTTTTTATAAAAGACTCTTTTTATAAAAGAGTCTTCAGGGAAACCCAAAGACAACAAGAGAGACAAAAACAATGATGTTAGAGGAATTTTTACACTCTGCCACCAATAGATACAGTAAACAGTAAACACAGCCAAACTGCTAGCCAAATAAAGAAAAAACTTCACACTGAAGTCCTATTCACCTCATTTTTTATTCAGTTCCATGTCTACTTTTCCACAGAAAAACTTGCAAGAAATGTTAAAAGACAAAAAAGAAAAAAAAAAAAGAAACCCAGTCAGAGAAGGAAAGGCAAGCATTAGCACCACTCTTGGAAATGGCAGAGATTTTAGAATCATCAGACTGGAAATTTAAAATAACTATGATTAATATGCTGAGGACTCTAAAGGAAAACATAGACAACATGCAAAATTACATGGATAGCGTAAGTAGAGAGATAGATATTTCAAGAAAGAATCAAAAGAAAGGCTAGTAATCAAAAGCATTGTAATAGAAATAAGGAATACCTTTGACAAGCTCATCAATACATCAGGTACAACAGAGGGAAAAACAGTGAACTTGAAAATATGGCATAGAAATTTCCTAAACAGAAAAGCAGAAAGAAAAAGAGTGAACAAATAGGATAAAATACCTAAGAATTGTGGAAATGACCAAAGGTATAATATAAGTGCAATGGGAATACCACAAGGAGAAGAGAGAAAGGAATAAAAAATATTTTAGGTAGTAATGAAGAAGAAATTTCCAAAATTAGTGACAGACAACAAATACAGATCTAGTAAACATAAGCAGATAAATACCAAAGCAGATAAAACACCAAACTAAACCAAAAGCAACCGAAACAACAAAAACTACACATAGGCATGGCATAACCTAACTGCAAAAAGTCAAAGGCAAATAGAAAATCTAAAAAAGTGAGAGAACAATAACAACAAAAATGCATTACCTAAAGAGGAACAAGGATAAGAATTACATCAGCCTTCTCTTGAGATAACATACAAGCAAGAAGAGAATAGAATAGAATGTTGAAAGAAAGAAAATAACAGAATTTTGTATCCAACAACATTATCCTTCAAAATATAGGTAACATATTGTGGGCCTCCTTATGTGATACAAAGCAAACGGTACCAGCTATGAGGTATTTGTGCCAAAATAGTGAAACTGAAATGCAATCAGACTCTAAAGCCAAACTACATTTATAGGAAATATGGGGAGAAAAGAAACAAGGTAAATGACATCACAAGAAAGAAAACAGATGAAGTCTAGAATGTGGGCTACTTATATGACAACTGGGCTGATGTGAGGATCAGTTCTGCGTATCAGCTTGTCTAGGTTTTAGTCCATAGTTGTTCAATGAAACACGGATCTAAATGTTGCTGTGAAAGTATTTCGTAGATGTGATTAAAGTCCATAATCGGTTGGTTTTTAGTAAGGAATATTAGTAAGAAATTATCATGATTTAATTATTCCACATTGTATACATACATCAAAAGAAAACATTGTATCCTCAAAGTGTATACAATTTGATTTTTAAATTAAAGGTAATATTAAAAATAAAGAAAAGAAATGAGCTATCAAAAAGACATGGACAAATCTTAAATGCACATTACTAAGTGAAAGCAGGCAATCTGAAAGGACTATATAGTACATGATTTTGATTATTAAAAGCATAGAGAGAGTAAAAAGGTCAGCAATTGCCAGGGATTTGGAGGGATATGTAGGTGCAGCACTGAGAATTTCTAGTAGAGTGCAACTTTTCTCTATAGTACTGTATCAGTGGATGAATGTCATTGTACATCTGCCAAAATCTATATAATATATAACATAAAAATACGCAAATGATTATAAATCATTCTACTATAAAGACACTTGCACACGTATGTTTATTGCCACATTGTTCACAACAGCAAAGACTTGGAACCAACCCAAATGCCCATCAATGATAGACTGGATAAAGAAAATGTGGCACATATACACCATGGAATACTATGCAGCCATAAAAAAGGATGGGTTCATGTCCTTTGCAGGGACGTGGATGATGCTGGAAATCATTATTCTCAGCAAACTAATGCAAGAACAGAAAACCAAACACTGCATGTTCTCACTCAAAAATAGAAATTGAACAATGAGAACACATGGACACAGGGAGAGGAACATCACACAATGGGGTCTGTTGGGGGGTGGCGGACTAGGGGAGGGATAGCATTAGGAGAAATACCTAACATAGATGACAGGTTAATGGGTGCAGCAAACCACCATGGCATGTATATACCTATGTAACAAACATGCACATTCTGCACATGTACCCCATAACTTAAAATATAATTAAAAAAAAGAAAAAAATCAATCTTAATGTAAATTATACACTTTAGTTAATAATAGTTTATCTACATTAACTCATTAATTTTAACAAGTGTACCACACTAATACAAGAAGTTAATATGAGGGGAAACTCTTTGTGGGGCAAGAGTGAGCGAGAGGGTGCATACGGGGATTCTCTGTACTTTCTGTTCAATTTTTCTTTAAATCTAAAACTTCTCTAAAAATACAGTGTATATAATTATTTTAAAATCATAGTCTGTAGAATAAACAGAATGGGAGAGGGAAACAATAACATTTTGGGGTATGAAAAACAAATGGATGAGTGGTAAATAATTTAAAAGCCCAAGAAATCTGAATTCTTTTTTTTTTTTTTTTTTTTTTTGAGACGGAGTCTCGCTCTGTGACCCAGGCTGGAGTGCAGTGGCCGGATCTCAGCTCACTACAAACTCCTCCGCCTCCCGGGTTTACGCCCTTCTCCTGCCTCAGCCTCCGGAGTAGCTGGGACTACAGGCGCCCGCCACCTCGCCCGGCTAGTTTTTTGTATTTTTAGTAGAGACGGGGTTTCACCGTGTTAGCCAGGATGGTCTCATCTCCTGACCTCGTGATCCGCCCGTCTCGGCCTCCCAAAGTGCTGGGATTACAGGTTTGAGCCACCGCGCCCGGCCCGAAATCTGAATTCTTAGTGGACATTGGGAAAGTCAAGAAGCAATGTATCTAAACCACAGAACCCCAGTTAACATAGGAATTCGCAACACAAGGTACCTCTGGAAGTGTGAGTGAAAATGACGCTAAAAGTAAGCAGATTAGCTGAAAGTTGGTTTAAGAAGAAATAGATGCCATATTCAGTTCCCAGTGACTCATCTGTGAGAGACACCAGGTTACCAGAGTAAGTGTAACATGATGAAAACAAGGGAAATAAGTGATGATTTACTGAACACTGAGACTTCTCAGTCCTTTCCTAACAATGCTCAAGTTGGCTCTTTGCTTTCAGAATTGCTATTTTCCAGGCAAGACTGGGATGTCCTACTATGAGGAATCTCACCAGCAGAAGAGCAAAGAGCTAAGAATTCTGAAATCAGGGTTCCCCTACAAACAGGTCAGATTACCATAAAGTGAAGTTTACACTGTAAATCACCTATACCGTCAAAAATTCTAATTAGATTTAAAGTGCCTCACTTAAATATATGACATGACAATCAATGATTTCAGAGATCGCAAAGTTTCTATCATTAGTTAAAGAAGGCAACCAATATGGAATCATCTTGAAGGAAGAGAGACTTTTCAGGGAAATACAATCGTGGCAAATATTATTATTATTACTAGATAAATAGAGTCACATCTGAAATAAGGAAAAGATAGATTAAAATAGTATTTGAAGAATTAGAGCTCTTGGAAATTAAAAAGCAAAAAGTAAATAATGCAGGAAGTGGAAAGCTCAATAGATAATGTGATTGGTAGACCTGTAAGATGCTTCCCAAATGCTCCAGACACCTGGTAAACAAACTCTTGTTTAATTCTCTACCCTTGAGAGTGGGCTGGAACTTGCCATTAATTTGTAAACAACAGAACACAGAAACTAACTGATGCCATGCCACTCCTGAAATTAGGTTACAAAAGATTATTATTTTCCATTTGCTAGGATTCTCTCTCTTCTGCCTTCTCACTTGCTCACTCTAATTAAGTCAGTTGCCATGTTCTGAGCTTCCCAATGGAGAGGTCCATGTGGCTACATGCCAGTGGTGGCCTCTATCCTACAGCTTATGAGAATTAGAGGCCCTCAATTCAATATCCTATAGGAATTGAATTTTGTCAAGAACTACCTGAGTGAGCTAAAAAGAACACCCTCCCTGGTTGAGCTTTGACATACTGCAGCCTTATGAGAGACCCCGAGCCAGAGGACTTAGTTAAGCCCTACCTAGACTTCTGACCTATAGAAATTGTGAGATAGTAAACGTCATTTTAAGATGCTGTGTTTTAGGTAATGTGTTATGTAGCAATAATAATGAATACCAATGAGTTGGAAAATGGTACGAAAATATCTCTGAGAATGTGATTTAAAACACATAAAACAAGAGTAAAAATTTGAATGACAGAGGAAGGAGGATTAAATAGGCAAATCTTAAGAAATTTTTTAGGGCAATGAAACTATTCTCTATGATATTACAATAGTGCTGAATGACACTATGCAACTTGTCAAAATCAATAGAAATTTATAGCACAAAGAGTGAACCTTAATGTATATAAACTTAAAAAAAATATTTAGAAGGTCAGGGGTCCCAGAATAGAATGCAGAATGTGACAAAAATTAACATAATTGTATTATAAATAATGATTAAACAACCTCACTTACGGAAGCTGGGAGAAAGATCCTGAGTTAAGTAGCTTTGGAAATGAGTGAAGTCTGCGAGACTAAGGCAAAAAATAATTTTTTAAAAAGCTGTTAATAAACATCATACTCTAACTGACAAAGTTGTTTTCTATAGTTTTTGTAGTTAACATTTTGATACCACTATTCATTTATACTGGAATTCAATAATGGAATGAGTAGATTCTCACTGTTGGAGTAGTAGGTTACAGTTAAGCAAAAGAAGAATGCTTGAATAATCCACGTGGAAATAAATGGATTGTAGTTGGAGACTATGAACTTATTTTTGGCTTAATGAAGATATGAGTGTTTACATTTGGAATAGTTTACAGATGTTATTGTATGTACAGTTTAGTATATACACGTATATATTTCCTTGTTTGGTCATTTGAGAGGGCCTAGGAAAATTGACACTTTTAGTACGAGTAAGCCTAGTTAGTGTCCAGATCATGGTTTCTATTACCATTCCCTAATAAAAGGAACCAGGGCTCCTCGAAGAAATGGCTAATTCTTGGACTGAGACAGAAAATAAACAAGATGATCCTGGAGCATCTTGTAGGGCCAGAAAGTAAGTCATTGATAGTGTGTACCATTAATATGATGTGCTAAAAAAAGGACTTTATCTCTGTGGTTATTCTCCGTAAAGTCCATAACCCATTCTTATAATGAGAAAAATATCAAACACATTTCAAATGACAGACATACTACAAAACACTTCACCTGCTCCTCCAAACAACCAAGGTCATCAAAAGCAAGGAAAGTCTGAGTAATTGCCACAGTAAAAATGAGGCAAAGGAGATATGACAACTAAATGTAATGTAGGATAGTGGAACAAAAAAGGAGGTTAGGCAATGTTAGTAATAGGTGAATCATGGTGTGTGGTATGTAGGAACCCTCTGTGCTATCTTCTCAATTTTATTGTTATTTTAAAAGATTGTGATATGGCTTGGCTGTGTCCCCACCCAAATCTCATCTTTGAGATGTGGTTCCCATAATTCCCACATCCTGGAAGGGAACCGGTGGGAGGTAATTTAATCATGGGGGGCCGGTTACTGGTTACTCTCATGCTGTTCTCATGATAGTGAGTGAGTTCTCATGGGATCTGATGGTTTTAAAAGGGATTTTCCCCTTTGGCTAGGCACTTCCTCTTGCTGCCACCATGTTAAGAAAAATGTGTTTGCTTCAATTTCTGCAATGATTATGTTTCTGAAGCCTCCCCAGCCATGCTGAATTGTGTCAATTAAACCTCCTTCTTTTATAAATTACCCACTCTTGGGTATGTCTTTATTAGCAGTGTGAGAACAGATTAATATGGATTGTTTTAAAATATGAAGCAATAATGAAAATAAAATAATATAAAATCAAATTGAATTCCCAGTCCATTCATATAATTAAACCTCCAAATAATGATTTTCAGTTAGTGAAAATAAAATAAAACATGAAGGGGAAATAATTCAACAAATATTTTCCAAATCAAAGAGATTAAAAATTTGCACTCTGTGCAACTGTGTTACAGCCTAACAGATGAAAACAGGCTTAGACCAACACACATAATTATGAATTTCAGAACACAAGGGACAAGAGAAGTTCCTAAAATGTTACACTTAAAAAAAAACACACACACACACACAGGCTACATTTAGAAAGACAAGGAATTGGTATGGCTTCCAATTTCTCCCTAACAACATTGGAAACTACATAAACACCTTAAAAAATTCTCAGTGAAATAAATTTTAGCCTAGAATTGGTATACCAAGCCAAACCCTTATTCCTGTAAAAATCAAATAAAGTCATTTTTGACATGTAAAATCACAAAAGGATTACCTTTCATGCACTCTTTCTCTGGAATCTATTGGAGGATGTACTCCTTAAAAAGAAAGTGTATCCAAAATGAAGAGAGACATCGACTATAGGAACCAAGGGTTTCAACACAAGAAGAAAACAAAGGAGATAATGGTGAAGGAATAATACAGCATAATAGACGTGCAACAAAGAGAGAATCCAGGCTATATGAGGTGAATTAGAAGGTCCCAGGAGAGACTGATAGAATACCTGATGCGTCTGAACATGTGGAGAAGATGGTGAGATAATTGGTGAACTTTAGTATTGGATGAATGATACACAAAAATCTAATATAAAAGCAATTCTACTAATTCTCCCAGGCAAACAAATTACACAAGAAAGACAATCATTATATATACACTGCATCATTCAGCTGAGACTATCCTATATATAGGCCCAATAATATAAGAACTAATCTTGAATTAAACAACATATATATATCATATATTATATTATTATATGTTATGTGACTGCATTGTATGTATAAACATACATAGATGTACATTTACATATATATGTATACACATAACATACACAGAGAGAGAGAAAATGGGGAATGGATAGAGTTTCCGTGTATAGTAGAATCAGGAAAAAAAGAAGGTAAATTTCACATTTCCACAACAGAAAGTACCTAAATAATGTCAAATATTTAAAAATAAATAATTTTACACAAGCAATATAAACACGTTATTCAGAGACAATGGAGCTAAATTTCAAAACTATTACAGTTTAATGGCAGTTTAATATACATGTATTGAATTTCTCCTTGGTGACACATTTTGTGTAAGTACTTTGAATGTATACTGATTGAACTTATGAATTTAGGACTTTAAGCAATATAACAAGATTTATTTAACTAGAGTGCCTCAGATTACTTCTGCTCTTTTGGAAAGGAGAAAAACTTGTATCTGTAACTCATAAGGATATCGCAAATTATGGAGCGAGTCTTATTTTCAGGTTTTCCCATGAAATTTGAGTTTGCATTTCTACTATTACAAATGTGTTTTTCTTTGGCTTCTTTTGAGAACAGTTGGGAGCAAGAACCCAGGTGGATGTGTAACTATGATACTTGTGAGGAAATTGATGTTTTTCTTTTCTATAGGAATGAGAATAAAATCGGTTTTTCAACATGTATTGCTCTTGAGTTTCCCAAATAAAACAATCCACTTTACTAAAAGGTTTTGGTGAACTCCAAGTCTCTAAATACATTGAATTGAGTAAAATGTCATTTACGATCAATAGCCAAAGTAATGAAAACTAAATGCACATCTGTGATATGTAGGAAATGCTGCACCTTTTCCCTTTTATCACTATAGTAATTTTGAAGAGTCATGTTTATAGCTCTCAACTCTTTCATGACTGGCAATGTAAGCTTCATCCTGACTGGCTGGACTCTTCTAAAGACACATTTTTGTGTGTGTTTTAATCAAAAGAAATGTGATCAGTTATTTATCCAAAGCTAACCACAAATATTTAGTTCTAACTCTGAGCAAGACTAGACACAGTGAAACTAAAGACCATAAACTCGCTAAGAAGTTATTTTTTTCCCCTTGCTTCTTTCCTTTTCCAATCTGTAATTCAGTCTTATTTCCTCCCATTCCTAATCTGAAAAGCCTCAGCTTTATCTATCACCAGTAACTGTTGAATTCTGAGCATCGCTGATATTCACAACCTTTAAAATTATACTAACCTGAGGGCTCTTAGATTATGTTTACATGATTATTGAATGTATTATTTGAGTTATTTTCTATGTCACTATATTCCACAGAGACTCTTCAAAAGAGACTCTACATTGAACAGTTTCTCTTC